>NC_136532.1:20629213-21229213 GCF_910591455.1 Pholis gunnellus
TGAGGTGGGGTGTCCATATCAGGTGGAGAAAGGCCAGTGACAGTGATATTTAGCGTCTTTGGCTGTGTTCCAATACTGTCCCAGGCAGCATCAAGGCTTTTCATTTCAAAACAGGACAGACAGGTGGAATGAGACGGAACAGGAGATGACCGACTTCTCAATATCATGGGAGATTAAAAGAGGCATTGATGGAATAGCTCAGAAGTGGAAAGAATAGCTAAAGATAGAAAAAAGAAACGGGAAGAAGAGATGAAGTGAGAGAGAATGCAATGGAGAGTTAAGACAGAAACACAAAAGGGGAGAGTGTAGAGCCAAAGAGAAAATGAAGCAAAGCCACTGAGGATAAGACAACTGCACAGAAGTGATATATATACACTGAGAGAGAGAAAGGGGGATCCGAAGAGACGGGAAGAGATGAGAGGAGAGGACAAAAGTGCGTTGGTTAAGATTCAGGGCAGGCGGTGGCGCTGGGCTATCATTACCATACATCAGGACAATAAATGAGGCTTTCAGCGGGCCGTAATAAGAGTTTGATAAATCATCGGGGCCAGAATTAACTAGACGTCAAAACAATGTGAGGGCTCTGACGGATGGCAGAGGAGGGGCCGATGGCACAGATTAGTCTAGCTGGAAGTGAAGGAGCGCTGAAGGGAGAGAGGGGAGGAGAGAAGCACGAGGGAGGGGGGAGGGAGGGAAGGAGAGGTGAGGAGCACAAGGACAGAGGCAGGCAGACTGTTAAACAGAGGACTGAGACGAGGTCTGCTCTGTCACGTTCATGTTGATGAGGAAGTTTGTATCACACTACTGTGGAGATGACAAAAAGTGTGTTTGTGTATTAGTGTGTCTCCCACTTTTGTGTTACAGTATCTGTTGACCTCTGACATCAGGGATGTGAGTGCTTATCAGGCAGCAAACCTCCAGGTATGAAAAGTGAAGCCAATGCTGAAGTGGTTTTAAACTTGCATTCTGTCTAATGGACAGCAGGGGGCAAAAATAAGTCAGATTGTATGGAAGTCTATGAGAAAATGACACTTTACCTCAGTAAACATTGTAAACGTCTTTATGGTTTCAATCGCTTAAAGTTTCCTTCAATAGCATGATGTTCATTTAGTAAATGATGACCCCATTTAGAGTAAAATAGACCCTAAAGCAGGGTTTGTTTTAGGTTGTGGCTACCTTGGGATGGACAGGTTGCTACCACAACGTTGTCTGGTCTGGAAGTTGTCTGTGCTTTCGTCTTACATCTTTAGCGCTTTCACAGTGTGTTTTAAGTTCATGAAAGTTACATTCAGGTCGCCGAAAACATATCTTATTTACCGTTCGGTTGTACTCAGCTCCACCCTCTCGTGTCACTTCTGGTTGCAAAAAACCAGGATGGCGACGGCCAAAAATGCTGATCCCAAGGCTTCAAAACTGTACAAAAGCAAACCAAAAGGTGATGCCACATTGACTACGTCCACTTCTTACATACAGTCGATGGTGCCATTGCTGTAAATGTTATCCCCGTGTGTATCGTTTTTAGGCATCCAAGAGGGTTGCTGTTCATTCGTGTTTGTGTGTACCTGTCAAGCTTTCAGCACCCCACAGCTAATCCTGTTTGTTATCATGATGAGAGGTTAGTGCAGTGCTGCTAGTGTCCGTCCCCTCAACCCCCCTCCACACCACCACCACTACCCCCCACCCCTGCAGTGGGTAGCTTTAATTGCCAGGCTCTGACCTTTGCCGAGCGGTAGTGACAAGGGCTGTCTGTGGCGGTGGGAGGTGGTAGCGCCTCGATTAGCTGTGACAGCAGAGCCAGGCGATCGGAGGGAGCGAGCACGAGAGAGAGGGAGGGGGGGGGGGGGGTAGAGAGTGAGAGAGAATGAAAGAAATGAGGGCGAGTAGAGAGGCAGCACCGGCTAATTGGAGCCCCTCATCCACGGAGCAGTGGGCCAGAGAGCAGACGCAGTGGTCTGGGGCATAGTGACGAGAGTGTGTGTGTGTGTGTGTGTGTGTGTGTGTGTGTGTGTGTGTGTGTGTGTGTGTGTGTGTGTGTGTGTGTGTGTGTGTGTGTGTGTGTGTGTGTGTGTCGAGAGGGTAGGCTATGGGGAGAGTTGCATCCACTCTGCCCAGCTTGAGAGCGATGAGTGTGTGCCTGTAGGTGTGTAATGTTGGCGTGTATTGTGGATTCTGTGTATATTTCATCATCAAGTGTGCAATTGTGTGTGTTCTGTCCTGAATATGTCTGACACGTATTCATTCGACCAGTCAGTGAATGTGTGTGTGTGTGTGTGTGGGTGGGTGCGTGCATGCGTGCGTGTGTGTGTGTGTGTTTGTGTGGCCATAGAGAGAGACTAAGCGGAATGGACAGTTAGATTGAACAGAACGAGGCACAATTACCAGGTGAGGCTGAGAAGATAATGTTGTCCCAATCTAAGTCACCCCTCGGCCCCACATTTCTCTCCCTCACACACACACACACACACACACACACACACACACACACACACACACACCTGCACACATTCCTCTCTCTCTCTTTCGTTGTCCTACAGGCTAGAACTGAATGGTCTCTGAAGAGTCACGGGTTGGACAGCCTGCAGGCAGAGGCCACCCAGCCTTTATCAGCTGTCCCTCTTCAACTGCATGATGGCAAAAGTGAGCTTTCAGGCCTGCTGGTTATAGAAACTCACCTAAGAATTAAGTCACCTAGTTTGATCCCTGTCAACAACTTATTTTATATTTTACCTGTTCTGTCCAAGACACCTTGAGGAAAAACAACAGCTCTGTGTTTAAACACAAGGGGCTGCATCGGATGGGGCTTATTCTTCAGGCACCAGTGAGACAATGAAATGCCATCCAGTCCAAGTAAGGCAACAGATGAATGTGTTTAAAGCCCTATCGGACATTAAAACACGGCACAATGTAATGTATTATTAAGAGACAGGATTTTACAACACAGCTGCAATTATTTTATCTGTTGTCATGATGATAGGGATGTAAACAGTAAGAATACAGCATTCAAGTGACAAAGTATCCACCGGGAACTTGTATTTGATGGGTCACTGCAGTGCCTTACCGAATGATGAAAGTTGAGCCAGGTTCAACCCAAATACTGTATAAAAGAAGTGGAGGTAACAGTGACATCCACCATTGGTTTGAGGACTGCCTTTTGAAGCCTCGGGTTCATATGGCTGTCGCCATCTTGGTTTATGTCCAAGGGTCATTCCTTAACTGTGAATAAGACATTTTTAGGCAAAATTATCTGAACTGAACACACACTGTGAAAGGGTTAAAGATGATAAATGAACATGCGGATAACTCTCAGAACTGACAACGCAAACTTCATTCAAAAAGTAGCCCCGCCCTAAAGCATATCCTGCGTTATTGTCTTTTTCTAAATGGGACTATAATTTAATAAATAAACATCATGCTGTATTGACAAAGACTTGAAACTATCTCTTGAGTCCATAAAGTCTGAGGTAATAAATCAAGTGAGAAATAGGGTCATTTTCCCATAGACTTCTATACAATCAGACTTGTTTTGCAACCAGAGGATTTGCCCCCTGGTGGCCATTAGAAAGAATGCAAGATTAAGGTACTTCCGCATTAGCTTCACTTTTCAGAATGATAATTGGCTCCTTTGAGCTAAATGCTAATGCTAACATGCCCACAGTGACAGTGCAAGTATGCTGATGTTCAGCATGTATAATCTTCACCACGCTCACCATAAGCATGCTAACATTTTCTATTTAGCACTTAACACAGCACTTAAGTACAGTTGAGGATAATGTGACATTAGTTTGTCAGATTTTTGGTCTTTAACCAAACTGATGATGGAATTTCCAATTATTACAATGTTTGTACTAAATGTCATGGCAAGCCATTCAGTAGTCACTGAAAAACTAAACTTTCATTCATCCTCTGGGGACCGTGACCATCTTTCATAGTAATCCATCCAATAGTTGTTGATCTGATCTGTTACCAAACATCAAACCTGTTGACCGTACCTATAAATTGAAGTGGTTAGGAGCACCAATATGGAAAACTTAATTCCCACTATGGATCAGTTTTTGGATTCACTTTTCTTATTTTATCACCGCAGCTTCTCTACTGAACCACAGTAATCAATGTTAAGTAGTTTTGTCTATCCCACTTAATCATCGAGAAATTCTTATTCAATTGCAGTAACAGATTATATTTGTGAGTCAAATATTTCAGTGTTCCTTCCGCCGCTGATGAAATTACTCAGCAACTTGGATACAGTTTCCAATGAGAATCATCGCCCTTGGTTCACAGTTTATTAAAATTCATAAGATGTTTCAAAGATCCTTTGTGTGACATGAAGATGTTGGAAAACTCAGGCTTGGCTGCTTCAGTCTCACAGTCAATACACACTTCAGATTCAGCTCACTTTATTGCTTCTCTTACCAATTTTTTTTTTAAATATAATACTTTGAGAAGTGACAGCAAAGTGGAAGACAGACAGAGAGGAAATGAGGTGCAACCTGTACTCAAACCCACAATGTCATCACATGACGCATGCACGCAAAACCTTGGCTGAACCCGGACGCCACAACCACAACCTTCATATCTAATCTAACTCTGAGATGAAAAAGGGTACAATCCGGTTCATACATGTACTGCCACCCTCAACTGCTTCTATAATTAAATTAAGTGCAACCACACGCTGAATCTTGATGCCACCAAGTGTGCATTGATTTACAAAGAGCAACATTGGGTTTGAAGCACTGCCTGAGTAAAGCCTACAGGTTCAGTTTACAGCTCTATTTGAAAAGGACATACACTGTTTTCTGTGTTCCCCTTGTTAAATATGATATTCGTGTCACTCCTGTAACTAGTGAAGTAGAAAATAGAAAGGACTGAGAGGCTTATATTGGGTTAAGTCAACCCAGGTGATGTTCAGAGGTTCACAGCGAGGACAAACTCTGGCGTGAAAGTTCAGTGTCTCTTGGCAACGGCACCTGTTTAGATTTAGTTATTTGTGGTATGACTGTGAAATGAAAGGAAAACCTCTAGAACATCTGCAGCTGTTTACTCTAAAAGGGAATTATTATGGGATGAAATTTGAGAAATAAATGACAAAACCTGAAGTGACAACTTGTTACCTCCATCAAGTAAATTGTGTTTTCGGTTCGGTTTGTTTGCCAGCAGGATTACGGAAAAACGAATGACCAGATTTTCATGAAACTTGGTGTAAAGGAGTAGCATGGGCCAAGGAATAACACGTTCAACTTTAAATTAGATCAGACTCACGGGACGGATACACACATTATTTGTCACTTATGGAAACGGCATTGCCGCAAGTCTGCTCTCTCCAAGTGCCCTTCTATTTGTAAATAAAAACCCATCTCATGGCACGAAAAAATACAGTTAGTGTCATTAGTGTCCTGTTAATGCTAGGACGTAATGTCCATTGGAATTGACATTCAGTTCTAATCCTTCTGTGTTTTCTGCATTGAAAATACATTTAATATTGAGAGTATAGTCTGTTAATATTACACCCAGTTCAATAAATTGGCATCTGCATGTATTTAATGAAAGTTGCTCTATGCAAAGTTGACACATTACAAGCTCTATCAAGGGTTTGAAATGGTGTACACTTCCTGTCTCCAAAGTGGGCGTGGTCATTGTGTGTGCTGAGACAGAGAAAGGTCATGAACAAAGTTCAATTCCTCCTGATTTGTGTCTTCCAAAATGACAGTTTAGTGTGAGAATGTTCTGAGGATATGTGGCTTGTGAAAAATGGGTCCAATATTTACTTTGGTGGCAAAGTAGCGAAAGAATCGGTCATCATCTGTTTTCACGTTTACTTCTCAGTTAATAGACTCAGAACCTGCCACTAGTCTCCTAAAATGGCAGAGACTTGGCAAAACCCACATGACACAGATACAGGAAACTGTCTCTCACTGGGTTGTCTCCTTTCTGAACTGTCTCTGATATAATTTCATATTTGATTTGTCAAAAACGTTCTCACTCTACTTCCTGTCTGCCATGGTTAACTCTTTCACCTCGCAACTTGTGAGCGAAAAGTTGACATTGATTGGTTCAAATCGACTTTGGTTAGAGTCAACATAGTTGCTTGTCAGAAGACATTAAAAACATTGCATTTTTATTGGCTGAAACCAAAAACACTGTGATGTTCACCACAGTACATGCAGGGGCCGAACTGTTTAAAATGCTATGATGACATTATAAGGTCTCGCTGCAGAAATATAGATATTGATTACAGTGTTAAAGGTCAGGTGTGAATGGTTATGAAGTGGATAATCTCATGTACAAGACTCATGGGATGTTCCTGTGTCAGCACACTGAAGTCCTGGACTATGTGAGTGAAGGACCTGCCTGTAGAGAGGGTTCAGGGTGGTCTCAGCCACCAGGACATCCTGCAAATTCTTCACAGCTGATCTAATCTAACTTTGCTGCGGGGGAAATATGTCCCAAAACTAATTCACACATGTATTACTTCCCCTGCTCTGTTAGTAATAATAACTAACCCTTTATGGCGTGGTGTCACGTCTTTGACTGACAAACAGCAATGTAATGACAACCATCTGGCGTAGTAATGAAGGCAGCAGTGGGAATGAGATGTTTTAATTAATGAAAGCCACTCCATTAGCTCTGATGAGTGGCTTATCAGCTCCGGCTCATTATGCAAATGAAATTAAGATCGCTGAGCGTCCGGCGTTATTAATGATAGAGACGTTCAGGCGTTTTGTTCAAAGTGACTTCCTTTGACCAAGGCTGGCCGAGAAGCCATCAACTGTTCCAACAGTGACACATAAAGTTTCAGCTTTATGTTTATATACATATTATGAATGGATGCAGTGTTTATCCTTACACAGCCTGAAGAACATTTTTATATATATTCCCATGCTCCAAAATTAACACTGCATTTAGGAACAAACTTAAAGCTGCTCTAATCAAAAATGTTAATCTTAACAAACCTTTAAATTAAGATGCGTACAGTGAAAGGGGTTGTTGTTAGTGATGAACCCGCCGCCCAGTCGCCAGGAAAAAATGTTGTACAGCGAGCGACATGGAAAGCAAGTGAGGTAGCATATCGATTAACCGTTATTGAAAGTTACTTGGTATAATAACGAGTGTAAGTAGCTAGAAAGTCCACTAGAGGGTTCAAACAAACAAGACTTTCACAAAGGAGACTTCTGCTCGTGTCCCATGTGAAACCAAAAGTAAAAGAATTTACATTTGTTATGTAATGTGGATACGTTTTATAGGTGATATTACGTAAGAAAGTCTGCTAAGAGTAGTTGTTATTTAATTACGCAAGTTACATTGTTACGCTGGTAACGTTACATTGTTACGTTATTATTTTAACATAAACCATGATCTTTTTATAACCTTCACCAATTAGTTTTATTGCTGAAACCTAACCGATCATTTTACATCGTTAACCACCGCAAACTCCACTCTAATCAGCAGCAGCAGCTAACTTTTTAACAAAAAAAGGATTGTACACAACCTGCCCATCACCAAACACCAGACAGACACAGTTAGCGACTAACAGAAGAAGAAAGTCTAGAATCGAATCAGATATATTTCTCAGAAATAGGTGGAGACCAAAACAGAGCTAAAAGCACATTCAATATTACAGTTACAGAAAACTCAAGCTTTAACTTTGAAAGCCGCGTGTAAAAATTGGAAAACAAAATAGGAATAAAATGCTTTTAATTAATCTGAATGACATAAGTGTTTTCAAAAGGGGGGGGGGGTCATACTCAGTGCATCAGCTAAATCTATAACCAACAATGGATTTGTTTGATTTTGATTTTTCAATTTTCCACATTGTAAAGTGTTTTTCTCCCCCTTTATGTGCAGTTGTGTGTATTTGGCTTCAAAGTGTGTATGTGTGTGTGTGATCATGTGCCTTTGTTTGTGTCTTTGTACGAGTGTGTTCACAATGGGTGGGGTAGTGTGGCTCTCTTTGACCCTGTGGCCATTAATCTCACTTGCTGTCAGGGTAATGGACACTGATGGACAGGATTGTGTTTGCTCACAAACACGCACACACACATACACACACACACACACACATGCACACCAGTACCTCTAGGTGCTGACAGCTTCAAACAGCCCCCCCTCCAAACACGCATAGTTACTCATTCACAGCAGCTGACGGCCATTCACTGAATAATCCACAAGCATGTGTGTGTGTGTGTGTGTGTGTGTGTGTGTGTGTGTGTGTGCGTGTGTGTGTGCGTGTGTGCGTGTGCGTGTGCGTGTGTTAACTGTTCTTCAGTCAGCTGTCACTCCCTCTGCTGGTCAGTTGGAGCACTCAAACCCTTTTCCAGTCAAATTGGTCATAGCTGCTGTCGGGCCTCAACCTCAATGTCCCAAAAGGTTTCTACAAGTCTCCAAAACATCTGTATGTTAAATTTCCAGAGTCACACTGAGGTTAGCAACACAACCTCCCCCCCCTTCACCACCACCAACCACACCGCTTTGTCCAGCCTGCCTGCTCGCTTCCTCCACATTTCAAAGCAATTACTCCATGTTGATTTAGCTGTCATTGGGGGCATGTGTTCGTGCGTGATTTATAGACGCCTGCCTGGTGCCAGTTGACTTGCGATAAATTGCACAATATTCCGAAAGGCTCATTTGCTTAGCGCTACATTAGGGGGCCGATGATTGCTACACAAAGCCATGTAAATGAGTTCTGAGAGGGGCCCCATCACTCAACATGTCATGTAGCCAATCCCATTATTATTTATGACTGGAGCAGGGCCGTGTTTCCTCAGAGGCCAGGCGAGGCTCATATGTGTGCCGTGACAGCTCCGCTATGCCTCTGTGAGAGTGTGTGTGAGAGAGAGAGAGAGAGAGAGAGAGAGAGAGAGAGAGAGAGAGAGAGTGTGTGTGATATAAGCCATATCTGTGTGCTGGGCAGGAAGGAGCCAGGCTGTCTGTGTTATCTGCTGGAGGGTGAAGATTAAAAGATGCTGATGATTGTACATGGGGAGATGGAAAGATGACTAACTAACTTGTTCAATCTTCCTCTTTTTCCCTCTTTCACGGTCTTTGTCTCTCTCTCTTGTAATACACACACAGGGACTCGCACAAAAAGGCACACTTAACAAGCCAATAAATCCAGAGATGTCCCGAAACAAAAGCCTCTTCAGTGCACAGACAATAGAGGAGATCAGTGCAGTTCATTGTGTTTATTCACTCTTATCTCTGTCATGTCAGGGCCGGCATGAAGCGCGGCCCGGGCCTGGGCCTACAGCATCGGCCTTTTTCACGGTCGCTCAGACATGTCATAACACCGCTACTTACATTCACTGCTGTCAAACATGTCAGCTCTCCAAACCATAACAAAGATAACAGAGGCTCTGCTCTCAGATCCATCGCTCAGCAAGAGGATATCTGCGTGTGTGTTGACATTACAGCTGAGCTGTTATTTGATCAGAACAGTGATCTAAGTGTCTGTGGTGATTAGGTGTAATCTGCTTTCCAGGGCTGTGATCTATGGTCTGCAGCTGGGTGGAGAGGGTGTGTTGTGTGTGTAGCAGACTGGCAGAAATCACTTACAATAGTGCTTCTATAAAGACACGTAGATGTTGACAGAAAGTCAATACGGTGCACTACAGCTAACTCGGAAAAAAACGGTTGCTGTTTGTAAACAGTCAAACTTGGCCCCGCCTCCCCGGCTCAACGAGGGTTGGGATGCTCTTCAACGGGTTAAAAAACCCACCCGAGATTCACTCTCGTCACAAACACCCACCTGTTTTTTTACGTTTTTACGACGGTTGACACAGAGGGCAGGGTCTCTGCGGATAACACCACACACTTCTAGTGGGTCATAATTGATAATTGAGGGGGATTGCTTTTTTTTTTAGGAGAAACCAGCTCCTTCTGCTTTTAAAGCCCCAGTTTGTGACTTGAGTTCAGCTCTAATTCTTTCTCATCGTCAGAGAAAACATGGGCTATATTTTAATTTGGGCTCTGCTACTACATGGACTATAATTGTGAAAGTAATGTATACGTTTATGTTAAAATAATAATGCAAAAATAATGGTGGGTGCGCTTTCAGAGTTTGATAATCGATGTGTTATTTTGTCAAGCACAACCGCAGTGGAGTGAATGGTTCTCCAGACAGATTTAGCCATGATTGGACTGCACACTTGCATACAGATTTCTACTTTGCTGTGCATCCTGGACGTCCGTCCACTTATCACAAGGAGCATATTTTAAACATGAATTAATGTCTGGACATGGACTACTGATTGGTGTCCCGATTGTGTATATTTAGAATTTCCACTCTTGACTTGGCGCCTCCGTAATAATTTGAAGACATTTACCGTACTGCTGAATTAGCTGAGTCAGTAATCTTCTAAAGTTCACACGTTAAAATTTGAGCTATAAACTCAATGCAGATAATATTTGCAGATTCACAATTTAGACATGGATATACAAAAATATATGCATTTGCAAGATCCATCATCTGCAATTGTGAAACTGTTTCAATCAACAAAGGGAAAGTTAAGACAAATTCAGCCTCCAAATCAAACAGTTGATTGAATTTGTCGCCCACATTGATGACAGTGGTTAGTTTGGAAATTATGCAACGCTCACATGGAGCTAGACAGAATACTACAGGTGAGGTATTCACTGCTAAGTTTGCAGTGGATGGATTGATTCTTTTTGTACACTTTTTTGTCGCCATTGAAATCATTTTTAACCCTACAAATCAAGGGCGACTACAGAAGGAGAGAGTTAGGACGAGGTTGAGTGTTTGATACTTAAAAAAAATAGATTCCCATTGGAGTACTACTTTAACACTTAGAAAAGCTTTATTATTCATAAATACGACAAATGTGTAAAAAAAACTAAAGTGTTTGCTTTTAAGAGCTATCGTGTAGAGCTGCAGCTAAAGCATTTTCAGCTGTTCTCACTTCATTCAATTACTCCATTGTCTTTCTTCCTTCTTCCTCTTTCTCTTTTTCTCTCTCATGCGCTTGCTTGCTTCTCTTATGTCCTTCATTGCCGCTCCCCATCTCCTCCTCCTCCTCCTCCTCTCCACTGGAGCTTTTTGTTTTTTAACGGATGAGTTATTGACTTAAGCAGGGCCAATTAATCAGGGTGTAATGGGGCAGCGGGGAGGCCCAGGGAAGCCATGCATCATGGGCCAGAGATGAGCTCTGTCAGCCTGCTCATACAGCCCTCCTCAATCACTCCCACATTAACGCCAGGGAGAGATGAGGAGGAGGAGGAGGAGGGAGAAGGAGGAAGAAATGAGGATTGGGAAGGAGAAACAGGGTGGAGGGGAAAGAGGAAAACAGGACAGAAAGTGTGCACATGTAGTATGAATCTAAGTAAGACAGAGTTTGTGAGAGACCACACAGAGACTTCATATCACCCAAATACAATCAACCCTGTTGTCTTGGCAGCTGTGTGTCTCATCTGATTTTACCTCAGGTGGCCTATGTGTGTGTGTGTGTGTGTGTGTGTGTGTGTGTGTGTGTGTGTGTGTGTGTGTGTGTGTGTGTGCGTGTGTGTGTGCGTGCGTGTGTGTGTGTGTTGTCTTGTGGCTGGGTCAGATGAGACCAAACACTTGACTACACTTTACACCCAAACATAACATGCTAATCAAACTAAAATCACAACATGCAAACATTCTGAGATAACTGTTGTTTCTGTTTTGATAGCACACACACACACACATATACACGCACATACACACACACACACACAAAAAGTCATGATAAAGTGCTTGATAAAAGTGACTTAGTCATGCATAAGGGTACATTTAAATTTAATTTATTTAATCATTAATAAATAAATAATAATATATCATTATTCAGCAGCTTTATTGAATTAATAGATACATACATGCTGGTAATTAATAGGGGCATAGAATTAAAAGTATTTATTCAATAATCATTATTTTACTTAAGTCTGCCTTTTTTGTGTGTTTCTACATTCTTATTTATTTATGCATTTAACTGTTCATTTATGTTTTCATTTCAGCTTTTATTTTATTTATCAGAATGTGTACTTATGTTTTGTTTTTTTAAATGTATTTATTTATTGTCCTCCATATTAATATACATTCTGAAATCTTTGTAATTGTCGGCCAGAATTTCAACTTTTTGCGCTTTTTGTAGCGCTTACAGTTTTCACTATGACAGTTGTGACCTGCCAATAATGCTAATCCAGTTTCCAATAAAGTTCACGCTTTATGGCAAATGAGCACAACAAGCACAAAGTTACCGAACAGTTTGCCTCATTATTTGATCCAACATCGATTTCTTCTTACAGGCTTTTCTCAGTGGCCTACATGTGTTTCCTTGACTATCAATATAACAGGCCAATAACCAATGACCAGCCGATCAAGTTCCAAGAGGAGCCTGTGCCACAGCTGTGCCCCACCCCACTACTAACCGACCTGCCCCTGGGCAAACGCAGCACTGCGACGGTGGGTTCATGTAAAATTCATTGCCGACAATGTCAGACACATGTTTCACTCAGCCTGATTGACTTATCTGACTTCCATTGGTAGAGCCTTTACAAATATCACCGACGTATGTCAGTCAATGGCTTTAGGCCCACCAAGCAGCTGTGTGTCACATCATAATCCTCCCCGTCACGACACAGTTACACAAGAGTAAAATATCCACTTAACATACCGTCCATCACTTTTATCTCCTTCAGTCAGTCCTCGTCTTCTTTTCTGTCTGTCTGAGTCTCTCATGATGGAAGCTGACATATTGCCTCTTAAAGTATCACTTTTTTTCTCTGTGAAATCAAGGACAGGATGTGAGTTAGAAACATAATATCTGCCGTTTTTCATCCAAAGGGCCTCTCTGCACTATTAATGCATACATTTGGAATACAGCTGGCCCAAGTGTTGATCTCCTGACAGTCACGTGTTCTGCCCGCTGACCTTCAGATTCACCTATTAAGCCACACAAAAGTACAAACATGTCCCCCTACACCACCTGGCTCTACAACATCCTGTGTTTGTGATTCATGTGATCGAGGATCAAAACTTCACTCTGGGCCCCTTATGAGACTTGGCAGCCTTGGATGGAATACTGATTTTTATAATGACTGCTGCAAAGCCAAAACAGAAGTTCAGCTAAGTAAAAAAGAATATGCAAAGCATCCTTCCCCTGGAGTGGAGGAAATCTGGTGTCTGGTGGCGTCTGCAGTGTTGTTGCCTGGGGGGCTAAAATGAGTTGCCAAGCTAAACTTGAGAGAACAGTAAAGACAAAGTGAGAGAATTTGAAGAACAAACGGCTGTCACAAATTCACCTCTCTACCCTGTCCTCTAATACCCATTTTCTACCAATATTAGTGTGTATATGCAGGTTTTTTAAATGTTGATAGACTCCTTTCCCATTGCTAGAGTGCCTGTGCGGCACATTGTACGTCTCGAACATGCTGCAAAATTGGGTTGCTCCCTTCTTTTTTATATCGGTTACTTATTCAGTCACTCAAGATGCTGGAAACGATGTTCGAGCACTTCTTGGATGGAGACGGACAGCCTTTGTGGCTGAGATGACAAAGAAAATGCCAGAAAAGGGGCTTTCGTGCCCGTCAGAGTTGGAGCCAATTATTACCCATGTCGACTGCAGAGTCACAGTTTGACCTGGGCATGAATGCCGATTGAAACATTTCCCACTCAAGACAAAAGCCAGATGTTAGTGGGTGTTTTGTCACGTGGGAAACACAATTTAATTTACTAAAAATGAAAAAGACAATTAAAAGTACCCAGTGAAGTAGATATGAAAAGCCCATAACAAACCCATAAAACCAGAAGTAAATTCAGTTCACTGAAAATGAAGACCATCTTAACTGTTTTACTGTGAGAGCTTTTGACTGACACACACAAACGCACACACATCACATATCACCGTAACATATCATGCTGGTTTGTGCATGGAGGCACTGCCTGTAACTGATATTACCTTTTGTGTCTGTGAGTGGGCATGTGTGTGTGTGTGTGTGTGTGTGTGTGTGTGTGTGTGTGTGTGGCATCAGTATGCACATTGGCAGGAAAAGGAGCTACGGATTGATTGTGCCCTCAGATAGGGACTGAGTGACATGAGGAGAATGGTGGTGGTAGGATTTCCGAGGGATGGGGGATGTTGTTATGGCGCCCCAGGGCAGACTGAAAGACATGTTTTGACATGTGGCCCTTAACTCCCATAATCCAGCTTGATCTGACCACATTGCACAGCCAGAAACCTACTGTATGTGTCAACTTACCATAACAAGCATTAACAGAGCAAGAAAGAAATCCAACAGATCTCACTGCTAGCAGACATGGTCAATATCAATGTGTGACTTCCATCTGATAAGATATTATTAGTCACGCAGTTTTTGACCATTGTGACAGAGCGACTGGAAAATATTGTTATTTTCAATTTGTTTAAGCACATACAGATGTAATAAATTACTAATTATTCTGTGTTATTTCAAGTGTGATAATGTGTCTATGGGTGCTACAGGTTTATGTACTAAATATGTAATAAAACCATCAACAGGAATGTGTATTGTATCGCCCACGTACACAAACACATGCATGTGCATCTGTGTTGGTGTGTAAGAGCTAACTGAGTTGGTTCAGGTTGTGATGTCTATGTTCTTCCGCTCAGACTATATATAGGGCCGTAGAGACCTGGCATTGCATGGTCAATGTTAAGTATCACAGGATGAAGTGACAGTGGGGAAAGTCTGTCTGATGACTCTCTGAGCTAATTTTCTATCCTGGTGCTCCTGCTAACGCTGCTAGCTTTCTCCACCTAAGCAAACCAAGTTACAGCACAAGCACAAGACAAAAGTGTGGACCTACTTTTGGTTTCCAAAAAGTTTCTGTAATAAAGTCCCATTGGGAACACAGGAAGGGGCGGGGCTTTGCCCTTCTATACAGGTGAAAGTAGAAGTTAAAAAAAAACATGTAATGCAGTATTTCTGTTTCCTTTCCAGTTTCCCACACACATACATCTACACACATGAACCACCCCATCCTCGACTCCACCCACCCTTCCTCTCTCTCTCCCTCTCTCTCTCTGGTGGTGCTTTATGGGTAATGTCGAGTGACACATTTAAGCGGGAGCTGTCAACCCTGTGTATGTACCACTGAATGGCAGAGCCACTGAACGCTGGCGACAGGCGCGCACACACACACACACACACACACACACGCACACACACATACCCTCCATTACTGTGTTACCCGAATAATGTTCAGTTTGTACTCTTAAAGCATCTCACACACACACACACACACGCACCATCGATAAGAAGTAAGTACATACTGACAAACAGAGATTCAGACATGCAGCATTGACCTTGGCTGTCATATGGTCCTTGCTTGTGTGTGTGTGTGTGTGTGTGTGTGTGTGTGTGTGTGTGTGTTTGTCTCTGCTTTTAAGATACATCATCTATCATTCCCCCTTCTTCCTCTTTCTCTTTATTAGTGATCAGATCTTCTCTCCCCTCTCTCTCAGACATGAAGCTGTCAGCGTTGCATCCAGTGGGCCAAAAGTGAGGAGAAGAAGGAGAAAAAAAATGGGACATGATGTTTGGCGCTGTCAGAGATCTCTTCTTCTTCTCTGACATTTGGATTTACACATCTCATTTTCCTGAGTGACAAAGTACATAAACACACGCTTCAAGTCGAGGAGCTTGGCAAGCTGCTCCCCTCCAACACACACACACACACACATACTTACAGCCCTTGCTTTGGCATTTTGGATGAATTTTAGGAAGGGAAGGGGGATATGACATCTAGTCTTTGATCCACGGAGCTCTATCTTACTCCCTGTGTGCTGGTGATGAGCGATGAGTCAAGTCAGATGGGGGATTTTTTTTTTTTTTTTCATTTGGAGCATTACAGACAGTGGTAATGGGGGGGAGTTAGCCGCAGGCTGTCTTTGTCCTACATAGGACTTCTGCAAGACTCCCACTAAACTGTGTGCGCACAGGAAGTGGCTCCGGCTGAGCAACAGCCAACCGGTGTCCTTCATCGGCGTCTCGTCTCCTCCTGCCCGTCGGCTGCGTTGACAGCTCAAATGATGAGGTGACACACACCTGTCAGCGCTGAGCCTGACACACCCTGACAGACACACAAACACGAGTATGTGGGTGAACAGGCCGCACACACACACATACAAACACCAACGGTTGCGAAGACACAAACAAATATATAATTTATGACGTATAACACACACTCTATAGCATGCTTTAAACACAACACACTGTTCTGACCTGTACAGGGTGTGGTGTCTTTCTGCACAACAGTGTGTGTGTGTGTGTGTGTGTATCTGTGTGTGTGTGTGTGTGTGTGTGTGTGTGTGTGTGTGCGTGCGTGCGTGCTTGTGTGTGTTTGCGTTGGAAACCGTTGCAGTTTGAGTGTACGTGAGAGCACAGTTTCATCTGTATTTGCTTGCTGGATTATTCCGGTCTTGTTTGCCGTACTGCCTATAAATCAGTCACGACTGTCTAACGAACACTCTGACAGCCACAAAATCACCTGCAAGTCTATTTACACATGCCAGGAATTTGACTTGCTGCTGAAGCTGTATACAAAGTACATAATAAAGCTGTCAAAGTTATAAACAGGGTGGCAGAGCTCTGAACACGACTTGGCACAGTAAAGTTTGCGGAGCGAAGAGTTAAACTGATACAAAGGTTAGTTTAAATGTCGGGCCAGTGTTGGCATTTTATGAAAACAGGGCATCAGCCGGTCTTATAAATGCTTCTTCTCTTCTTACTCAACAGACCCGACAGTCTGAAGACCTGGGATGACATCTGCCTCACTCAGCGTAAGAACGGATAGGTTTTGATTGGCCAAGTTTTTGGGATATCAGCCTCTGAGATTTCTGCATCCAGTTTGGTTAGAAGCAGAAATCTCATAGACCTCTAAATCTAAACAAACCCAAACTCTCTTTACTGTCCACACATCTGGAAAACAATTCGATTATTTTGATGTACCGACCTATTGAATTGAAATGTTAAACTACTCAGAAAGCTATGTACAACAAAGCCTGTGAGAACAGTTGTATAATGTCGTCTGTGGATCTGAAGGAGCTTTAAATCTGAAAAAATAATCCCGATGATGTCATAGTGGTGTCATGTTCACGGTTATCTTGCCTTGGGCTTGAGAATTTTTGACAGCCTGCATGTCAAAGTGAGCTTGCGACGTTTTAAAGCTGTGGGCGGAGAGAGTCAAATGAAAGATGCATCTTAGTTGCATTATGGGAAATGTAGGATGTAGCACTTTGGGATTTACATTTTTTTGAGAAGCGCAATACTTTGAAGATATTACTGTTGTCCTTGTCAAACATCAATTTCCAAAATATTATCAGAAAATATTATTGACATATTATTGACATACATCTATGAGCCATATCCTGCATCTTACCTGGACTACAACTATGTATAATGTAATGTAACTATGTAATGTAAATTATATATATAATAATATAGGACAGCGCTGGGAGTATGAAAAAAAAGTTGTTTCAATGTTCTACATTACATTGAAACACGTAGGCTCATTCTGTTTTTATATTTTAGAGCCACATATTAGTTTATTTAAAGCTAGCAGCACTTATCGGAGACGTAAAGCTTGAATATTTATACTGGATGTATTGTATAACACTAATACATGTCCTTGTGGTGTGCTGAAAACATTGTGCTGGAATATTAAACAGGAACATAAATTCAGCCAAAACTAAACCAGGACAGAGTCGCTGTATTTAATATATTCTATAACAAAAAACCTTTGAACCATCCAATACCCACATTATGACACAGATGGAACAAAGCAATAAATAGACAGACAGTGAGTCACCCGTCGGTTTAGAGGGAACATTGGACATGAATGCTGATTTACTGGAATGAGATTTTTTCAGGTTCTAAATTGAAGTGTCCATATATATTTGTTATCCTCATAATGAAAATCGTGCGACTCACTGAGACATGGTCAGTGTTCGCACCTTGCCGTACCCAGTGGAAATCTGAAAGATTCAGATGTACTGTTCAGTCAGCAGAACAGTGCTGCAAAGAGAAAAAATAAGAGTACATTGCTGCAAAGGTAGAGGGACGGAAATACCAGTGATGCATCCAGATAGAATCAAGTCTTAAATAGGGCTTAAATAGTAGAAAGTGGGACCAGAGAGACATAAGATATTATAATAGGCACACAAGGAGGCTGCTTTAAAAACAATATATATATGTATATATATATATATATACATATATATTCATGCATCCTCTTCTCACCTGTTTCAGCTTATCTTACACATACTGGTCTCAGACTTGCTGTAACTGGTCACTTCAAACAGCACAACTAACAAGGCTGTCCTAAACTGTGTTTGTTTCACCATTTCCACACTTTTAAGAGCTCCATTGTTGTCCAAAAAACTATTAAAACATTTGAGTAAGCCACACTGCTGCACTGGGTGACATGTCCCTTCACTACCATGAAAACACTCTGTTTTGTCTTTCGTTATTCAATCCCACATACACTGTAGGGTTGTGGTAAATACTTAGAGCTCCAAATGTTTATTAATCCGCGGGTGAAAATAGTCCCCAACAAAATGATAACATTTTACTCCTGTTTGAGTAACATTTGGTAAAATCTGCAGCGTCCAAGCTGTTTTAGGAAATGACTGAGCCTTTATCAAAAATGAAACTAAACATGTGTGACCTGTTCTTAAAGATTTAAGGATTACTTCATCAATTATTCATATTTTCAGTTGGAACCAATGAGCTTGATGCTTAGTGCCACAGACAGAGAAAGTAAGTTAGAACACTCCAGTTGCCAGGAAAGGATGTTGTCACTGTACATTACTGCGAACCACAGATACATTGAATGTGGACGTTTTGCATTCGGGCAGAGCAAGTGACGTACAACAAACAACGCACGCAGAACGTTGTATATGTAGCGGACGTTATTGAAAGTTAATGGTCTAAAAACGAGTTTAAAGAATGAAAAAGTCCACAAAGGGCGTGTGTGAGGGTGACGGATTGGTCAGACAAACACAGGACTTTCACCTCGTAAACTGTAATTCATGTCCTGTGTGAAACCAAAAGTAAACATTGAGTTCACGTTTGTTACGTAACGTTAAGCAAGAAAGTCTGCTGAGGGCAGTTGCATGGATGGGTGGTTATTGTATTACGCTTGTTACGTTGTTATGTTATTATTTTAACTTTAACCGTGATCTTTTTTGAAACTTGACCAAGAGGTTTTGTTGCCAAAACCCAATCATTTCACGAAGTTAACTGCGTTTCTGCCACCGTGACAGGAGGTTGACATGAAACATATTCTTGGTTCAGAAAATTCGTTGTTCAACGTATCCCGTGGTTTGCAGAAACATTCAATGGCAACATTTTATTCTGACGCCTGGGGTGGTTATAAATTAATAAAGTCCTGAAAAATTAGCACTTTGTGTCAAAGCTGGTGCCAATCCAGGCTGCAATAAAAGAGAAAAGTAAAACAGATTCATGAAGCCTGCATAAAAGAGAGGTCATTATTTGACTGCACACATTTTAAGAGTTCATCATCTTCAGCAAACATTGCTGTACATTCTTCAAAGACGGCGTCCGTGCTGTCCATAATAATCAGCCTATGTTTATATTGTACAGTAGTTGTATACTGATAATATTTCTGTGCTTTTAATTGCTTTGGGTTTTGCTCAATGCCACTCTATGTAGACAAACGCAATGGAGGGAACACACATGTTATTTCACCCAGTGTGACTTTCATGCTCTTATTGTAGTGCATAATGTATTTCCCATGAACCAATCCCTCCAACACACACAGACACACACACACACACACAATGTTCATTGACTGAGTATGTGTGTGAGTGTGGTGTGACAGAATGCCTTAATTATGGATTAATTGTGTCATTAGCAGGTTTCTGCTGTTGCCACCACATTGGGTCTGTCAAGGTTAATTACTGGAACATGTTTATTTGCTGTCAGCCACTGCCGCAAGCTGTCACTTGCATGGAAACACAGACAAACACACACAGACGCTGTTCACTCAAACAATTCACAGGGCACCTCGTGTCCCTCAAGCACTCGACATTTTCCTCAGCTCTCTTGTTTCTGCTTCAGCACACTCTGTACAGTTCTCAGTCAGCCACCTGAAATACAAACGCACCGTGATCCTCCCGTTTCCCTCCATCCAAAAGAAACCGAAGTCATCAGTGGCGGAAATTCAGGATGTGCAGCTGCTCTGGGGCTTTTGATAGTCATGTACTAAAGATAAGAAGAAATAATATCATGGTCTTATTCATGGTGCTTTTTGTGTTTTATCAGAGGTCTATTTGGTCCTCCAGCCCTGAGAAACCAGTAGCCTGTAATATTTTGAACACGGTCCTGTCCAATAGGTTTACCGTTGTTGTCTGTGCCTGACAAACTTTCTGGAGCAATTATGATTTCACTTAACTTACAACATAAATAACCTGTAATAGTCTGGTATCAACCTGGATCACAGCTCTATAGTTCTTATCTATTGTTTGTGTGTCTGCATGCATGTCTGCGTGTCTATGTGTGTTTGCTTGATTGTGCACGCATCGTGAGTTAATAGGGCCCATGAAACGTGTTGGAGGTTTCCCTGAACACTGAATCTATTCGAGTCAGAGATTCATAAATCTACATTTCATTTTAAAGTACTTTTAAGAAGAAAATAGAAAATAGAAAAAAAACACAAAATATATAATATAAGCTCTCGAATATAATCAAACATAAAAAAGTAATTGCACAGATTAGTCTTGTTTGTTTTAATACACATTTATTTATTAAGATGAAAGACTAAATGTCGCATATTGTATAAGACACATTTTAAAAACATTGGCTTCAGAAAAGGAAAGGAAAAACGAAGTGTTCAATAAAATGAATCATTATTCAAACTTATAAAGAATAAACCCAGTGCGGAAAATTAACATTAGCTTGCACTTAAACAGGAAGCTTACAAAACATTTAACATATATTAAACGTATGTGACAGGAGTCAAGCAGCCAAAGGGTTAGAGGACTTTCCAACGATTGAAACATGAAAAGTATCTCAAAAACAAAACAAAGAAGAAGGAAAAGATGAGAGAAAGGAAGCAGCACAGACAGAAAGAGAAAGCCAGCATGGCAGCTTTGATTGATTTCAGCTGTAATCTCCTCACTAGCTCATCTCCTGACATCTCTCTCTTTCCATCTCTAACAGAGTCTCCGTCCATTAAAGCCCAGTCGGGTCCTAGCTGAGCAGCTGTGAAGAGACAAAACATTCATCAGCCTGTCAGCTCTTGCTGCCTGTTATTCCAGCCAGACAGACTGCGGGGCTGTCTGAGACCCGATAACTCTGACTGAGGAGAGCTGGAACCGCTGCTGCACATGACTCCAACACATACAGTCCACATACACAGTGTTTATTTTACGCGATGAAAGACTTTCTTAAGAGACACACACGTTTATAAAAGGTGACACCGACTAGAAGACAGTGAGTTAACAAGCGTGGACAGTTCTGTCACAAACACACCTCAATGTGTCAGACATGTGACATTCAACATGTTGACATCCTGACTGATGGTCTGAGTGGCACTGTGCTAAAACAGCAGCAAAGCCATCCACCTGCTCCACGCAGCACCGTGTAGCAAACATGGACCGAGGGCGCCATCTGGGGCACAGACCGACAATCACATGTGAGTCTGCGCAGCATCTCATCTATTTCATGAGGATGTTTTCAAGTCATCGCCAAAGAAACCAGGAAATAACCAAGTGTGCGTGACTTTATATGTGGTTCTTGCACGGCGAAGTGGTGCTTTAGAGCTCACTGTTAATACACACTACCTCATACCCTAGACCACTGAGACCAAGAGGACTGAACTTATTATCAGTTTTTAAACTTTATGATGAGAATAAATGAGAGTTAGTTTAGTATTTGGTCTGAATGTAAACCTTACATTGCAGACTACTGTTTCCATGAAATATGGTAACAGTCATTGAGATTACGAGGGTCCAAATCTGGATGCCACACATATTGTGTGAAGATCAAGCAGAGATTATTAGAATACTATATCATATCAGGCTACATTAGTCTGCAAATATACAGGATATAACAATGAGGGTTTTTTGTAACTAAAGGCATAAGATTCGCAGTCTGTTCCATAGTTAAGAGTTGGTGGCAAACCCACAGCTGACAACAAGTATAATGGACTGAGTGAGCTATAATCTGTCAAATATAACCTTCATGAATAAAATCAAGTCATTTTGAGACATAAAAAAACCTTTCAGTGACACGGTATAAGCTGTCACTTTTTGGCAAGTGGAAAACTGCAGTTTATGGGTTGAATTGCACATTCACAGGTATTTTAACAGGTAAAAAGGTCTGTGTGGGACATAGCCTGTCAAATTTGACTCTCATGAATGAAGTCAAGTCATTTTCAGACATGAATAAATATGTTTAAATTTTAGTGACATGGTAGGAGCTGTAATCTTTCAGGCAATTGTGAAACTGCATTTTTTTTGGGTTGTAGTGCTTTAAAGATATTTAAACGGGTAGAAAAAAAATGACTGAGTTGGTTATAATCATGCAGAGCAGGTCAAATAATGCAAAAGACAAAAGGTATCATCTGTAAATCATTAGCATTAGGGTCTAGTTTACAATATAAACAAGGATGTTATTATAGATATAAACTCATGTTATCTAAAACAATAGTAAAATTTAGCCTGATTACTAAACTGCAAACACTTCACAAGAAGTTATTACTGAGCACAGAACAGGACTTCAGGGACCTTCCTTCCTTCCTTCCTTCCTTCCTTCCTTCCAGTAGCCTATTCAGGTAATACGATGCCATATTTGTTCACACTCCGATACAGTAGGTGGCAGTGCACCTTTAAAGTAGGTTTGCGATCCGCCAATAAACAAGAACGAAGAAGAGGATCGAAGCGATTTGTTTGGACTCGCGCGAGCAACAAAACAAGCAAAGAAATCTGAATATGGTGCCGAGTAAAGATAAGTTTGTACAATGTAGAGTAAATCATTTTCCTGTGATCGGTGCATGAAGTACATACTGCAGCTGCCCTCACAAAGTACGTACTGTTACTTCAGTCTGCATCCAATTGGGACACACGTTATAAATTCTGAAAAGTGCTCAGTGGTTGCAGGTCACTCGAGCTCAGATTATGTGTATGACCCAATACACCTACTTGTGATATATTCTCTATGACAACTGATGCAAAAGGTTTGTTTATAAAGTGATGCACGTGGGTCTGTTTATGAGGCAGGAGAGACTTTATATGTTTTGTAAATGTTGGTGTAAATGTCATTAAAACAGTCATAAAACAATGTCATATTATAGTATGTCATAAACAGTCGTAAAATATTTCATAGTGTCGTATGTCATTAAAAAAGTTGTCATTGTATAACACGTCATTGAAATTTCATGAAATATGGTCACATAATAATAAGTCTATAAATAAAATATTAAAGATGCCATATTATAGTATATCCAAAATAATTATTTAAAAATGTATAGCATGTCATAAACATCATTTTTTTAAATGGCATCGTATAGTGTGTCACACAAATTTCATTTAAAGAAAGTACACATTATATTATGTCTTTAAAAAAATTGTCATAGTATAGAATATCATAAAAAATGTCAGTATAGTAAGTCATGGAAAAATCATAAAGAATGTCATATTACAGTATGTCAAAAATAATTCATGAACGATGTCACAGCATAGTATGTCAATTTGTCATATCATAGTATAGTATGTCATATAAAAGTCATAAAAAATGTCAAAGTATGTCTTTAAAAAGTTTGACAAAGCGTGTAGTTTTAGTGGCAGTTGTTGTTGTATTTGATTTCGTAGTAGTTCAAGTTCTTATGACCTCTTTCTCGTCTTTTCTTCCTAGATGATAGCAGTGTAAGCACCAAAACTGAGGATGACAGAGTTACCTGATCCATGTCTTCATCGTCTTCTTGTACTGTATGAATATATTCAGAGGGGTCATAAGGATCATGTCTGCTGCATTTTCAATAAATGAAAAGAAATCATTAAAATGTGTAGTTTTCTGTTCCATAACCCTCCAAAGCAACAGGACACGCATCTCATGCTACCTCGTCCACCTGCACGATGGTGCTCAGATGTCCTGACAATGGGGAGGATTTGAACACATCTCTAACACCTTCCAAACCGGAAAATTAACCAACCACGCCACCAATGCAGTAGACACTTATTACTATTGTCTTTGTGTAGTTAAGTCTTTCTTTTTGGGTGTTTGACTTATCTATCTGTTTGTATTGTCAGACCACTCCGTGTTTTGGCCCTTTTTATATTAACAAAGTTAATGAATGTCAGACATGGTCCTCTCAGGTTGAGTAATATTGGATGTGTGTCTTAATCAGGGGCATTATACTGTCAACTTAGATAGGGCTGAATGGGGATGCAATCAGTGCACCAATCAGTGATTAACCATTCAATGGTTAACCTGTGAATGATCACTGTTGTCCAGATGTCCTAGTGATGAACTCCTCCTATCCCACCATGTGTTCAAGGCCTTTATAAGTCGTACACAACCAACACTCTAGCTTCTTCCTCCTTCAGACCGCATTGCATTCTGTATAATTGAACCTTCACTGCGCAGAGAATAAATACTTTAAAGACAAACTTCTTTCCTCAATGTTTCTTAATTTCAGTATCATAGGGCTCACTCTGTACTATTGAACAGTTCTTTCCACAACAGTCTTCAGTCTTTAGACCAGAACTCTATCACCCTGCGCTAACTGAATGTATACCTCTTTTATCTTTTGCAGAAAAAAAAAACATTTACCTTTTAAAGCAGAAACAATAAAGTTCAAAATATATACTCATGTGCAAACATTTTCAAAAGTGGTTTCTGAATTAAAGCTTCATGAATGTTTCCGAGAACAACACCGCCATGAGGAAAAAGTAAAACAAACAGTGTGGTTTATGTGCATTAGCATTTTAATTGGACAAAGCAAGAAAACATTGATTACAGTAGCAGAGTCATCAGTTCTCAGGGGTAACACCTTTCTGAACAAAAGGGTCTGAAAATGTCCGTAGGCACTGCCTAATTAAAAAGAGTATCTTGTCAGCTAAAAGAAACCAGCTCTATAAGGCAACAGTTAAAATGTAGGCCTCCCCATTTCTCTGGCAAAAAGAGCAAGTGTAAAGGTTGAATCCACTCAGATTTTTTGATATAAAATACTGGCGTTTCAATAGATATTTAAAAACCATCATAAGTGTCAAACATGTTCACCCTTTAACATTTGAATTGTGTTACATTTTAAGTTTGCACAGCATGGCAATGCCGTTTTATCCCTGCATGGAAGAATTGTGTGTTGCACTGTGCCAGCGTCACGTCAGATAGTGCCACTCCGCTACGTTCAATGTTGGAGTTAACTGTCAAGTTATCAAAACAAAAAAGAAAAGCAAGCACCCACAGTTAACAGTAGCATTTTACTTACATTGTTCCAAATGAATTCATGGTTATTTACATGTGGCGAAAAGATTTGAGGCTGTCCGAAAGATATGAAGGAGAAATGGAATGCAAAAAAGAAAAACACTCTTGAAGTCAAATTTGTCCCAAGTACAAGAGAGGAAAAAACTGTGCAATATTTATCTGCCCTTACAGAGAAACAGCAGTGGCAACAATCCCTGCAATTGATTTTAATCCAAGAGAAAATGAGAACAAATTAAACAGATTTCCATTCCTCAAATAATAACTAAGGTTCATAACTTAGCACGATTCAGACTTTTAACAGTTTCTCAAAAAGAAAAAAAAAAGAAGACAACCCTCGGTGGCTGTCTGAGAGGAAAGATGCGAAAATGGAAGCAATTTGTAAAACCCGAAAAAAAAAAAAAAATTCCAAAAGTTTCTCCTTTACAGTTTTATACTCATTTACAGTTAACTTAAAAATGGTAAGAGCCCTGGTCCATGGCCAGTCTCCCCTACCACAAAGGGTGTAAATACCTGTGTGGGTCAAATCGCACCTCCCTGGCTCCAGTTACCTCCCCCCTCCCCACCCGCCCACCCCCATGAAATATCATTTACATCTCCTATAGATGTCAACCTTCTCATTAGGTTCCACATCCCAGTAAAAGTCTTAGTCCTGCCACAAATGGAGGCGGTGTTACACAGCCCCGCGGGGCACCGTACAGCCAATAAGAAGCTGTTGGTTGAAAAATCTCCCACCCTGCCCACTTATCAGTGTGTGGGGTATCCTGCGGCTCCCATACCGGGCTGGTTGGCTAGCATACTCCCATTCAATCCCTGTGTAGGCTCCATAACCCCACCGTTACTGATGGCGCTCATGCCAGTCCACCCAGCACTGGCCGGTAAGTGACTGCAAAAGACGAGGTAAAGAGAGAGAGAGAGAGAAAAAGAGGGGGGGGGGGGGGGGGGGAGGGACAGAAAGACAAAATGCCAGCAGGTTAGAGGAGACAAGGCGAAAGGGAGCCAAAGGGTTTATATTAGAGCTACTAGAATCTGGACAGGCTAGAATGAGAACAAGAAGGCAAACAGAGTTATCAGAGGTTGTGAGGGTGAGGCAGGCTGGGCAAAAATCAAGCTAGCAAAGAGAAAAGAAAAACAAACAGAGAGTGGAGGGTTCTTCAGAGGAGCCAAAGGTAAATGTCATTTGATTAAATATGGGTGGACAAGCAGACGTAGAGCACAGAGGCTAAGCGCAGCGAGCTAAATATTCCTTTTAACGACCCCCCCCCCCCCCCCCCCTCCCTCCCAACTGTCGATAAAAACAGCGTGGCTCATTTTCATTGCAACACTATGTTTGGCCACAAGGTATAAAAACGTAAATTCTCACCTAACACACATTGTATTTTAAGTCTTTCATGATTTCTCTAATAAATCTAATGTCTAAGTTCAGTGTGGAGATAACAGCTTATTCAGGATAAAGTATCATCTTCAAATTTCAAGTCAAGAGACGGCTCGCCTCTTTTTCTGGATTTGTGCATTTACTGTACATTCGACGATCAAACACACTATCACTGCTTTCATTACCTCACACCTTTGTACAGAGCCTATTTATACAGCTGGTCGCCAAGAATTTTAGACTGTCGACAACATATGGCCTCTCCTTTATTTTTCTTCGGTGCACAAAATGTCACTGCACATAGGCTGTCTAAATAAAAACAAAGTTTGATAACAACCTACAAAAGATATTTAACATGTCCTACTGACATTCATATACAGATCAGATCCTCAGATGTATGTAGAAATAGATCAATGAAATCAAAAGGAAAATAATGTAAAAATCTATGACATGAATGTAGACAAACAAAAACAACTGAACAGCCTTAAAGAACACAGTCTTTACACACAGTAGGCAGTCGTACAAAAAGGGAAATGAATTCTTCAACATCAAACCATCCCCGGCTGTGGACAGTAAGTGAAAACTTTGTTCTGGGCTGTGAGCATTCATCTTGTTCGGTCACTTTAGTCAGTTATCTTTAAATGTATTGAAATTCAAGAAATAGGCTTTGAGCTAGTTTAAGGCAGTTTTCTTACAAATCCTTTTTGGGAACAAACTAGAGTTTGAACTATTATGCGCTATAATTCAAGAAACATTTCGGAACAAAACCCTTCAGTTATTAGGATGTGCTGTGCACAGCGAGAAGGTATGACTGGAACATGATTAACAACAAAATTAAAGTTCAGATTGTTCTGTGTGTGTGTAAGTGTGTATGTCTCAATCTTCTCGAGAGATGAGTAAGGTGAGGGGCTGGCGAGGGGAAGAGACAGGATGTGGGTTTCGGCGGAGGGAGGTCACGGCTCCCTCCTGTGGCCAGAGCTGGCTCTCGCTGCCCCGGTCTTGAAGGGGGGACTCTGGTAGCGCTGGAGTAGAAGGAGGCGGTGAAGGGGAGCCCTGTGCACACCGTGCTACTTACTTGAAGCCCTGCTGGTTCCAAGCCTGGCCGTAGACACCGTAGGTGGGGACCTGCCACCCGTTCGGGACATACTGGCTGATCTGGGGCCCGTTGCCGTACCACTGGCCCCACTGGCCGTAGGGCTGGGCTGCCGCAGGGAAGCTCATCTTGTTCTGCTGCAGAGCACAACAATATTCACTTTGACAAATGATGGGACATTAACAGATTAACACAGTATTAAGATCACAGAAAAATGCAATCTAACTATTCGCTTTATGTTCCATGCCCTATTTTCTTGCACTTGAATAATGACAGCCTACTTCATGTGAAGCTCAAATCTCCCTTCGACATTAAATTAAGGAGGCATGCTTCACCGTCCTTGTAATTATGTGGTTCAACACTTCCTGGGTTTCAAAATCGACTGATGTTATTCGTAATACAGACTCAGGATACACAGCAGCACTACCATATGTCATCTTCTGCTTATGGACTAGCAACTAGTGGCTTTCTTTAAAACAACATGTACAGTATGTGCGTCCTTACCTGGGGCAGAGGCATCTGCTGCATCGGGTTCATCATGTCCGGGGTCTCTTTACCCCAGTAGCATTTGACTATATGGCCCTCTATTGAGGTGCCATTCACGGAGACAATGGCATGGGCTGCTGACTCATGGGAGTTAAACCTGGACAGAAACAGAGGGAGAAAGAGACCACGGAGCTCTCGATCAAGGTCCTCATGATCTAGAGCACTGCATGTTTTGTCTCCATCCTTGTAGTGAAATACATTCTCCCTGCATCCAAAGCTGCAGTCCTCCATTAAATGGCTAGAATAAGAGTCTGCAGGACCCGCAGCAGGAGCCTGTGCACCACACTTTGAAGTAGAAAGGGAAGTAAATATGAAAAGTCCACATACCTCACAAACGAATAGCCTTTGTCTGGGAAAACTCTGATTTCCATGATTTGTCCAAAGGGAGAGAAGGTCTGTCTCATCAGTTGCTCTGAAGGAACAAACAGAAAGGGAACATTAAAAACACTTGCCGCTTTAGAAATGTTGCATACCAACATCCTCAGGTACGAGTCTCTTGGTGATTTTAGATTAAATTCATAGGCCAGTCACCATTTTGCTGATGACGCCACAGAGCTTTAGAATGACCCCTCTGAGCAGAATAAACTCATTGATTATTTGAATAATTTTTAGCTGACACAGGCATTACTTTATCAACAATTCCCCTGAAAAGACTAAAATCCCCAATAAATGAATCCTGCTACCAAGTGTCGTCCGTGTTGCCAGCGTAACAAAACTAAAAAAACTCTGAAGAGAAATACTGACACATTGGGAAGACATTTCTTTCACTAACATGAACACAGCCAGTGAAGTTCACTCTGACTGCATTTTCAACACCTGGACTTAAAATAAAGCATCTCTGAGCCAGTTTGATTTCTGCTTCGTTAGTTTGACAAGCTGAGTGTGATATAGGATGCACACACTGACCAGTTGTTTATCGATTAGAGAATGTTAATTAAATAAAAGGAATACCAACTAATTTAATCTGCCAAATAAATGTATATTATATAGTTCCAGGATCTTTTTTAGGGTGATGATGTCATCAAATGTGACGACAGACATTCTAAGCTTCATTGAAAAACCTCAGAAGAAGCTTTGGACGTAGGATGTGGTGACACATTCAACTTGTTAGTGGGATCAATGTATTGTTGGGTTTGGCCTCAATGGAATGATGTTGAATAATTAAATAAAATAAAAGATTAAGTAAGAACAGCCTCACTCTTTAAAGTGGTGCTCACTTGCATTTGTCAGTATTAACATCTTATTTGCCATTTTATTGATTTCATCTCTTTGACCCATTTGCTGTATCTACCTGATACTATCACTGTCATACTGATGGTACTTCTAAAAGTATTCATTACCTGTCAGTCCTGTGCTGACTCCGCCACAATACACAGTGCAGTTACTGGGGCTGGACTGACTCACTACTTCATCAAAGGATAGGTGCTTGGAGTTACCTGCCAGAGGAGACAACAGACATTTCTACCGTTAACACATGAACCCAACGTCCCGTGTAAACGAGCAAAACGTGCATATTCATCATGACGACGCACTTTCATAGGTGGTCTTTGGGGCGGGGGGCTTTCTTGTGGCCCAGTTAGTTCGAATCTGTCTGCCTCCTAACCACTGACCACCCATCTGCTGAATGGCGTTCTCTGCGTCCTGGAACAGGGAAAGGGACTCGTTAATCCATCGAAATCTGACGTGACGTTGCAGTAAGGTTAATAATTTGGTGAGTGATGTCTCTGTACGAACCCATTTGTTGAAGAAAGACACAAAGCCGTAGCCTTTAGATTTCCCTGTAGCCATATCTTTCACAACACGAGCATCTCTGTGGACAAACACATCAGCAGGAGTACATTGAAAACGTGCAGCGCGACACAGAGCTTGACAGAAATAGAAATCTAAAACAATAATGGTTGAGCTTTAAAAGCTCTTCAATTGAAATTCCCCCACCCTCTATGTATTGTATTACACAATAATTCTTACTTTTTAAAGTATGAGGAACAGAGAATAATACCACTTCCTGTTCATTTTCTTCCGTTAAGCGTTGCTTTAATCATCGTTGTCAGTAAATCCTGATACTTACGATATCCTGCCAAATGGACCGAAGGCAGCTTTGACGTCTTCTGTAGTTATTTCTGGGCTGAGGTCTCCAACGAAGACATGAAAGTGATCTACGGGGACACACACACACACACACCGTTTAGACATGGAGTATGTTACAATACACAGTCTAGTACTTTCTTCCAGTATTGTGACTTCCTGCTCATTATAATCACTGTTAGTAAACAGGCCGAGGACAGAAGGCCACGTCCAGACAAGTGGATAAAAAGACAATGAAAATATTTAAGAATATGCAATAAAAATGTTTTCCAATTCATTAACATTACTTATAAAACATTTAGAGCACTTTGTTTTACAAAAATATGGAATGTTTTGTTTTATAACTGAATTTAATCACTTCCTTTGATGAAAGAAAAAAGTGAGATGTTTTGTTACATCAAATTAATTGAAATTCATCACATTTCTTATATCTTATTAGCAACAGAAATTTGACTTAAATTGCGAAAAACATGTAAAAAAAATAAAAAATAAAAAAAAAGGGATTTCTGTGTAGATTTCTACATGAAGAAGTATTATCTCCACTGGAAAGCACTTGTACTTACTACTTGTGTCTTTTTTCTGGCTGGTTGGCGTCGTGGCCCAGTTGACTTTGACCTCCTGCAGATTGGGGCAGAGAAAGAACAGGCCAGGTGGGGTATGTTTACATCACTTACATTAACACCTGGATACCTCCACTCTAAGAGTATGTGATTTAAAAGCTGACCTAACATTATTTAAAATATACTTTAAAAATGTTTTAATTTAATCTAGTGAGATATGGTGCCTTATCACTCACTTCTGTCTTGTGTAAATTTAGCGACAAGAAAATTAATCTCGTCTCAAATCTTCAAACATAAAAACAAACTACAACTGGAATACCACAAAGATTTTAAAAAACAACCATGATATGATACGAAGTGGGTGTCGATTTAATGTTTAAACACCACAATGGGAGTCATAAGACCACAACAACAAATGTTCTCTTCTGCCGTGGTTGTCAATGAAACGTATCAGCTCTGTAGGTCTGCACCTAATCCATTAATCTGATGATTATTTTTTTGATTAGTCTTAATTCTAAAATAAAGTAAAATGTAATGTCAGTTTAAGTCATTTTCATACACATGAATGGCTGTTTAAGTAAACAGAACAGGACCGGTTTGGCTTTCTGAAGTGTTCTGCAGAGCCGCTGTACTGTTGCGAGTTTACAGAGCACCACATTGTCTACAATAATACCACACTAGAGGATCAGGGGTGATGGTTTTTAACTGCAGCTTGTTGTCTGGGGGAATGCATGCTTTAACCGAGCGCAGCGCTTTATGCAAAGTGCCAACAATTTTAATTAAAAATGTTATTTTAACGGTTTGCTCTATTGTTCTAGATAACCCGACATTATCCAGCTCCTCCCAGACTTTTTGTTTTGCCACCTTTACAATGTAGCTTACATGGTGTGGAAGACTTTAATGGACGGAACAGCACTGGCTTGTTTAGAATCAACATTGTCAGTGTTTTTTTTCCTTGCCAAATATTTTATATAATATTTTGCTTAAAACACTAAGCCACACGATGATAAAAATCCTCCAGCCCTCACACCACAGCTTCATATGTTTTAAGAAATCCTATTTTAACCAATTTTACCAACATAGAGATAGCTTTCTGGCAGTAGTGATGTTCAAGATCTAATTTAGTCCCTTGCTCCAGCAACTTCCCCTTCACAGTAAGAAAACTAATCTAATCTCCGGCTGGAAACGTGAAGTATCTAATCAAACTAATTAATGGATTATAAATGCTAGCAGTAAACTAGTAGTTGTTTATATTTAGAAGGCACACAGCCCATTTCCAAAGACCGCCCGTCCCCACTCACCCTGTAGACACGATAGCTTACCTTACCCATTATTTTCCTTCCATTCATGGCTGCCAATGAGGCAGCGGCATGCCTGTGGTCATAGAACTCCACAAAGCAGTACGGATCATTTCCAGCGGTCTGTCAATGGGAGAACAAGACTGATATTGAATCCACAGCAAAGGGGGAGAATTTAATCACTGCAGATGACAAGAGCCATCCACTGTAGTTTGGAGTGTCAGGCCTGATGTAATAGACTGGGAGAACAAAATCAATTTCACACACATAATGTAGATTGAGACTTTCACAAGCAGCACCATCACCTCTCAGGCCACTGTTGACTGTAACAATATACACCAGAGAGGATTACACTCACATCCACTATCATTTTACAGCTCTTGCAGGGTCCTATCTGTGTGAAGACCTGCAGGATGAGGGGCTCGGTGACATCCCTGGACAGATTCCCCACATACCTGCAAACAAGGAGCGAGATGAGGGGAGGGGGGGGAATTGAGTCTTTGTCAAACAGGAAGTAGCAATCAAACAAAGGCTAGTTAACCGGGCTAGCTACAACCCACAACAATTCATTACATTAACATAAAAACAATGATGGTGGACTAAATATTATTGGGGATGGTCTCAATCCCACACAAGATAACTCGAGTGTGGCCGCTCTAACACGAGCTGTCCCGGGCCGTCTCTCTCCGAGCGTTGACGTGGCTCGTCTGCCAGCTAGCTAAAGCTAGCTACAGATAGCCGGTTCATGAGGGCCTCATGCTAGCTGGGTTGGCAACAGACGGCACTCAGATTACATCCACTCTGCGAGGGTCTGGCTAACGCCTGTCTGCTAAGAAAACGCTAATAAAACACGAATATTGAAGTGGATAAGTATACTCATACAATAAAAAGGCGTTCATTGTAAAAGAAGCGACCGGTTAGCTGCGTTTGGTATCTTTGGCTAATGATAACTAGCATTAGCTAGCCATTCAGTTTCATTTTCAGGTTCCGTCTATTTATACGAGTAAATCAAACAACTTCTCGCTAAAAATCATAAATCCAACATGTGTACTGTATTTACACACGTTGCTGTTTCCCCCCATGCTAAAGATATCACGAATTAAATGTTAATTTGTTACAAAATGATAGGGTTTTACAGTGTTTAATTGAAACAACAACGTGGAAACATTTCGGACAGTAGTTACACTGAGCCTTCCCTCTCCAGGACATAGACGGCGCCGCTGTTACTCACAAGGTTCTGGGTTGATCGTCCTCCATCATCAAGGTTTAGTGGTCGCGTCCTGAGAGCTTCTTTAATCCAATGACATACAAATGGTTTGTGCTGAACTTGAGCGACCGTGAACGTAAAAGGCTATTAATCTACTATTTAATGATAAATCGGTGGCCGATTCTGCTCTCGCACACACACCACAGACAGCCTCAGTCTGATGCAAACAATAGGAAGTTGAAGATGGCGGAGGAGCGGCGTCAGCAGCGTCAACCTGCGCGCTGAAATGAAGCCACAATCAAGCGCTCTTTCTCCCACACACACACACAAAGATGTGCATCTACGTTTTTATGGCATAAGATACAAAACACAGCGAGTTTTGTATCTTTGCATAACAGCGTAGAATGCTTTTCCCAATTATCCTATTTGTGGTAATAGCTTAATCAACCATGATGCAAAAACGTTAAAGAAATTACAACTGGACACATCTGTGAAACGCACCGTTGACCCAGTAAGTTACACAATAATGCAACGTGTACGTCGATTAGAACATGGGAGTTATTTGCTACAGTTGCGACATTTTAGCAATTTATTTTTCAATATTAGTTGCCAAAGCAAAATCAGTGCGCCGCCCGGGAATCGAACCCGGGTCGCAAGAATGGGAATCTTGCATGATACCACTACACCAGCGGCGCAGCCACAATGTTTATGGGGGACTACTATATATGAACGATCTATCCATAGACAATATAGATCAATAGTTAACGAGGCAGAAGTAGAAAAAAAGAAATAGAAGAAATAGTGTAAAACATTGTAGACTGTGGTGCATCAAAGGTGAATGAACTCAACATTAGCGTAAAGGTAATGTTGCAGAATCATAGGGGAAGAATGCATGTGATAAAAAAAATCCATTCAACACCTATGATTCTCAACCGGAGGAAGGCAGCATTTTTCTCTCTAAAACAATTAATGAAAAAAAAGAAGACGAAGAAGAAGAAAAAAGGTCAGTCTCACCATCATCGCACTCGAAGAAATCATGAATCTCCCTTTTGTTTTGTTTTGTTTTGTTTTGTAAGGGGATAGGGTACTCTGGTCCACACTCCACTACAGTAGGTGGCGGAAATGCACCGTTCACTGGATGCCATCCGCCATAAAATTTAAAAGAAGAAGAAGAAGAATCGCACTCGAAGAAGAAGAGTTCGTTTTTGGAGGAAACATGGCTTCCCCTGCCGGTTGTGAGCATTATGTACGCAGCTGCTTATTGAAAGTGAGTTAACATTTTTAAATGTATTGTTTATATTTTCCTTACATGCATGATGGAGGCATGTTAATGTTTAATATGCCTCACTGTGACTCTGCTACAACGAATAGTGCTGCTGTTTCACTCTGTATAACCACTCACAGCTAGCATAGCTAACCTACTAACTAACGTTAGTTAACGTGGTTACTTAACCGCTCGCTGGTGTTGTAACACGGCAGCTGACTAGTTATGACATATTAGTTAGTGTCTCTTACCTTTATTGTATGTTGATATTATGGAAATAGTGAGAGCTTTAGAGTGTAGTGAGTAACATGTCATTACTTAGCTTATCACTGACTATGTCAAACCTTTCTTTTAACGTCCAGTTTTGTTGCAGCAGATACATGTTGTTGAGCTGTGATGAGACTATTTCACACGTTTCTGTGCACTGCAGGCGCCTTGCTGTGGTAAACTGTACGTGTGTCGGCTGTGCCATGATGCAGAGGAGAACCACCAGATGGATAGATTCAAAGTCAGAGAGGTGCAGTGCTCTGAGTGTCAGACAGTGCAGCAGGTAAAGAACAACTCCAACGTCAGCTGTAGCTGTACCACTAAGTGATGTTAAATGTCACTTGTTTCCCTTTTGGTTTTCATGTTGTTTTTGTGTATGCAGTGGTTAAAAGAATGGTACAAATTAAAGATGTCCCTCTTGTAGGCCCAGCAGACTTGCCAGCAGTGTCATGAGCAGTTTGGGGAGTATTACTGTGACATTTGCCACTTGTTCGATAAGGATAAGAAGCAGTACCACTGCCAGCCCTGTGGAATATGCAGGTGAGCACTAGTAGAGTTTATACATCATAAACACGTAGTGACTTCTATTTAGGCTATAATCCTAACAGGGATCTGGGTATTTGGAGAATAAAAGTACAAATGTCTCAAGGTGAAACCAAATTCATTTGCAGAATTTCACCCAGTCTTTTATTTAAAATGTTACTTTGAGCCACATGACGAAGCCTGAATGTTCTTTGGTTCAAATAATTGTAGCCTACTCATAACATTGAATGTAACATGAAAGGCTAGGCCAAGCAAGGGCCTGTTATCTCAGCCTGAATGCATTATTTGGTCTCATTTACGAATTATTCAACATGTGTTTAATATATAATATTATATATCTTTGAAATGGCTGGTTTACTTATTCAAGTTAATATAAAGTGATGCGGAAATCTGCCATACTACTGATCACGTTGATATTTAATGTCGTCAGTTGTTATGTCATACATGAGGTAATTGTCGTCTGTGACGTTGTGTTTGGACCCTTACAGGATTGGGCCCAGGGAGAAGTATTTCCATTGTGAGAAGTGCAATCTGTGTTTAGCTCAGGATCTGAGGGGAAAACACAAGGTGATTATTAGCCTGTATTGTTTCTGTGTGATGAGCAAATGAGTGTCCTCACTGCTGTTACTTACATTTATCTTTTATGTTTCAGTGTGTTGAAAACGTTTCGAGGCAGAACTGCCCAGTGTGTATGGAGGTAATGAATCACATATTCGATGACGGGCTGTTGATTTGTTTATGCGTTTCATTACCTTCTCTAGGATTTGACATGATTTTCTCTTGTGTGCTCAGGATATTCACACGTCCAGAATTGGAGCTCATGTTCTTCCATGCGGCCATCTTTTACACAAGTATGACTCATTATTGATGATGTAGACAAATAAATCTAAATATTATATTTTCTAGTTAGTCCTATATCATCATTGAATAGATATTATATTTAGTAATCGTATTTCAGGGTGTGTTCTGATATAAAGCTGTTTATTAAATGTTAACGTGTTTGTTTACATTCTCTGCAGGACCTGCTTTGATGACATGGTCAGAAAAGGGTACGTCTAATAATTCCTGTTTCCTGGTTATTCTATAGTTGAGTAAAACACGGTCTTGTTCCGTGTTAACGTATTATTTATTTGGCATAAATGTTTCATGCGTTGCTCGAACAATTGAGTCCTGCATCAGTCATTGGTTTTCATGTCTTCTTATTTAATATGATTCCATCCAAAGTCTGACTGAAACTAACACAAAGTCGGTTTCCACCACTGAACATTTGACTATTTGTTAACTTCAGACACCGTGACGATGTGAGGAAAAGCTGATCTCTGACCTGCTGCATGTGTGCGTGGATTCACAGTGCTCAGGTTACTACAGTGCTTCCACTAAATACAATGTTTTTCTCTCATTTATTTAAGAGTGTATCGCTGTCCCCTGTGTATGCACTCTGCCTGGAAGATGGAGGACCACTGGGATCAGATGGACGAAGAGATTTCCCTGTCACCGATGCCCATTGAATACCAGGGTGCAACTGTCAAAGTAAGACCTCAGCAATACGATCAAATTAACATTTATCATTGTAATTTAGTCATAAGAAGTGTTGAATTACTGATATGACATCCCCATTTGTTTCCATTTCATTCAATCCAATTTGTACAACTCAATAGAGATGGGACTTTGTAATTGTTGTGATTAATCATCCACTTGGTTATCTTTTCATGTAATCCATTACTTTTGTTTTTCCTCATTATAGATTATATGTAACGACTGCCAAGCCCACTGCACGGTGCCTTTCCACGTGCTGGGGATGAAGTGCAGCAGCTGTGACTCCTACAACACTGCACAGGATGGGGGACTCATCCAACGGTCTCCTCAACAACAACAACAACAACAACAACAGCAGCAGCCAGAGCAGGACGCTGAGCAGAATGCTGAGCAGGACGCTGAGCAGAATGAGGCAGAAACAGACACGGAGCCAGAGCAGCAAGATCAACCTCAGTCGCTTACACCAGATTAAGAATTGACCTTTGTACTTTAGACGTTTGGCTGGTTCACTTACTTGTACCGACTTACATTGAGTGTAACAGTTGACTCAGCCAATATTCCTAGATTGTACATATTACAAAAAAAAAATGTTTGTATCTGCTTATCCTCTTCAGGACTGGAACCTTTCCCAGCATGCACTGGGTGAGGTGAAGTGTATCGGGCTATCGCAGGATTCACACACTTACACCGACAGGCAATCTGGAGTCATAGTGCATCTGACCACCCAGGAGGGACTTACTGGTGACAGTCTAACCTCTGAGCCACTGTGTGGCACCATGATGACAATAAAGAATGAGCAGGTTAACTACTACTGGTGGTGGATCAGAACAATTGTGATTGTTTTCTGTTAAGTTCAGGGACTGTGTCATTCTGCTGTACATCCTATTTAAATGTTCTACATTGTGTTAACATAGGTGTGTCAGCCTGGAATACACACAGTCCTTTATCTGCCTGCACAACTATACTTAGCACCAGTTTTATAAGTTTGTCAGACCCAAATAGAAATCTGCCTCAGGCAGACGTCAGAGTGCTTAACGACATAGTGAGCCTGTCGTTTAACTGACATACTGGCGGTATGGCAATACAAACCATCCTATGCACCATATGATGGAAATAAAATTCAGGATTTGTGAAAAGTGGAACTGACACACAGGGTGACTAAAATATATGGAGATGCATTCAACTATCTAGAAAAGTGCACTTTTTAATTTAGCTGCTTTTTTTGTTAAGATGCCCATTCAGTCCAATAATAAACAGACCGTCGTTCTAAATCAAACAACCATATAATAATTAATACGTTTAATTAATTATTATATGGTTTAGTTTGATTTAGGTGTCATATTGCCTATCAAATTGTTGTTTAAAGCTGTAATCCAAATACAAACAAAAGCATTGCCTCGTCTTGTTTCTTGTTTTTCTTTTACACCCGTCATGTTATCTACTTGTTTGAATCGGTTCTGTTGTCAAAAACTAAAGTATAAATACTTCATTAATGACTGTTAATGTATCTGTATTTAAAATTTTTATTTATTGGGCCTTTTAAACCAGCTCGTTTTCAAAAGCCAGATAATAAGATGACAGTATGGTCTGTGGCATTGGACATATGTTCCAAGTATTGCCTGTTTAAGATATAATGGGCATAATTCCAACTGCAACACATTTATTGAGTATTTCCTTCTCATAACAATCCGCCCACTCCACTGAGTTCAAGTCTGCAAACAGAGTGACAATTTGACAATTCTGTCTGATATCAGGCAATACATACAGTGCTGTAATTTCTAGTATGGCTGCTGTGACATAAGGCCTTTGATTGCTTTTTGTGTTTTTGTTACATTTTACAATGACAGTAATACAAACTCAATAAACAGGATTTTACAAAGCTGTTGTGTTCTGAACCCATCATTGAATTACAGATGAGAACATTTAATCACATTTTAGTTTTCAGCTGCTCATATGTTTGTGTAGCAGTCAGGTAGACTAGCACTATTATTAAAAAGAAATCATAAAACAGATCATACTTTCATGTTGCTTTAGCTGACACATTTCCTTAAAGTTGATTTCACTGTAACAAGTTTGTGTGGGAAAAACTAATTCATATTGGTTCCAATCAGGTCTTTGCACCTTTTATTGCAATTCCAAATGATTTTTATGAAATTAAATCAGTTTTTTTTTAAGGAATTGCTCACAAAAATGCATTAACATGCATTTAACATAAATGTAACTCCTGACAAAATTAGCATTGTACAGCATGAAACTACCCACGGTATATATAGTAGTTAAACCTTGACCAGCAACACCATTAAATTGCTGTATGCTGCATGTTAATGTTTCAGAAATAAAAATCCAAAACTATACCATAATTTAACAGTGACAGGGACCATTCTGCCTGCTGGTAAATCATATTTTAAATTCATACAGGACCTTTAAATACAAGTAATGATTATTTTTGATTGTCATCTCCTTGATTCTCCTGTGTCTCCACTCTTAGGGTGGGAAGAGTTGCAGCTCACACAGTTTAGGAGGTCAGACACCTGACGGAGCAGAAGCAGAAAAGGAGATCCTGGAGCCTCAGACAGAAGACAAAGGCCGACAGTGAGGGGACGGACGATAACACAACTGCTTGACTGGCTACAACAGGAAGCATGAGATACGTTTTTTTGCTACCTCTCTCCCCTTTAACTTCATCTCCCTCCTTCACACTTCCTCTTTGTTCCTCTGTGATCTATCCTCACTCTTTCATCTCTCATCACATCTCAACTTTTCTCTCTATCGTTTAACCATCTATTCTTTCCATCTTCCAGACTGCCCTGGGTCTTCCTAGGATACACCGAGCTCCTGTCTCTCTCCTTCTGTATGATTTCATGTTTGCTTCTTCCCCGAAGTCTTTGTGCCTCTCTCTCTCTCTCGCTCTCTCTCTCGCTCTCCGCTCTCTCTCTCTCTCCCCTCTCTCTCTCTCCCCCATATCTTTCATAGATGGGAGATTTAGGGTCTATGTCCTCCTGTCTTTCATCTTCACTGGAAAAAAAAAGTCAAAGGAATTGTGTTAATCTGACTTTATTCAAATCCTTAAAATATCAGACAGTCTTTATCTTGCATCCTTTCAATACTTCTGTTTACCATCTGCCCTCCCCTTCTTTATCTTCTATCATTTACCCATTCACTATTCCTCTTCTTCGCCGTTAATCCATCTGCGCTTCTTGTGCCTCGACTATTGTCGTTTACATCTTTACCCTTCTTTAATTTAAATGAGTCACATTTCTTCCTCTCCACACACTCGCCCACCCTTATAAGGACATGTTAAATGAAAGTAAAAGCCAAGTGCTACCTATGTACAACAATAACACGGAGTAACCTGAAGTAGAACTTAAACTTTGTGGTTGGATCACATGCTGTCTCCTCTTGGAGGATCCGGCTCAGGGGTCACGAACTGGAATGTGAAACAAACAGGAACACCAGCCAGGACGGGTCCCATTGCGATTGGCATGGGTGGGGCTGCCGAGAATTGTGGAGGTGTTGGTGTGATGATGTGTAGAGGAAAGGGTGGAGTGACACCCTGGGGGAATCTTAGGGATGCGGTGAGTGTGGTGACTTCTGGCTGATTTGTGCCACCAACAGCTATGGTTGTATCAGTTCCTGTACACACTGGGTGGAGTGAGCCCTCTGAATCTGGTGGATCGTCCACCGAGTCAGCGGTAATTGAGTCCCGTGAAGGATCAGAAACAGGCATGTCCTGGAAAACGTCCGTGCCCAGTGTAGTTTGTGAAGGATCATCTGGCATGAGCTCTATAGGGTTTGCGTCAGTGGAGATTTGGGGATCCTCGGGGTCTGGCAGAGCTGAAGTATTGAGCGTGGTTAGAAAAGGCCCTTCGTCTGCAAAGGGAAGCTGGGGGTCAGTCACCTCCATAACATTCGGCATGTCTGTCTCTGTAGCCGCTGGCGGCAGCGGCTCCTGTGGCGGCCCACAATGGGCGTCAATCTCCTCTGATGAATTTGACTCACTGGACTCTGATGAATTGGATGAATCCTCACTTTGACAGATCTGTTTTTGTAAAAAAAAGAATTGTTCTTAACATTTGTCACAAGTCCTCTTAGATTGCTTTTTCGTTGTTGAAGCAGAATAGTAGAGCTATACTCACTGGTTTAGACATCACCACAGTCACCATCAAGGCAGCGCAAAGTGTGGTCCTCAGAAATGCCATCGCTCTCTTTGCTGAAACAAATAAGCCATAAGCACTATATATAACGGTGGAATTATGCATCTACTGCATTTCAGAGGGGAATATTGTGCTTTTATCTCCACTACATTTACCTGACAACTACAGACAGTTATTCCGCGTATTTTGCAGATTATTCGTTATACTAAACATAAAACTTCCTAAAACATAATTCATTGCTCAGAGAAATCTACCTCTTATTAAGTCTGGAATTGAGTTTAAGATTGTATTTTACTATAAAAAGGTGAAACTAAAATCTGCCAGTGTGAAAAGAATAGTATTAGTAAAAGAAAGTGTATTTTAAAGTATTTTCTAAAATGAACTTTCCGGATTCCATTGTCGAAACCTGTTTCGTTCCGTTTCATGATACAGAGATTTTTACGTTTTTCAAACAAGTTGATTGACATCAAAAACAGGCTAAAATATTTCAACTATGCAAATTAATGTTTTTAGGACTCAATTAAATTATAGACAGAAATGTCTTCATGAGATTATGTGTTGTCCATATTGAACTGTACAACACTTATAAAGTAGTTTAAACCAGCGTCACCTCCAGCAGCTACAACAAAAATTAAATTAAATATCTTAAGATATATATACTTAAGAATAACATCCTGCATAACTCTTGATACTTTATTTAGTTATACTTAACATTCTGAATGTAGGACTTTTACATGTAGAGATTTTTTTTGGAGATCAATTGAAATTGAAAACTTAAACATCGAATAAAGACATCTTAGACACTTTTGCATGAGCTACAAAAAAGAAAAATCAAAAGTAAATTACATAGTATATTTAAGCTGTATTATTTTGAATATAGCATTCCTGCTTAAAGACCTACCTTGATATGTTGAGTGTCCTCTCATCCCTGCACACCATAAGGACTCAGCAAGTCTGAAGTGTCTCTGACAAAAGCAGAACACTAAATGAAAATCTTGTCTTTGTCATGCATCAGACATCTTTTTATATGGTTTTGTGTGGGTACAATAAACCAATAAGTCATCTGGTTCATATCTTTAGCATCATTTACTTCCGCCCAGTCTCACCAACAATTAAATATCATTAAATAGCCCAGACAAGCCTAAATTAAGGGTGCTGGAAATTCTTAGGGGATAATGAGACAATGACCACAACAGAAGTGCCTATTCATAAGCAAACATGTGGTTTGGAAATGAACAATGGGAAGAATCCAGTTTAGACTTTAAATACAGTCCGATGTAATTAAATAGCTTTTCTTCCATCAATCAAATATGCCATTTGTCCAAAGAAACAAAACATACCCTCTTGAATCCACCAGTCAAATGTCCCAATATTAGTTTATTACAGCAACTTTCAAGAGCATTTTTTAAAACTACTTTATATGCCCTCCATCTATAATAATGGGGCATATTATATATGCCGATCACATGTTTTACATTAAAAAGTTAATCTTTAAAGTACACATTGAACAAAAAGTTCAGAAATTTGTGTTTGGTAGATTATTTTTGTTGTAACATAGCTTCTTGACAATCTTACACCGTTGGAAAGCCCGTTTAGTTCCCTTATAAACGGAGCCTCATTTGTAAGGAACATGCATTTGTGGGATGAGCAGCAGAGCATGTGGGTTGCGCCCATGAAAAATGTGCCAAATCTTCTCTGCCAATGGCAAACTGCTTATTCTGCTGTTGCTATTGACTCGTTTGGTGTCGTTTTGTGGATTGGCTGATTGAAGTCTATCAGTAACAAGGCAGAAAGACATATTGGCAATTCATTCATTTAACAAGCAGGAGCCTCAGTAGGGTGTGGAAGAACTATACACAGCCATAACAGCCTGGCTCCTCATTCTGGTCACACACTGCTGTGGGATGGCATTCCACTCCTCAAGCAGGATTTGTCGCAAGTCAGCCAACGTGGTTGTGTTGGTGACTCTGGCATGAACGGCACACCCAAGCTGATCCCACAAGTGTTCAATGGGGTTGAGGTCAGGACTGTTGGCAGAGAATGAATGGCCTGCCAACAGTCCTGACCTCAACCCACTTGTGGGATCAGCTTGGGCGTGCCATTCGTGCTAGAGTGTGACTTTTTTTAAATGAATAAATTGCCAATATGTCTGGTTTCTTCCTCGTTACTGATAGACTTCAATCATCCAATCCACCAAACAAGAGTCAATAGCAACAGTAGAATAAGCAGTTTGCCATTGGCAGAGAAGATTTGGCACATTTTTCATGGGCGCAACCCACATGCTCTGCTGCTCATCCCACAAATGCATGTTCCTTACAAATGGGGCACCATTTATAAGGGAACTAAACAGGCTTTCCAACGGTATAAGATGTATTGCCAAGAAGCTTTGTTACAACAGAGAAATAATCTAAACACAAATTTCCGAACTTTTTGTTCCATGTTTATGTAGCGATATGAAAAGCGTAGCATGTTAGTATAGAAGTAGGGTTTAACCTGAATAAAATTGTAATGCCTAAAAAAAAAATTATAAACTTAATCCTCACACATCACTTGATCAAAGTCTGTAGTAAAACCAGACTTCAGCTCTGTACTTAGGTACAGCAGTAGCTAAATGCTAAGACAAGAATGCTAATACTTAGTGCATGTTTCTCAACTGATGTTCACTCTTGGTTCAGCCAAGCTGAACTAACTTGATTTTACCATCTATCAAAAAGTCAATATTGTTGGTCTGACAGTAAACAATGCTGGAATAACTTCACAGGAGCAGGTGCAAAATGTAAACTTTTATTTAAAACTTCGCTTGCCCAAGAATCAACCTCAGCCCACAGAAGATGTCGCTTCCTGCAAAGAAAGAAAGCAAAGTCAGACCACCATCCCACAAGAACAGTAACAAAATTGGGAACCTTTTAGTTCATGGAATTTTTTGGAAGCCAACCTCTGGTTTGTCAGACTCTGGTGGGGCAGTCTGTGTAGTTGGGGTGGTCTCAGCTTTGTTCTCCAGGTCCGTCATACTGGTGCCATTCACTGCTGCTAGGCTAGCGCTCCTGCAGGAAGGAAATACGGAAGTAGTCCTGTGCTCTATATAATGGCAACTGTTGCAATTTGGGGCAAACATTTTACCCAATCTGCACAGACTCCAAATGTAGAGATGCGTTGAATGTACATCATCAATATTCCTAAAATTGGAACAGGCAAATATGATGCCATCTTTATTTCAGCCACGCTAGCAGTGTAGCTCTGGAAAGAGTAATGTCAGTCGGTCCACCACTTTGATCCAGACTAACATCTCAACTATTTGATGGATTGCCATGAAGGTTGGAAAAATATTAATGTTCCCCCAGAGGACGAAGCATACCGACTTTGTCATAAGTTCCATTTGTCGAATACGTTTTTCTTATGTAGCATTAAAAGGGACTACAGCTGCATTTCAGTGTGCAACCCCATGTTGTACAATGAGAAAATAAACGTCAACCTTTATTACCAAGTGCCTCATTTCCACTGCATGGTAAAGTTCCACTCAACTGTATTTAGTTTTCCATGTAGATTCTCAGCTAATTGCCATAACACCTCGTGAAACTGCTACGATATGAAAATGTGCATCATGTCCCATGTTGCCAAGTGACAATTCTAGTGATCATTCTCTGACCAATCAGTAGTCTGCAGTGTTTTAATGCAACCTTTTGTATCGCTCGCTCGGAACCTTGACTGAGGTGGTACCAAAAAAAAGAAAAAAAAGAAACGCATACCTTTCGCCAAGTTGAGTAGATTTGTGCCGTGGCATAATACTGGCAAGGCTATAGTCATTCCCTCAGCCTCACCTGTACTTTGTGTTTAGTACCAATTAGCAAATGTTAAATTGTAAACCAATGTCTTTTAGAGAAATTAAAAATTTCAAGCTGCAGACTCTAAGTTTATTTTGTGACTAGAAGGTTTCTTCTTAATTGGTAATCAGACAAACCTTGTGTTGGCACGCCTCTTCCGCTTAACCACGACTGCCATCACAGCAATGACCACCACTCCTGCACAGAGCCCCGCGGCACTGTAGACAATGGGACCCTGCATGGTCTTCAGGAGATTGTCTTGACAGGAGTCACCGCTGTAGGTCAGTGAACACTCGCATGTAGTGTCTCCATTGGTTTCAATACAGCGTCCGTTGCCACTGCAGCGTTTCTGGCTACACTGCTGGGCGTCCAGGTTCTTGAGCAGACCAGTTGCATTCAGGGTGGAGTTCAGATCAGTGACTTCAGAAAGAGTTACAGGGGGCAGAGGAGTAGGAGGAGAGGAGCTGCTGGGCTGGGTGGTTGCAAGGACCTCGACTCCTGACCACGGCTTCAGACCAACACCTAAATGTCAACAGAGAACGCACGTTTGTTTTATGTGGTTTTAGATTAAGATGACATCCATTTTTCTAGTTCTTGTTGCTTTTTAAAAAAAAAAAAAAAATACTTACAGTTCTCATCCGAGTGGTCATCGCAGTCAACGTGACCGTTACAGAACTTCTCAACAGGCTGGCATGAGTGTTGATCCAGACACTGCCTGCTGCCATCTGGGCAGCCCTGCTCCGGGCCACAGTGGGTGGCATTCACAAGGATTTGGCCATGAGCACACCTGCATGTCCGTCCTTTTGGAGTGGCGAGGCATAAGTGGTGGCAGTTGCCGTTGTTTTCCGTGCACTGGTTTGAACCTGTGAAAAATAAGTCCGTAGATTGACCATCAACTGGAGTTTGTGACAACCACCTCAGTACGCTCACATTTGGAATACCCTTTTAACTGCCATCAAAACCGCTACGTGTGTCGTTCTTACGTACCAGTCTGACTGGACTTGCTGAACGCCTTTAAGCCGATCACTTCTGTGTCGACCTCAAACCACAGCTGGTTTTGCTGCTGCTCATCTCGGTACCAAAGCCTCGTCTTGTCTGAAGGAAAGCATCAACACAAAGTAATGTAGCAACAACAGCCTATCACACTGGATGGTCAAACATCTTAATATAGATTTCTAAACGGTAAAGCCATGAGTTGCCAGTTGCGGATTTTGAGACCATGTGTCATGCAGGAATTGTTAATGTCTTCAGATTTTTTTTTTTTTTTTTTTTTTTTTTTTTAAATATGCAGATAAGAAACAAGTTAAACAGCCACACCTCCTGGTAGTTAGTACAAACATAGCATTACAAATATATCATTTAGTACATACAATATAAGCCCCTTACCACTGACAGTCATCCAGAGCAGCGCATAATCACTCAGCGCCACAGCAGCCAGGCCATCACCGACCTTCAACTCTCTGTATCCGGATCCATCAAGCTGGACAGAGCCGATGGTCCCAGGACCTGGGCAAGAATCCAAGCTATGTTACGGCTTTTTTAAACAAATGGTATCTTTTTTACACTTTTAGAGCACGAAACTTCTTGAAAACAAAACTGACCAGCTATACTGAAAATTTTGTCAGTCAAGTCTTACCCATGTCAGCCCAGTAAATCGTATCCCCATTGCTGGAGAAGACCAGAGATGTGGGCTGGACAGCATCCTTCCACACCACACTCCGTCTGGCACCGTCCATGTCGGCACACTCTACTGTAGCGACTGTGCCTGTATCCTGCAGGCCCAGGTTGGTGAAACAAACTTGTCCACTGGGAGGGTGGAGGGCGATCGACTCCACTCTACCGATGCCTTCCTTTATGAGCACAGCGGTGTGTGCACTGGGGATGGAGGTCACCTGCAGGCGGGGCTGTTTGTTGCTGCTCCAGTAGACGTTACGCGTTACCCAGTCCAGGGCCATGGCGGTGATGGTGTTCCCCAAGAGCTTTAGAAGCTGGCCCTGAGAGGACAAGTCAGAGCCCTTAAGTTTGAAGGAGCTGAGTGAAGTTGTGCCATCATCCGTCACCAAGAGTGTGTGGTCACTTAGGCTGTAGTCCATGATGGCTGCCTCATTGACACCGGGCACCTGCAGGGCCAGGTGTTCAGGCCAGCCCTGCAGTTCTGCTGCTGTGTGTCGGGACTGCAAGTAGATCTTGAAGAGTATAGATACGAGAGTGGTAATTACCCAACTTTTCCTTTAAAAAGCATCTTCTGTTAAAAGCAAATTAGACTTAGTGTAACTATGCTTTAATATTATATAACAAAAACCTGGGTGACAGTAGAGGGAGACAGCATCAGCAGGTACGCTGAATTGACAAGGCTGGAGCAGGTAAGACCATCCTCGGCCAGTAAGAGTCCAGTGGGACACTTGCACACAGCCTTGGGTCCCGGGGCCAACACGCACATATGGGAACAGCTCATCTTCTCACACTGGTTCTCAATGCCCTTCTGGAGCAATGGGTGGATGACCTGCAAACCAAGCAGGGAACAGGATAGTATTTTAATAATGCTATTCATGCTGATGAATTATATCGAGCACATGGTACATTTCAAACAGTCAGGTATTTTTTTTTATCATTTCCCAAAACTGGTCCATCTCTTGATATGTGAAACACTTCAAACATTTAAAGTCATAGCTGTGTGTGGGCAGTATGGATCACTGCTGGAAGCACTTCACACACACAAAGTGATCCAAATTTAGTTACAGTTTCTCAGTCATACAATAGCAGCCCCATTTCTAACTCCATTCTGAATATTTTGCTCACCTTCACACCAAAAGGTTGCCCAGGTCTTTTCAGGAGAACTTGGTGGTTTTTGCCAGATGTTTTATGGGCAGCCAGCACCACTCGCTTCTTGGCATCGGACCAGTAGAGCATGTCATTGAACACTGCCAGGGAGAATGGGTTGGTGGTCTCTTTCATCTGTAGAATCTGAAAATTACATTTAGACAGATTTATTATGCAAGCATTTCACTTGTGTCTTTGGATGAAATCTATCCAAAGGAAAAAAAACAACTTCAATGAAGTGCTCATTGTGGGGTACTTCTAGTTATAGAGGGCAGGAGGACCTTTTGCTGGTAGATTTAGTGTAGAGTTTACATTTATTTTTATAAGCCTGAAACATGCGTTTGAGTGGTTGCATCCAAACGCAGAACTATTCTTTCAAATCTTGACATCCCGCTTCCAAAAGGTTTTACCCGAATGTCATCTCCATCCAGCGTAGCAGATCCAATCGCCCTCAGCCTTTCATCCGTCCAGTAGACTCGTTCAGAGATGGTGTCCACAGCCACACCGCCTGGCCAGCCCAGACTGGAGTTCACCACTGCAGTCCTCTCTGACCCGTCCATCCCGGCACGCTCTATCTTCACTACATTACCGATCTCAGTCCAGAACATCAGCCTGGTAGAAACATAAAAATAAGACTCTAGACTGATCAACATTTGTTTTTACAAACATTGCACATGAGTTAGGAGAATGAAAGTAAGTCATGCGGACCCTTTTTGTGGCAGCAGTGCCAGAGAGCGAGGCTGATCCAGGTCTTCATCCAGGATGACACTGTGACCCACTGACTTCACAGTGCCTGTGGCCAGACTGATGGCAACAATCTGACTGTTCACTCCGTCGATCCAGTACAGGTTCCTCCCGAGCCAGTCAACAGCAATAGAATCAGCTCGGACACCTGTGAAAACAAGGCGTCGCACGTCTTAAGTATCCTTATTCACAACAACGACTATGTATTCCTCCATTAATACATCTATATGTCCCCGACAATACGCAACCACATTTGTGTTGCACCGACCTTTAATCAGAGTTCCTGTGGTCTTCTGGTCCAGCGAGGACCACTTGATGCCGTCGGTGTCCAGACTGACCCAAAAGACCCTCTGCTCCCTCCAGTCGTAGTCCAGGGAGAGGATGGCCTTCTTGGCAGAGGACGACAACACATCTAGGCTCCCACTGCGCAGGCCAAACAAGAAGAGGTCCGTTTGGACAGACATCAACAGGAAGGGTTCACCTGAAGGAAGCGAAAAGGATCAGTATTTTGAACCCATTCAGGATAGACCAAATAAGTATATGCATTTATTGAACAACAGCCAAGATATGCATTATTAGATTAATATCTAATATCTTTATAGGTTGCGTTACTGTAGAGATACAAGACAAATTTTGCAACATTTGGACAAACCTTCATTTGCTTTCTTGGCTATAAGTGAAGATCGATGCCGTCTCATTCATTCATATATATATATATATATATATATATATATATATATATATATATATATATATATATATATATGAAGCTACAGCCAGAAAATTATTAGCTTAGCATAAAGCCTGGAAATGGGGAGGAAACTGCTTGGATGATTTTTTGTCATGAACCAGACATGCACACCAATTTGTGAGTTATAGAGGTGCAGGTAGGTTGATTTTCATATTGAACAGACACACGAGTGGAATCGATCTTCTCATCCAACTGACAGCAAGAAATGTATTTCTATGAAACGTGCATTTCCCAATTATGCAAATGCATTTCTATGGCCCACTAAGGATGTGGTCTACCAAAAGACTTTACCAGTAATCTTGCAGTGGTGTCCACCAGTCTCCATTATGTAGCCTGGGTGACAGTCACATTGGTATGAGCCAAGAGTGTTGCTGCATAGCTGACTGCACACGCCTGGCCACTGGCCTTCACACTCATCGATATCAGCACAGGTCTGCCCGTCCTCCATCAGCCTGAACCCTGGTGCACAGAGACAATGCTACAACGCAAAAACCATTAGTCAGAGGAGCTACAACATTTACATTAATCACTTATCAAATATTCACTTTGATTTGACTAAAAAGAATGCTTGCGTATCCAAGGTGGTCTTCAAAAACATTATGCGGTTAAAAAGAGAGAAACAATTCAGTTTCTACTGCATTTCTTCCTTTAACTTTCCATTTCAACCCACTGATTGGCTGGATAGACGTTAATGGTTCTCAACCACACACAAAGTTGGAAATACAGGGTCCTCACCGTTCCCTGTGGAGTGGTGTAGCAGCCCTGGGAGCAGCGGCTGTTATCCACCTCCGCACAGTTCACCTGGCAGCTGCCCCCCTCGTCTGAGCCGTCTGCGCAGTTTGTGACATCATTGCACACCAGGACTGGATCCAGGCACTCCTGGCTGCCACACTGGAACTGGTGAGGGAGGCATGTCACTGCCCCACCTGTAAGACACCATTTTATAGGTATTTAGTCACATTGTAAATAAGAGGAAACCCCTACACTGAAAGTTCAACAAAAACAATGTTTACGCTCTCATGAGTTTCATTTTGGTCCCTGAAAATCTTTTACAATGACTAAAAAGAGTTTCCTTTATTCCGTTTACACACTACTCTTCACAACATCACTATCAGTCATTTCTCACTTCATTAGAAAGTACATAGAGACTCAGACATGAACCGTGTGACTAGAGGGCTTTACATGCAACAACAAATCCCCAGCTGGATTCAAACTGGAGATGTGCATTTTAGGATGACACCCTCACTTCAGTTTAATTTCTTTTCGGCAATGGGTAAACAACTATAGTTGAGATTTACTCACATTCAGTCTCGTCACTGCCATCGTCGCAGTCCTTCATGCTGTCACACCTCCAGGCTGTAGGGACACACTTCGTCTTGGATTTACACGACCACTGGAACTTACCACAGTTCAGTTGAGCCACAGGACAATCCTAAAGAAGAACCAATGGAGTATTTTACCGTCATCTAAACTGGCACTTAAAGTAAACATTTTGATTTGAAAATTGAGCCAACATACATGTTGACCATTAGATGCCTGGCTTTAAAACGAAAGTACTCTTGACCCACAGAAACTCTACCAGCTCCATGAGTGTTGGGATCCTGAACTTTGACCTTCATGTGGCTGAGAGGTATGATAAATTCTTCAATATGAACTACAGTCCTAGTATGTCAAAATCCCTTTTCAGTGTCGAGTTTCACCCTTAATGTTCCACATGACTGACCCTATTTATAAAAACATATTTACTTGTTTCAAACACAGAAAACTTTTAAGTCTATTTTTTCACAATAATCTTATTACTGCATTAAACATCCACCTTCTCATCTGTGCCATCTTTGCAGTCCTGATCTCCGTCACAGATCCACTCCTGTACCAGACACTCTTTGCTCTGAGGGCAGCGGTGTTTGGTGGTGCAAACCGGTGGGCTGGTACAGCCGTCCTCATCCGAGCGGTCCTGGCAGTCTGGGTGACCATCGCAAAGTATTGTGACTGACACACACTGGCCACTGATACACTGGAACTCAGCGTCACTGCAGCCCGTGTCAGCTGCAGGAGAGGTAAAGAGGCCGAAGATACAATCACAAAAGTCGTCCTTTACAAGCAGAGCCGATTAATACAGCATATATATCAACTTCCTTGTTCAATGACAACGTACCACAGTTTGCCTCGTCACTGCCGTCCACACAGTCCTTCTCCCCGTCACAGAGGAAGCTTTTGGGAACGCAGCGACTCTTGTCATCACACTGGTGATCACAGCCCTGCATCTGCTTGGCACATCCCAATTCATCCGAGCGGTCCTGGCACTGAGGCACGCCGTCACACACCTGGCTCTGCTCTAGGCACTTCTTTCCATGCGCGCACTGGAACTGGTCTGCAGGAGACACATGGCAAAACCAGGATGTTGGGAGAGATGGGGTTATAATTGAGCTTTAAATTGTGTAGGGAGTTACCAGCTTTACTACCCATGAATGTGTTGCAATTACGTACTTCTTTGCAGTGACAATACAGTACAATGTCACTTCAGACCCATGCATTTATAGACTACATTCAGATCATTGTGATTTACCAAAAATCTTCACTTAATGTCAGTACTATGAAGTCAAATTGCTGATCTGTCTCAGCACCAACATTCAGTACATTTGATTCTGATGTGCTAAAACATAAAGAACACTACCCACTAGAGGGCAATAAAGTAATATCTTTTGACAATGTAGATGGCACCCACCAACCACCAGATTACCTGTTTCACATGTTGATAGGCATTCTTCCTCATCTGAGCCATCTTTGCAGTCTGCGTCTCCATCACACACATGTTTGTAGAGGACACACTCTGAGCCATCCTTGCACAGTTGAGCGCCAAAAGAACACTTGATGGGGGTTGAGGCGCCAACAGAGGTAGCAGGCACTGAGGTTGAACTGGCCCCTTCATACTGGTCTTCCTCTTGGTCCTCTGATGCCAGATGAATGGGTTAACATGTTAACCCAAGACCGCATACTATGCAAGTGTGACATATGGATGTAAATGATCTCCTGTGAGAGCTCTGTAGATCCTCAAATCATTTCAACGTACCGCAGTTGGCTTCGTCTGTGCCGTCTAAACAGTCGCTCTCTCCATCACAGAGGAAGCTTGCAGGTATGCAGCGGCTGTTGTTGTCACAGTCATGAACACAGCCCTCAGTCTGCTTCTTGCACTGCATTTCATCAGAACGGTCCTGACACTGAGGTGTACCATCACACACCTGGTCCTTGTCTATACACTTTTTCCCATGAGCACACTGGAACTGATCTGCAGGCATTTTACATTAAAATAAATGTTATGTTTCAACAGAAACAAAATTAATATTGAAAAAGGGACTGGATTACATAATATACATTAAGTTGCCAGTTTATTAGGTACACTTAGCAAGCAATCTAACTCCTACCTTATTGAAGGTTGTTACTCGTTTTAAACGGTTTGAAAAGTGTTGATTTAACTGTAGGATCATTTTGCAGGCCGCAGTTTATGGTCCTGTTGAACTGTATTGTATAATATGTAAAGTCTAGCATCAACGCTATGACAAACATTAATGAAAGTAGGATATATTGAGGGCTGTTGGACAAGACTGCTTTAGTTTAAGCTGGATGTACCTAATAAATTGTGTTTCAACCCCTTTAATCTGACAGCATTTAACTTTACAACTGTAGCATTTCCTCTGCAATTTCAGCTTCATGAATTAATTCACCCTTAAGCAAGGACAGTTATTCTCACCTATTAAGGATCATCCTCCAGGTTTTAAAACAAGAAAAACCCAAAGAAAACCCAGATTTTGAGTCAAAGTAATTTGCTAATTTTGTTTTCATCAATATCATACATTTTATTTATCATGCCAAATAGGAATTTAAATAGTCTCATCTAACTTCTAAACTTTTCAGTGATCGCCATACATTTTAGCCATTCACAGAACCGTATGTGACAAACACAATCCCACCTGACTAAGTAAATTAAAGCAAACCTCAGAAAGTGATGACAAATTGTTTGACTTCCAGTCCAGTACCTTCATTGCATCCTGAAATGCAGTCCTCTTCATCCGACGCATCCTTGCAGTCTACTTCTCCATCACACACATGTTTGTAGAGGACACACTCCGAGCCATCCTTGCAGAGTTGAGCGCCAAGAGAACACTTGATGGGGGTTGAGGTGCCAACAGAGGTAGCAGGCACTGAGGTTGAACTGGCCCCTTCGTCCTTTTCATACCGGTCTTCCTCTTGATCCTCTGATGCAAAATTGAATATGTTAACATGATGACCCAAGACCACATACTATGAAAGTGTGACATACGGCTGTAAATGATCTCCTGTGAGAGCTCTGTAGATCCTCAAATCATTTCAACGTACCGCAGTTGGCTTCGTCTGTGCCGTCTGAACAGTCGCTCTCTCCATCACAGAGGAAGCTTGCAGGTATGCAGCGGCTGTTGTTGTCACAGTCATGAACACAGCCCTCAGTCTGCTTCTTGCACTGCATTTCATCAGAACGGTCCTGACACTGAGATGTACCATCACACACCTGGTCCTTGTCTATACACTTTTTCCCATGAGCACACTGGAACTGAGCTGCAGGCATTTTACATTAAAATACATGTTATAGTTTTGACAGAAACAAAGTAAAGTATATTGAAAAAGGGACATGATTACATAATATACTATACATTAAGTTGCCAGTTTATTAGGTACAGCTAGCAAGCAATCCTGCAATACCTTATTGAAAGTTCAAGTGTTCAGTTAAATGTTTTAAACGGTTTGAGAAGTGTTGATTCAACTGTATGATCATTTTTGCAGGCTGCAGTTTGTGGTCCTGTTGAACTGTATTGCATAATATGTAAAGCCTAGCATCAACGCTATGACAAACTAATGAAAGTAGGATATATATATATTTTTTTAATTTATTTTTAGTGTTTTAACCCATTTAATGACAGCATTTAACTTTACAACTGCAGCGTTTCCTCTGCAATTTCAGCTAAAATAGCTAATTCGCCCTTAAACATAGATCGTTAATTTTACTATTAAAGATCATCCAGGTTCTTAAACATGAAAAATCCCAAAGAATACAAATATTTCGGTTCAAAGTAATTTGCTAATTTTGTTTTCATCAATATCCTACAAGTCATGCATTGTATTTATCATGCCAAATTGGAATTTAAATAGTCTCATCTAATCTGACATCTAACCTCTTTTCAGTGATCGCCATACATTTTAGCCATTCACAGAACTGTATGTGACAAGCACAATGCCATCTGACTAAGTAAATTAAAGCAAACTTCAGAAAGTAATGACAAATGGTTTGACTTGAGTCCAGTACCTTCATTGCATCCTGAAATGCAGTCCTCTTCATCCGACTCATCCTTGCAGTCAGGCTCTCCATCACACACATGTTTGTAGAGGACACACTCAGAGCCATCCTTGCACAGTTGAGAGCCCAGGCCACACTTCAAAGAACTGCTTCCAGCTGAAACAACTGTTTGGATCACAAAATGTCACACTAGTAAAGGAAACATGATTGCAGATGATACATCTCTTTTGTAAACCTTTTTTTGTAGATGGTGAGAAATTAGTTTAGGTAGACCTGTCTCAGCTTGCAAGGGCCCCGACAATTGTAATAAGACAGCACACAGAAGCAAACATCCACCCATTGCCACAGACTGAATAAAACGGATCAACTGCCTGAAAGAGCTTAAGCATAGCATTTTATAAGGCTACCAGGTGAAGCCAATATAACCTAAATGCACACCTGAGTGAGGGGAGGAGCTAATGATTATTGTCCTATTATCCTGTGCAGCTGTTGGGGTAATTATATCATACATAAACGGAAGTAAAAACATTAAATCTCACACTGGACCTGACTGTGACATTCTTTAATTCATTTGTTTATGTTTTGCTGTATTTTGTTAAAAATATAAATTAGTTCATATCCTGAGAAAATGACGAATACAAATAGCTTTTGCCTCCTAACATTGTATATACAAAAAACTGATATAAACTCTGTCAAATAAAACAATAAAGATATCCAAAAACATCAACCAGTGTCAAGAGCATCTCTTTTTTAATCCTCCAATCAGTTTTTTGAGAAGGCGGGATTACGAGCTCGTACGTAGCCATCATGTTTGTTGTTTTGTTCCGGTCTACCTAACCTGGCGAACTAGCCACAGTAGCACTGGTAGCAACTTGAGAGGAGCCCTCAAGCCTTGTCAAAATTAGCTGCGGTACAATACAGTTCAGGCATTTTTATGTCAACAAGGCGTTTAGAGGGCTGCGCACATCTTTATTTCAAAAAGCGGAGCGTTGGACTTTAAAACTGGGGTAACTATTGAAATGCTTTCAGCTGTTTTTCTCGACTTTGAAGCATGTTGTTTTGTGTAAGAGATGCAGGTCCGTTAGCCAGCGGGAGCCAGGACTCAGTTTGGAAGAGTTCGTCCAAGATGCTAACTCATTTTGGTGCCGTGTCTGTATTGTAATAAAAGTCACAAACACTCAATATCTACGTCGAAATACAACATTACAGCGTTTGAATTCTCGAAGCGATATTTTGTGTAGTTAGATCAATGATAGCCGGGACGAGCTGACGTTAGGTAGCAAAGTAGCGCGACTTGACTGTTGCGCATAGGAGGATTTTTTTGTGGATCACAACAAAAGGATTTTTGATAACAAGCTGGCAGCTAGCTCAGTTAAGCTAGCTAACGTTAGCCGACCTAGCTAGAGGAGGACATCTCCTTAAACTGCCTCCGGTCTGCTTAGGTACGTCAACTGTAGGTTTTAGCTTTGTGATTTTGGCTAACGATGAGACCATTTAAGCCTTTTGCTATTCAACACTCTGCAAGCTAACGCTCCTGAAGTTATTGTTGTGATTTGAGTCAAGCAGCCCCCCCCCCTCCAGAGAGCTAGCAGCCGGCCTTCCCAAAGCCAGTTAGTGTTAGCACTGTGGGGGCCTGTCACAAAACACTCTCCTTGTTCATGTTCAATTGATGGTGTTCACTGTGTTATCCAACGTGTTCTTCAACGTTAGTCGCTAGTCGTGTTTGCCTCCAGGCACGGAGTCACACGCCGTGTGTTAACTTTATAAGTTTACATGCTAAGCTAACTAGCTTGGATGTCGAGCAATGTTTGTGACAAGCTAACGTCAAAAGGAGCAGCTCTGCTTGTTCAACTCACCAAATGCTTAACTTCACACAAGAGGCAGTCATGTAATGTTAGCAAAGCTGTTGACAAAACGATCTTACCATTTAATTTAATATTCGAAGTTGCATTGAGTAATAAGTTAAGTTGCATGCTTAATATTGTTTTGATGAGGCTGCATGTTGTTGTTTTTCTGTACTTTATTCTGTTTGTAATGATGTACTTTGTGTGTGACTTTCTCCCAAGGTGTCCCTCTCTTTTGAATAAACCCTGCGAGCACTGGCGTCCACCCTGTGACTCATTGGTCACTCGAGGGGCCACATCAGAGCAAGGGCCCCAACTGTAGCTCCAGGTCCCCTCTGTCTGTGTGTGTGTGTGTGGGTGTGTGTGTGTGTGTGTGTGTGTGTGTGTGGGAGAGAGCTTGTGTTGAGTCCTCTGGAGACTCGCGGCTTGTCCAGCTAAGATGTCCTCCATCTTGCCATTCACCCCTCCCGTGGTGAAGAGGCTGTTGGGCTGGAAGAAGTCGACAAGTGGCCAGGGTGGAGCCGGCGGTGGAGAACAGAATGGGCAAGAGGAGAAGTGGTGCGAGAAGGCTGTGAAGAGCTTAGTGAAGAAGCTAAAGAAGACAGGCCAGCTAGATGAGCTGGAGAAAGCTATCACCACACAGAACTGCAACACCAAGTGTGTCACCATCCCCAGGTACACTTCCCAACACTTGCTCTTCAAACTAGAATCAGGAAAAAAAAGAATACGCTGCTGATGCTACACGTCTCTGCAAGTGTACTTAGAAGAGACCCTTGCGTAATATAAAACCATGAAATCTTGGGCTGGTGGCAGATGCCGATCTTGCACTTCTCTTGTCTTAATGCTGTTTTCATAATTTCCTGTGATTATTACCAAACATGTAAAGCTTATTGCCATGTTAAACAGTTTGTTTAGGGATGCATAATAGTGGAACGTGAATTGCTCTTTAAAGATGAGCTGATAACACATCGAATCCCTGTTTATTTACTACTGTACTTACAGTCAGATAGTTTGTATTATGCTCATGGGGAGAGATACATTTAAAGGGTGAGAGAGGTTGTTCTCTTTATCAGCCAGCCAGCCTTGATGGCCCAGACTCAGTGGGAACACCACGTTAACAGATTCATTCCGCACTGATGTGCCGTCAAGCACTGTGTCAGATGTTTGTATGTCTATAGATAGCGGCCTGGTTGTTATCGCCTGAGAATTGTTCTAGGCCGCACTGTTATGTTTGTAGAGATACAGTGGCTGGCTCGATCTGAATGAAATTATTTCTTAGAGGGCTGTGCTAGTAGAGAGGATAGCTACACAAGAGAGGGTTACAAACACATAATAATGCCAGATTGAGGCTTTGCCACCAGCCATACTTTTGTTGGTACATTTTGATTGTGACTTGTTTACCCTGCTTGTCACTTTGACATTATCCATTCAAGATTTAAACTGATTCTACTCTTAAGCATTTAGTTTTCTGCAGTTGAATTGGCTGGTGGACAAAAGTTGGTTTCTTGCCCTGTCATGAATCAGACAATTGCAATTTTTAATGTTTGTTGAGATCCCACCAAAGTAATTCAGTCTAGTAAATATTGTGCATTTGTAGCATTTCATATGCAGAATTATTTATTATTCAGAAGCAACGACTCCCCATTTGTCCTCATTCCAAGTTTTTATTCTAAGTTTGTTTGTTCATTTTCTTGTGAATGTTTTGAGAAGGTCTGAAAATTGATTTTTTTTTTTCTTCTTCCAAGGTTGCCTCCTCCCTTTTCCCCCTCTTTTGTGCTATTGTGTGTCTTAGCGTTTGTTTGAAAGTCTCCAGATGAGCTCTGACACAAACGACTGCAGTGAAAACGTTTCCAGTCATTTTAAGCGTTTGATGCAATGCCGCAGTTGAACAATGCTCTTTGTCTCACTCATTGTGTGTTAGCAGATTCCATGTCGTAGTTTTTCCTTAATTCTCTCAAAAAAGGCTTCTCTTATTTGAAATGCCCATCTTTCATTTCGACTGCTGAAAATGAATTTGATGTCTTTATTTTGCCACTAATAAAAGAGGCCTTTTAATGTTTACATTACCCATACTGATATTTCTGAATGAGCCATGTCCCATGTTTATCATTTGTTTTTGTTTTTGTTTTGTTGTTTTCTCTGTGCACAGCAATTGCTCTGAAATATGGGGACTGAGTACACCAAATACGATAGAACAATGGGATACATCAGGCCTATACAGCTACCCTGACCAAACCAGGTGACTATCATCAACTATTGTATGGTGTTGCGTACAACTTTGATGTGGGAGAGTTGTCATTGCAATGTTTGAGGTGACGGACATTGAGAACATCTTTTGTTTCTCGTCTCTACTCAATCCATCTCCATTCCCCTCCCCTACCTGGCCATATTATGTGTCGCTCGCCCCCCCCCCCCCTCCATCTCACCTCCATTTCCTGTTTGCTGTTCAATCAGATCCCTGGATGGCCGCCTGCAGGTCTCCCACAGGAAGGGGCTTCCCCATGTTATCTACTGTCGCTTGTGGCGATGGCCGGACCTTCACAGCCACCACGAGCTGCGTGCCATCGAGGCCTGTGAGTACGCCTTCCATCTAAAGAAGGATGAAGTCTGCATCAACCCCTACCACTACCAGAGGGTGGAGACCCCAGGTGAGTCGACTTAGTTCAGTGGACGTTTGTTACCTAGAACATGCACGACTCTTCGTATTTCAGTGACTTATTGCATTATTGTTGCAGTATTGTTTGCTCCCACTGAGACTTGTATAGCTTATCTGAATCTGTCATCGTCTTTGCAGAATAACTATTTAGTAGCCAAAGTGTTAGTCTGGTTGTATGAGAAGTAATTTGACATTTTGAGGAATACAATCATAGAATTACTGACTGTTCAATGAGAAGATCAATAGCATTCTCTTGTCTGTATGCTAAATGTGAAGCTACAGCCAGCTGCCAGGTAGCTTAGCATAAAGACTGTAAACGGGGGTAAACAGTTAGCCTGTCTCTGTCCAAGTCTACCAGTTAATGCATTATATCTATGTTAAACAAATGTTGATCTTTGCATCTAACTCTAAGCAAGAAAGCAAAGAAGTGTTCCCCCTAAAACACAAACTAGTCCTTTTTAGAGTTTCAGGGATGGCCAGTATTAAAATCTGCAGGGAAACCGCCTTCATTCTGCCTTAATAACAAGCTGTTAATCAGTTTAAGGTTTCACTAGTGTTTTATTATTGCTGTTGCAAAGTTTTTTTTAGTTTTTTTTCCCACAACAATGAATCTTGTTTCAAAGTACTTGATTCTTTTGATGCATTAAAACAGTCCAAAACCAACTGACAATCATTTTTGAAAAGCATATAGCTGGTAAGTGTCTGACTCATCTCTTCTGACACTTTTGCCCAACACTGTAGTGCTGCCTCCTGTTCTTGTGCCAAGACACTCAGAAATCCTGCCAGAGCTGCCACCTCTGGACGACTACACTCATTCCATACCTGAGAACACAAACTTCCCTGCAGGAATCGAACCTCCAAACAACTATATACCAGGTGAGTTAATCATCTCTGCACCGGAAGGGAGGGACTCTCTGTGACTAATGTACTGAAGGCTTACATAATGTACAAAATGAAATCTGAAAGTGAGTAAACTGTTATTGTAGGTTTCTGGATGCAGTGTATTACATGGCATCTAGTTTGTATTTGGTATTGTATTAATCAAATAGAAACTTTTCGTAAATTTCTTCTTCTTTTACTAATGACATCACGTCAGCAAAACAATATTACTAACATTATGTTTTTATTATTTCAGTAAGTTAAACAGCCATATTAACATATGATAACGCCACAGCTCTTTCTTTTCGTTATGTCAACAGAAACGCCTCCACCGGGCTACATCAGTGAGGATGGAGAGGCCAGCGATCAACAGATGAATCAAAGTATGGAAACAGGTACCCTAGACTAGCATCTCCTTCTCCTTTCCTCGTGAGTCTGCCTCACCGCTACAGAGAGGTCAAAGTCAAATGTATGTTTTCATGGAAAACATCTGCTAAAGATGCTTACGTGATAAACAAAACGGCTGACAATACTCGGAAGAAAGACTTTATCCTCAACTCCCACCTTTGCTTCAACAGACCTTTGTCATGTTTCATAGACCAGATCCTCTTCTAGAGATTTGGAATATCTTAACTACAGATGTTGATTTTGACCTGACTACCTCAGAGTCTGCTGTTAATGATAACCATAACCGCAGCAGCAGCAGGCTACTTATTGTTTTACACTTCATCCATTTAGTTGTAGTTTAAACTGTATGATCTCAACAAAGCGTGATGTGGGATGTTTCAGTAACGGTAAAAAGCATCTCTGCATCACTCTCATGCAAATCGAGCATGTTCACAGTATCGTTATGACATTCTTTTGCAGGGCAGCCACCACTTTCATCACAGTCCTTTGATCCGACCCACCTGGTTCCCATGTTACGGTCTAATGTGAACCCATCCATATCAATGACTTCCTGTTGTCTTGTTTCTGTCAGGCTCTCCAGCAGAGCTCTCCCCCAGCACTCTGTCTCCTGTCAATCACAGCATGGGTAAGTTGCAAACTATACAGAACATGCAAGCATACCGTGTAGTAATACATCAGAGGTCTAGTTAGATTATATACACAAACATTTTCCTCCACATATGAACAGTGTTGTATCAAAAAGAGATGACTGAGATAAACTTTACTGACTCGATCGTCTACCACAGACCTGCAGCCGGTGACCTACTCTGAGCCAGCCTTCTGGTGCTCTATAGCCTATTACGAGCTGAACCAGCGTGTGGGGGAGACGTTTCACGCCTCTCAGCCCTCGCTGACAGTGGACGGATTCACAGATCCATCAAACTCCGAGCGCTTCTGCTTGGGTCTGCTGTCTAATGTCAACAGGAACGCCACTGTGGAGATGACCCGGAGGCACATAGGTATGGCACGGCATCGGGTAACCAATCACCTGTTTGCCGCTTTACAGTTTGTTCTAGCTTTTCAAAATGTGCCACGTCAAGATCAAGTCAGACCTTGTGTTCTAGCTTCTCTCTGTCTGCGTTCACAGGAAGAGGAGTTAGACTCTACTACATTGGAGGGGAGGTATTTGCTGAGTGCCTGAGTGATAGCGCCATCTTTGTCCAGAGTCCAAACTGCAACCAGCGGTATGGCTGGCATCCAGCAACAGTGTGTAAAATTCCCCCAGGTAAGATATCACTTGTGTAGCAATTTTGGAAATGTGCTTAAATTGATAGTGAGGTACCCACAGAACAAACTAAATATAGACTGGCTAGCTTGTGGTCATGAATATATGTGTGGAGCTGGTTCTGGTGCTGCCAAATGCCACCGGTCAACTCCAACCAGAGCCAATGATGCCCAACACACCACAGAAACTCTGGGGAATAATTAGCCACAGACACACAATGATCACTGCCAACCAAAGGCCCCAATCTTGGCTGTAAGCCCACTTTAACAGCTGGTCTGTTTGCCTCTTTGTTCCTTTTTTAGGTTGTAATCTAAAAATCTTCAACAACCAGGAATTTGCGGCCCTGCTGGCTCAGTCGGTCAACCAGGGCTTTGAGGCTGTTTACCAGCTCACCAGGATGTGCACCATCCGCATGAGCTTTGTCAAAGGCTGGGGAGCCGAGTACAGGTGAGCACTGCCACCACTTTAGTCAGTTTTTAATCGGTGTATAATTATTTATCTGTCATAGCATATCGCGACATGGAAAATGTATCTGAAACTTTGACATGAGGGATTGATTCTGACTAATATTTTACGAACTCAAACTAAACACAAGAGTTACACGTTATGGTCTTGGACAGAAGACTTCAGTCAAGTTTAGCTTAGTTAGTAGCATTAAGCATCAAATGTCTTGTGTTGTAAGGAGTGACGGAGGCTGTGTCAGCACAGACGTCAGACATTGAAATGTACATTTTTGGTTTCCAGGCGGCAGACTGTCACAAGCACTCCTTGCTGGATTGAGCTGCATTTGAACGGCCCCCTGCAGTGGCTGGACAAGGTTCTGACCCAGATGGGTTCCCCTTCTGCACGCTGCTCCAGTATGTCCTAAACAGCTAAAGAAACGCCCCCAAAAAAACGCAGCCCATTACATGATCATTAAATTCCAAACTTGTGAGTTCTTTCATGAAAAAAAGAAAAAAATGGAAACCCCACAGAATGAATTTTCTGTAACATTCATAGTATTTGTGGCCCAGTTCCACATCCCTCACACACACACACACACACACACACACACACACACACACACACACACACACACACACACACACACACACACACACACACACACACACACACACACACACACACACAAACAAATGCACCTACACTGTTGCACACACACACACACATACACACACACACACACACACACACATACAGACTTTTCAGTAAAAAAAGAAAAAATTGGCACTTTGTTACCCATCTATGTCATGCACCTTGTTAAATTGCTTTTCCCCAAATCCTTGATATTAGATCTATTTGTGGTACAAATAAAATGTATATTGGTTTTTAGTCCAGGAAGTAGGGGAAATACCAAAAATATCTGTGAATATTTTCTCAGTATTGAAGATTGCTTGTATGAGTAACACAAGCTTGAATGCTAAAATGAATTTTGTTCCAGCCCACCCCAACCATTGTTCTGAACCTAAGTTTACTTTTCTCTGGGAAACTTGGCCCCACCTTTTTGTCAGGGGGAGGTGGCTTGGTGAAGAACTGATGGCCTTGGCGGCCGCTTTCCTCTGAAGGAAACGCCACAATGTGTTTATGAAATTTGAATTGACTTCGGAAGAATGGCCCCTTTTTTTGTAACTCTCGACGTGTGTCGTTATAAGACACACTTCTTAATGGACAAATAGGAATGTTAGTAAGTAATTCCAAAAACACCAAACAAACTGCAAACTTGATCTGGATGTAGTTTATTTCTTTGTCATTATATGGCACTCTACATGTCCTTGGTTTAGTTGATTTACATCCCCACTGAACAGCCTGGTGTGGAAGCTAATGAGATGTTAGCCAGGCTGTGCAAAGTGCACTGGGCAGGGACCAGAGAACATCAGCTGTTGTCAAAAGCTTCTTTTGTTTTTCTCTTTTTGACTCGACACTGGGAGTCCTGGGGCTCTCCAAGGTGAAGCATTAAACTTCTCACCAGGAGAAATTGAAGGTATCAATGAATTCATTCTGTTTTTAGCCTATATCCCCATTGTTTTGCTACTTTTTTGTATTCTCATGTATTTTTATATATAAATATACTTAAAATTTTCTGTCGTTCACTTTTTATTAAAGTGATATTTTCAAGACCACAGCTGTTTCTAAAGTGACATGGAGGGCATGGAGCATTCCTTTATTTTACCCAAAAGGTTTAGTTTGAATTTATTTACAATTGCAGCCCTTTGTCTTTGGTAAAAAAAAAAAAAACTCACTGCCCCACATGATGTGTAGCCCGTTTCTATCCTTTGTTTTTCCAAAGAAATCTGGTGCATTTAAAGTACACAAACCCACAGATTTAACTGAAACCCCAAATCTACTTCCCTGTAGTGGTTTTAATGATTCCAGAGGCATGTAAAACTTTGTAATGGCCATTCAGTCAGTCATCTCTTCACTTTTTTTGAACAACACACGTGACCTCTTGTAGCCTTTTGGTGCTTAGTCAAGCGGGTTAAGGTTAACCAGATACAATTGGCTTTTAAAATGTTACAGAAACCTGGGTGGAGAGAGAGCGATTTTCTTCCATGAGAAAAGAAGAGTGAATGTGCCTGCACACTAGGACATTCTGTGTTAATGTGTGTATTGTATTTGTTCTGTCTATAAAATACAGTATGTACAACAAGACTTATTAGCTTATTAAACTCTGCCATTATTGTCATTACGTGGCTGTTGCGAGTTTAACATGTTTCCTCCCCTCCCTTCTTTTTGATGTAAATGTGTTTACCTTATGGCACTAGTGATTGTACTTTAAGTGCACCTAGTGACGTTTGGATTTGGGGAACTGAACCATGTGTTAGGGTCCAGTGTTACATTGTTTTTATCTTTGGCCTACAACATATGAATGTGAAAAAATACATTACAAAAACTGACGTGGACCAGACGTACATATACATAACAGTAGTACAGTATGTGTGTATTTAACAGTAATCTTTTTGCAAAGCAGTCAGTACAGTAGATGTCGCAGTTGTTTTACCAGTAGAGGGCGGTATTGATAGAGCAGTTCTTTTTTTCTTTTCTTTTTCTGACCATAAGCTTCTCAGGCGTGTGGCATATTATGCAGACTTCATACTTCAAAACACTAATAAAGATTTTTATTCTCATGATTCTTTATGTTGTGTGCGTGTCTTGAATGTATTAAGGATATTTGTCACTGAAAACCTAATTGAAGACTGGTAACATGGGTTTAGTCTGCAGTAACGGGTGAACACTGCTTCTCTAAGCGGGGTGGTTTACGGTATGTTTAACGGTAGCTGACAATATCTACACTTTTTAACAATGAAGGATATTTAACTAACTTTACTAAAGGGCTCTACTTAAGTACACATTTGAGATTCTATTTTTCAATTGTATTTTTTACTTAATTCTGCTCGACTTCAGAGGCAACTTTCTCACTTTTTACTCCCAATACATATATCTGACAACCAGTTAGTTTGTGGATTTTACATACAAAGAATCTTTCTTTTCTTACAAATAGAACCACTTAACAGTACGTAAGGTCTTAAAGAAGTTCCACTGCGAACAGACACAATAATCATATTTATTTCAGGTAATGCTAACTGATTAGACAATGGGAACTGTGCTTTCAAACATTTTGAATGCAGGATTTAGAATATGTTCACATTGTGTTATTACTATTGTAGTAAAGGTTGTACATCCCACCACTGATACGTTTAAAGTGTATTATATTTATTGTAAACTGGATTTACTGTACATAGTAATATTTTTAAGTACTTTTACTCTACTTGAGTAGACTTGTGCGTTATCTGACAAGCGCAAGCTGTCATTCGGTTTGACCTTCCTCAGCTACCGTAGGCTACGTCAGAGGTAAATACTGTCTGCTAGCCCACCACTAGCTAGCTTAGCTGTGAAGACAACATGGCTTTTACTTTGTACTCTCTCATTCAAGCAGCAATCCTGTGCGTCAATGCTGTCGCTGTGTTGCACGAAGAAAGATTTCTTAGTAAAAGTAAGTGGATGTAGTTTAAAGTGTGTGTGGGTCCTTATATATCACGTGAAATATAAATTAAGCTAGCTAATGCTAGCTAGCTAGCTAGTAACTTAACAGCTAACTAAAACAGTTGTAAAAACATAAAACAATTAGGATTTATAGGGGAAGAATGGCGTTATTTAGAGGTACAACCTCTAGTAAATGACAGAGAATGTTTTGTTTTAATAACAAAGCTGCATGTCTATCCCTATGTGTGTTTTAACCATCTCTAGTTGGCTGGGGAGTAGATCAAAGTGTCGGAGGCTTTGGTGATGAACCAGGTGTCAAAGTGCAGCTAATGAACCTGGTCCGCTCTGTGAGGACAGTGATGCGAGGTGAGTGTCTCTCTAGCACCATGTGTGGTGTTACACACACAGTTTGTGTAACGGTGAGTGACACAGGAGCCCAGTGGGACTCCTCTTGGCTCTCATCGTGTCATCTATTATCTTTATTTTTGCTCCACAGTGCCGTTGATTGCAGTGAATGCAGTCTGCATAGTGCTGCTGCTTCTGTTTGGATGAGGAGGAGAGAAGAGGAGACAAACCAGTCTGCTGTCGGGAGAACATCTCCATCACCTCAGGAAACCTTCTGCAGAAACATTGGATCACTTTGACTCACAACATGTCTCCTGTCAGCCTGAATGCGAATATTATAATTTAATATTTGACATCAATACATGGGATATTTGTCACGGCCTGTTTTGTACAGCACAGTTTAGAATGGTTAACATCCTTCTTTTGAACATCACAATACAATGCTGAATAGTAAACACTTAATGTGTCTATGATTTAAATATCAATATGAGAACATGGAAGCCGACTGTATGTTTGCAAGTTATACACTGAAATCATGTAAATTAATTATTGTATACGTGCTCTGATTGTTGATGCTCGCAAAGAAAAGATGTTTTTAAAACTCTCACTAAGTGTGTTTACGTCTCTCATTTCCTGAAATAGTCGAATCTGTTGTGTTTGTCCCAGCTCGCGCTCCGTACTTTTGACAGTGTCGTGGACATTGATGTCCGCTCGTGTTTGTGTTTACTTCTACAGTCCAGACCGATTTACAATTAAATTAAATACATTAGTGAATTAAAATGTAGTGATGTGTTATTAAAACCACGGCGTTGTATTGTAATTATTTGAGTAATAATGGGTAATGCGCAGAGTTCCATTGTTGCGTCGCTCTCTGTATCTTGTGTGTATTTAGTTTATGTTCACATTTACTGCTCTTATAAGTTGTTGAAAACAAATGTACTGAACGAGAGACTCCCAAGTTTTGTGTACCTTTACATCAAATACGTGACTAAAGCTCTGACTCGGAGGACAGGCTGCTTGCACACAGCAACTACAAGTAAGCGTGAAGTTGTTTACACGGTCCTCAACTGCAGGTAAGCACGGTCCACTTCCGCTGAAGCTTTTAACGAGACTAAACTGTCTGAGAATAACAGACTGCTGGTCATTCACAGTTTGAGTCAGCGTATTTGTCTTTAAAAGGCTGGAGACTCCCTTGTTGAGGAAGTTCTGCGATGCTGCGGGCTATGGTTGGGATTATCCAGACACAGAATATAGAGACATCCCAGTGTGCTTCCCAGAGATTCTCTGTCGCAGACTGCTGCTTATGGTGCTCACTGATGAAAACTTCAGACTCAGCCCAGCAGGTAAGACTTAACACACATTCAGCAGGTCTCTTTAAACATGATTAAAGCTGATCTTTTTTTTAAGCTGTCTAATACACTAGAACACACATGTTAAATACATTTGCATAATTCCCACTGCCCTAATTTCAACGATTTAATGAATGCTTATAATAAAATGTTTGAAAAATGGTGATACAAGGGTTATTGTGAATTTCTTTTGCAGGTCTGTTTCGTGTGCGTCAGAGTTTGAAAACCCTCCAGCCAGTTGATGAACTGAAGAAGGGTCCGTTCATGCTGCAGGTCAGAGTTCAGGAGTACCGGCAAATTGATGCAGGGGTGGAGGTCGACATCGGTCTGTCTGCCACTTCTCGTACCGGATGCCCAGTGTGGGAAAGCGTCCTTACACTGCTGTCCAAAAACGGGCTCCACAAAGCCAGCAACTGCTTACCTAAGAATGCACACGAATGTGAGCAATAATCTGGTGGTTTCTGCTTAGATTTCAGCCTTTTCATACAACAAATACCAATTATTGTAGTCTTCTTTTTCGTGGCAGAAGCAAAGTCTATCTCTTCTGTTTCTGGTCATATGTCTTTTGACAGGCCAACCAGATGAACCAGCTCCAGAACATGTGAAGCAGATAGAGGTCAGCGTTCCCAGGACTACCGGACTGCAGTGTGTTTGGTACTTCTCTGACTGCTCACCCTATCGGCTCCTCTCTCTATCGGCCAGGCTCTTTGGCTCCAGATCGCAGACCGCACCAAGTCTCTGGATGCTGTCTGTGTGCCTGGCTGAAATAGAAAAGCACAAAGGTAAAAGATTTCATGACAAGAACAAACTTACTGACAGGTTAGGTTGATGAAACATTGTAGTAGTTATTTTTGCTATTAAATATTTAAAAAAAGGAAACAGACCTTTTGTTGTTTCTCTGTTCTTTTCTTTTCTCGCTATAAGGCGAGTCAACATGTCTGCTGTGAAAATGTTTTGAGTCATACTGGTCACATCTTCTCATTGCTCTGTTGTGTCATCAGGGGTCGGAGTTATCACTGCTCCCATCAACCTCACTGCCGAATTTAAGGAGCCTCTTTTGGTACCAGGCAGAGTGAAAATCAAGATTTGGGAGAAAAACGGGGATCAGTCTCCTGCCCAAGACCTCAGCTTCCTCATGCAGCAACATGGGAGCAACAAATATCACATGACGGGATTGATTTCCAGATGATTGACTAATTTATACGGTTAAAATTTGTAGTTTTGTCAATACACAATAAATGATTTTCTTTCTGTTTTGTTCTGCTTCAATTTGGATAACCAGGTGTATAATCAATGAAATGCAACAAAGCTGGTCCGGACAATCAGCCAATTAACAAGTTTATTCTCATGTGATCATAAAATAAGCTTATTTTTTTGAAATAGAGAATAGATAGATTTGATAATATCAAAAAGCTATATGTCGTCCAATAAACTAAACTAAAATAAATGCCTAACAACACCTGTGTGTGCCTGCTGCTCGTCAAGAAGTTTGTACCATGTAACTCTCAGTAAAAGCACAACTTTTACATTTCTGTTTCTGTCTGTTGATGGAATCTGTTAATCAGGGAGCTTTAGATGCATTGGCAGATACATTTTTGAATTTTAGACCAGCTGACCCTTGCTTTGAGTCTTCATGATAAGCTAAGATAATTGCTTCAGGCTAATGCTCCATATTTACCCTACAGACATGAACAAGAAAGCATATGTATTCCCAAAAATCAATTTAAGTTGGAATATATCTGATTACATTTATCAGCAGGACGTTGCGCTGCATGTTTCATCGATCTACTGTACATGAGCACTTTGTCAGATGGCATGTCTACCGGTTGACTATAGGCTAATGCAGACACCATCCCTACAGGGAAGGAAGACCTTTCAATATTTGATCCCTCTGTTATTCCAGTTTGCAGCTTTCTTGTGTGTGGAGGTCTGTCCTCCTGTATTATTTATTGGAACACAGTCAGTGAATGTGAAGCCATGCATCCCTGCACCACTGTAACATTTCCTGCTAGCATTCCTTCTTTTTTAATAACAATAATTGTCCGATAAGTGAACGTTCATGTTGTGTTCTGTAGATACTGATTGTTTCCAGGTGAAAATATGTGCAGCCATGAATGTTGAACTCGTTGAACTTGGGGGTGGGGGGGAAATAAATAGTGTGATTTAAATGGGTAGAGCGTCCCGTGACTGCCTCCCTGCACACACTGTGAGCAGTTGTAGTTTATAAGATGAGGGGAGGGCGTGTGTGTAGAGTCTCTGTTTATAGACGACCAGACGGAAGATAAATCAGTTTCACCAGCTTTACTACAGATCGGAGGGACACATGCTGGTTCATCCCACTTCTACCATGTGATTTTCATTACCTGCAACTTGGGGAAGATTTCAACTGTGGAAGGCTTACGGTAAAAGCTTTTTATTAATATTTGAATGCAAGTGGATTTTGTGAAAATTGAGCTTTCTTTATGTAGGCTTCTGTTTTCCTGTTATATCACTGTAATTGATATATAGCCTACTAATCTAGTTAGTGTATGGGACACAGATGTTCTGTCCCCCTACAAAAGGAACTTCATTAAATACTTCAACTCGTGGATGGCAATAATTCAAACTAAGGTGAGTCTTGGGTCTTTGGTTAATTCAACATTATTGTCTTATTCCTCCCCGTCAGTATACATTTCCTTTGCCACAGGTAAAGCTGTTGTCAACCTTCTCATAGTCACTGCTGAGACAAAAAGCTGAGTGTGTTTAGATCAAATCTATTTTTCATCTATTGTTCCTCAGCTACCACCACATGCTGGAGTGGAGTAGACTCTTGCTTGAACATGTACATTGCTGTTATTATTCATTTATAGAGTCCCAATTCTGTCATGCATATGAGTCAGTGAAGTGTAAGAGGGTCAGACAGCTAAGCTCCGTACAGAGTGGATTGCATTTAGCATGCAGAGACGTAAAGTGGGAACACTCCTCTTGAAAGAGTCTTGTATTTAATGTAAATATGTCATTTGTCACATGTGTTCCTCTTTAAATAGTATACAGTAATGTAATGTACAGTTCAAAACAAATTTGAACATTCACTTTTCAGAAACAGTATCTGCTACTGTAGCTTTGGCTGATGGTAGATTTCTACAGTATGAACAATTAAAACACCTGCCATTCTGCCAATATATCCACCACTTCGTCTCTTTTGTTTCTGTGTGAAGAGGAGATGGGTGTGTGTGGTTTTTAGAGAGATGAGATGACACGAACACACTCCTTCCTTGGTTAGAGCACTTTAGAGGAATTCATCCGTCTCCTTCTTCAAAGAGCTGATCCTCTGGGAATTCAAGTTATTTTTGCTTCTTTTAAAAGTACCAGCTTCATTTATTTATTCAGAGAGGCCAATACTAAATGACAGCTTGTTCTCTCTTACTGTTGTTCATGAAGTCCGTTGCACTTGCTATTACCTGCCCCAGTTGCTGTGTTAGGGAAAGATGTGACTAATATTAATGCTGCAACTGCACAATAGTACCATGTATGCTAGGGGTGAGTGACGTCTGGCTCAGTGTATGTTATTTGTAATGGTGCATTAGCGATGCAAAGGGTGAAACGTTAAAGGAAAACCCAGAATAGATTAGTGAAAAAATACAGGGCTCAATAAATAATCATTCAATAATGAGTATGAAGATGATGTAAATGGTGGTACAGCCATAGTCACTTGATCTGAACCCGGTTGAACACTTATTTGACATATTAGTGCAGCTTGCAAGATCACCACCACCATCATTAAGTATAAATGAGAGAATATCTTTTGGAAAAATGGTGTTCATCCCTCCAGTAGAGTTCCAGTGGAAACAACGCCGGGTAGCATTGAAGCTATTCTGGAGGTTCATGATGGCCCAACACTTTACGACCCTTAAGACCCTTTGGCTTTGGTTACACTTGTCTTTTCAATGTGACTTTTACGATAAGATGCGCCAGATTGGAACTCAGCTATGTCCACATTTGTGTGTTCACACTTAAATGAGACCTGCGTAGTTGGATAGTGATCGGATGTATTCAGCGGTCAAAGGAACACTTCAGCTGGCCCCGTTCAACGCGAAGGAGCAGCGGCTGTACTCTGAACCCCCTCCGGATGTCTGAGCTCCTCACCCTATCTCTCTCATTCTTTCAGTCACTACCCAAACTCATTTCAGTCACTACCTATACTCATACAACGCCCGTATTGCTGCTGACACTGCACCGCACCTGTCCAGCTCCCACTCCGTCCAAAAATGTGCCAAAGTAGTTGGTATGTAATTCTTAATCAATCTTAACTGAAGGTCTACTTACTAGCTCTTTCTGCAGCATCATTAATAACGCTGGCTAGTAAATAGATCTAGAGTTAAGTTTTTTTCAAACTACTATTTCCAAAGCCAAGTATTCATTTAAAATGTTCTTTTTTGTTTCAGTGCAGCAAGCAAAAATACATGAAGAAGCAAGGAAAAGGCAACACTGCTGCCAGCATCCCCCTCTCTTCCCCACCAGGGAACAGCGGTGTGCAGGTCTACCATGACTACCAGAGTGTGGCTTTTAAGATGTATTCTGGGAACGGTCATGCTATAGAAAATGGCTGTCACACCAGGAGAGACCGGATCACCAGCCGAGATGGTACAGGCAAGATGTCCTCCATTCCAGACATCATTTCTAACAGCCAGGACCAGAGGTACAGCATGAAAGACGAGAGTGTTCAGAGGAACTCCCCATGGATGATGGATTCCAGCAGCCAAGCATATTCAGGACCAGAGGACAACTCCACAGACCCACATGAGACCCTGACAGAGACTTCTACTCTGACCTTTGTGGATGTTCACACCCTGGAGGAATCGACAGAGAACCACAGCCTCCATGGGGTGGGGATGTTTGGGATGAAGGAGTTTGTGCTGATAGACGATGACGATGACGGAGACATGTCGCTAAGAGAGAAAACAGTGATAGACTTGTCCGTCATGGATGGAAAAGCTGCTGACCTGGTGTGTGGGAGGCTGCTGTCTACCTCCAGTGGCTCCCTGTCAGAGAGTAAGGACGAATTTGCAGCTCCTGGAGCGCCTCCACCTGAGGAAGTTGAGACGGCACATGAAAAGAAACGCTGCTGTTTCTGCACTGTTTTATGAACAAGTAGGTCTCTGCAGGAGTTTGTGTGAAGCTGTTCTAGACGACTCGGTTCTGATCTCTCTGGCTAAACACTACTACATACTGGTTTTATATATGTGTTCCTGTTGAATTGCACATTTATAGGTATGGTGATATACTATTGCGTAATTTCATTTATTGACTTTTTTGTTTTACTCAATATGTCTGGCATTCATTTTACACAAAGCCTTTATTCAACATTAACACAAACATATTTGTGTTGGTCTCAAATGTCAGCCACTAATGTTTTTTTTAACACTCCTTATTTAAGTAGCCTAATTATGAAATATATGTATGCTGAGACGCATTCACGGATTCACATTGACATAATTGGATAATTTAGGTTAAGATAATCATTTTCAAGTTCAACAAACACATCTCTGAAGTTAATTATACTGTTTTTATACAAAACAAAAGGCATGTTCCTATAATATTTTATCTGAACGACTTTCAGATTTTGTGATAACTACACCGGTCTAAAAAGATCAGGTGCTAACAACAAATAAAGATATCTCCAATGACCAAATGTGTCTAGTTGTGTCTCTATTTGCACACTTCGCATGGCCATGTTATGTTGACTAACCACTGCTGCACTGCAACGAATACACCAACTATAAAAATGCACAATGATCCGTTCATTAGGCCAAGGTGTTATCAAATGAGAGGACCCAGTGATCTTGGCTTGGCCTGGATCCTGATCTCAAAGATGTGGAGTCTTTGGCATCTAGTAGCACTAGAGCCGCAGAGCCCAAAGGTTACCAAAATACAATACCCACCCCAACAACAGCCGGTTCACCCTGCTGCCATCTGTCTTACCACCAGACTACCAAGCAGCTTCTTTCCTCAGGGTACGAGACTCCTCATCTCATCCTCTGTACTCAAAACAAACATTTTGTTTCATTACGTTTTTTCCTGTGTCGCAAAAAGGGACTAAACTTGCTTACTTACTTTGTGAAACCCTGTGTCGTAGAATGACAATAAATGAACCTTGAACTTGATGTAATACAAAGTCCTGCCGATGGTTTCACGCCACTCCACTGAAATGCATTCAACATGTTTGTTAGACCTCAAGGATACATACAAATGTGTTTTGGTGAGCAACACTGAATGTCAATATAAATTTAGGTTGTTTACATGAAAACTCCACAAGGCACCTGTAAGTAAGTAAGTAAACCCTTCACCAATATCTGTGTGAAGCTCGACATCTACTGGTGAAAGCAGGTCTGAACTGTCCATCTTGTCCTCTGTAGAGAGACATCGCTAAACACCAGGCACTATGGTATATTCTGCACCTGTTGTTCAACAGGTGACTCTGGTTCGAGGCTAGCTTACACTTTCAAGTCATAAATCATGTGTCGCTGAGGAAGTAATGCATTTTAGGCCTGTGGAATAAAGCCTTAGTTCAGGCAGAATTGATTGGCATCAGCTGTTTCTTTCATGCCTCCCGATCATTGCCTCATTCACAGGTGTGTAGCTACCAGCTATACACTATTGCTCTGCCTCCTTATGTGTTATATCATTGTTGATTGCATAAATATCATGTTCATGTATGTTCCTATTAAGGGGGAATCATTCTTTCAACAAAAACACGATGATGCGCGTCCGAGTCTTTTCCATTAAATCTGACTCTCGAACCATTGGCTATAAATGGTCAATCCCCTGATGTAAGTGTTGCTGACTGAACTAGTTTTGTGCTTTGGGCAGGGGTTAATCAGTCCAGTCCAGCAGGCACTGGTGTGAGGCGGTAGCTTGTTGGTTTGAGTGACAGAGATACCCCACTAAGGACCATGCTTGGCTGACAGATAGCAGCTCACCACACTTATCTTCCCCTCCCACAGCACGCCAGCTGACACCCCATCAGCACCTACTACAGACCCCGTGGTAGGACGAGGAGGGATGTCGGTTTCATTGACTTCAAAAACCAGTAAATGTTTGAGGATTATATTAAAAAAGGATCAATTCAGTTAGTTTAATAAGGGTTACTTTAAATATATAGGGCAAAGGGTGAAGGTGTACTATGAAATTCATAAAATGTCATTAAAATTAACTTGTTATTGATGTAGTTTCTAAGTCATCTTAGTTAAAGACCCTTAACTAGCCGATAATGCGGTTAATGCGGTTAAAAAATATCTAAACTGACACTTTGTTTTTTAAAAGCGCATCCAACAGGTTCATCGGGCCAAATATAGCCGTTATCAGCCACCGCAGCATGAGCGTGCAGTTCACCAAAGTGAGCACTGAGCGTATCAACACATGTGAAGAGTAACCGAATGTGTCAGGGAATGACAGATTAAGCCCCCCAAAAAAACCACCAGCTGCCAGAAGACCATTGACAAAAGGAGCTATTTCTCAGAGTGACCTCAGCTCACCCACTCAGTCCTCTCAATCCTGGTTATCAAATCCGCTCAGTGTCATCATGGACCACAAGACGGAAGTGAAACACACACAAAAAAGAAGATGGGGAGGTTTAGCGTCTGGTGAAGTGAAGAGAGCGTCAGGGAGACTCTCAGAGAGGATGGACGAGAGAAACGGAGCAATGATCCTGGTTATTCTGCTCTGTGTCACAGCAGGTGAGAATACTGATAATCTTTCTTGTCACATCATTCACACCTGGTGATTATCTAATACCCGTTCTATTTTTAAAATATTTATGTTTCCCTGAAAATTGCAGAAGGGGTGAATAGAACGATATTGACTGATGGAAGTTGTTTCTATCCTCTCATTAATTCCAGCAAAAGGCCACATTCTGGACGTGTGTCCCACCTGCCACGCTAACGCCACATGTGATGACAAGTTAGACGGCTCTGGAAAAGTTTGTAACTGCATGTACGGCTTTGTTGGAAATGGGAGAACCTTCTGTCAAGGTAAGAAAAAAACTTGGTTTATTTATCAAGTGAAGCTATATGAAGTATTTCCGTCTCTTTTCCTATAAGAAAAGGGGTTTGCAATGTTAAGAATAAGAGTCTACAGCTGCAGTGGCTCTGTGAGGCTGTACTTCGGCATATATTCTCAATGAATTCTCAATTTTCTTGGAGATCACTGAAGTCAGTAGGATTTATTTTTTGGGGGACCATGCGTGTCTGTAAAAAACTTTATGGCAATCCGTTCTATGGACATTTTGACTTGTCAAAGTAAAAGCACTGTAGGAATTAATAACATCAATTAGTTCAACTCCCTCTCTCCTATGTTGAAGTGCAGTAAATATTTTTTCTTCCAGATAAAGATGAGTGTCAGATAGGTACCAGTAAGATCTGTGGGCAGCACACCACCTGCCACAACACATATGGCAGCTACTACTGTACCTGCCTGGCCGGCTACAGCCCTTCTAACAACATGGCCGTCTTCATCCCAAATGATGGAACCCACTGCCAGGGTGAGTTTAGGCTGGACATGGGGCTTTTTACAGGACTGGTGTAGGCATAACTATACAGAGAGGTATAGAGGACAACATGAAATTTGAACTTTTACCTGTAAAACAAGCCTTTCATTATGGTTTTTATTTGTCACATGCTCATTTACCATGCATTGTGCAGACAATGACGAGTGCAGGATCACAGGCTTGTGTGGAGAGGGAGCTCAATGCAGGAATCTTGAGGGCAGTTTTGCCTGCAGCTGCCAGCTGGGATATCAAGTCCACAACGGAGCGGAGCCCTTCCACCCTCACAGAGACAAAGCTTCCTGCAAAGGTAACACAGCATTAATGTGTTTTGAATAAGCATAATTACAGTTATAAGTATATTAAATATACACTTTTCCAGTGTATGTGGTATGGGTTTGGGACTCGGCTCCAGACAATCAAGCAAGAGGGCAGTAGATGGACTTTCAAACCCTTTCAAAGGAGATTAACTTAAATTCCTAGTGTGTATTTTATCTGTTTATCTTGCTCCACACAAATCGTACTCCAAAGACACACATGGAGTTAATTGCAAATTCAGCCTAACCCATCCCTTGATGTCATTAGTGTGTACCCCTCACTGTGGTCCTGGCTGGTGTAACAGTGGCAGTGCCTGCTGCGTGTGGGTGGGCAAACAGCTGGAGCTAATCTTGACTTTTGTTTGTTCTCGTCCCGCTCAGTGGTTGACTGCGGCCAGCCTGCCTCAGTGGAGGACGCAGTGCTGCTGTCAGTCACAGGCACCACATACAGCAGTGTGGCCATGTTTGTCTGTGATAAAGGCTTTGTGTGGAGGAGTGGAGACAACAGCTCTATGTGTGGAGCTGATGGACTGTGGAAAGGACCCAACATGGTCTGTGAAGGTAACAAAACACACATCAAATATATATATATATATATATATATAGTCTGCCTTTCTCCACAGCTTCTAGTATTATATTACTCTGTATGATCATTCGTCACCACATTGCAACTTTGTACGTTGCTTTCGCTGCTCTCTGCTTGTGTTTTTTTTATTGTTTGGCTTTTCAGGAGTTCTTAACAGTGTCAATTAAATGTATCACAATAAAAAATGTAAGCATAAGTACTGTCGGCTAGTTTCTGCAGGACTTTGCTGCCCACAGGCTACTAACTAGCTCTACTTCTGCAGATTTCAATACAGATTTGTTGCTCACAATGTAGCATTGTCAAGGAACAGTATAACCGTGTTTAACCACAGGTGTGTAGTACTAGTTTGCACATGTGCAGTACCGATCTCAGCATCCGATCCAGCATCATCAGGCTGTATCGGTAGCAAACCCGATGCTGGTATCGGCTTTGGAACAACTCTAACATGGATCATAAAACTGATTGGTCGGAAAGAGTTCCTGGAGATTTTCCAGTGACTACGGTTTCATGCAGCATGTCACTGCTTTGGCCCTCAGAGGTTGACTGTGGCTCTCCCCCTGCCCTCCCTCACTCTCATATGCTGTGGAATAAGAGTTCAAGGATGGGCACCGAGGTGGTTTATCGGTGTAACTCTGGATATCATAATGTTGGAAAGGGCAATGTATCCATCTGTACTTCTGCTGGACAGTGGGAGAGACCGTCTATGCTCTGTCAAGGTACAGTCACTGTTTTATCAGACAATTTATTTACTATTTATTGTCAGTAATTACAATATCACTGGAAAGCATACTTATCCAAAGCACACAGATATACAGTTTGTTCTTTTTTTCTCTTTCCACCTTAACTTCCTGAGTTGAGTTAACTGGAATTAATCTGGATCTTCATGTTACATGTTATTCCTTGTAGAGGTCATGTGTGGAAGTCCTCCTACAATTGAATCCACTGAGCAGGTGTGGGACAGTCATTCAACCCCCGGCAGCACTGTGCTCTATGTTTGTAAAGAGGGCTTTTATTACAAAGGAGGACTTAATATATCGATGTGTAATGAAAACGGTCAGTGGACCCCCCCAAGTCTGTTGTGTCAAGGTAATTAAAACAACGACTGAAACCCTTCAATTAACACTTTTGTCAAATTGCTAAGAATTCATTAGATATAAAGAATGTTTTGTATGTACATGTCTATTCAAATATATATTTTTTTTTCTCTCTGTATAACCCACTGGGTGCATAATCTTCTGTCCCAGGTATATTATGTGGGGATCCTCCTATACTGCCTCACACTGGGCAAGTGTGGGATGGCAGCTCCAGCCCTGGAAGCACAGTGACTTACTACTGTAAAATAGGATTTTATCCCAGTGAAGGAAATAACATGTCATTGTGCTCAATTAATGGTTACTGGACAAAACCAAACATCTCATGCCAAGGTAAAAAAAAACTTCCTCCAAAATGTTGTTGTTGCTGTGGTTTAGCATTGCTTCTCCATTGTTGTTGTAGATTCAAATAATAACTGTTTTCATCCAATTCAATATTTCAATTTCCATACTTGTAGAAGTTGACTGTGGTGTGCCGCCACCCATCCCCCATTCAATCGTGCTGTGGGATAGAATCTCCACTTTGGGCTCTGAGGTTGTTTATCAGTGTAACTCTGGATATCGCAGTGTTGGAGATGGAGATGTTTCAGTTTGTACTGCCAGTGGAGATTGGGATGGAGCCTCATTGCTCTGTACAGGTAATAATGGCATTAATCTACACAACGGAGTATTGTGTTGCTGACCTCCAGTAAAAGTTATAATTCAATCCTCATGTCGGTTGGACGACATCATTTCCATGCTGTAATTGAACAGTATGAATGTTACTGTAATCATTCAGCTGTCATTACAATCACTTGAAACTGCAAAATGTGTAAATTCATCTGCAATGACTTGTTGTCTTTTTGTTGTAGAAATCAATTGTCAAGAGCCTGTTTTTAAACCTCGTGCTAAAATGCTGTGGGACGGCACATCACACATTGGCAGTGTGGTTTATTACCAATGTGAGGAAGGATATCACACCGAGAGCCTGAGAAACTACTCAGTATGTGGAGAGAAAGGACTGTGGGAGGATATTGAGCTATGGTGTGAAGGTGCAACGTTTGATGGCAGATATATTGATAAACTACTGTTTTCATTTCAGAATATTTGTAGCAATGGTTTGACATCTTCAAAAAGCAGCTGGTTAGCTTTGCTTAGCATAAAGACAGGAAACAGGCTCTGTTCAATGGTAACAAAATCAACCTATTAGCACCTAAAAAGCTCACATGTTCTATCGTGTTTGTTTAATCCACACAAATACCAAAGTGTAACTATTTCTTGGCCTGATGCAGTGACGGTCTTGAGTTTACACTGGTTGCCTGGTAATCTCACAGTGACAATAAGACTCCACTCACTGCACTTGGCCAAGAAATAGTTCATTTGTTACCTTTTGAGAGCCATGCTAGCTGTTTTCCCCCTGTTTCCAGTCTTTGTGCTAAGCTACGCTAACTGGCTGCTAGCTGAAGCTTCTTATTTACTGTAGAGACTTGAGCGTGGTATTGATCTTGTGACTCTGTGTAAGAAGGCAAATAAGCCGTTTCCCCAATATTCAAACTATTGCTTTAAAATAGAAGTATTAGTATATTGCTATGCTCTGTAAATAGTTGAAGTATGAAAATCCTGTCTGCCCATTCTATACTCTATAAACTTTCATATTCATATGTGGTACACATAAGTGTAATAAACACAAAGTGTGCTACTTGTTCTCATTATGTTTATGGAGGAATGAACTGTGTGAATTTGTGTTTTTCTTTGTGATATATTGCTAATTCATGTCTGTGTGCAGAAATAAGCTGCGGCCCCCCACTAACCCTCCCCCATACTAACCTCCGGTGGGATGGCACCAGTAGACCGGGCAGTGTGGTGCTGTATGAGTGCATGGATGGATTTTACCTGATGAGTGGAAACAATATTTCAACATGTTTACTATCAGGACAGTGGGGGAAGGTATCTGTGAAGTGCAAAGGTACAGTGATAATCTCTATACGTGCATCTATTTGACTGCGGAAGAATCATTCTTTGTTACTATGTTATTGACATAATTCAGTTGATGCTTTGATCTTATCTGGTAAGTAACTGATGAATGCTCTATATTGCCTCAGCTGTGGTTGGAGGCTCCTTTGTATTTATTCCCGCTTGGGCTATATGCTGTGTGTTGTTGAGGTATATTGCTGAATAATGTTTTGCAACTTTCACATTGTTATGCTGGTGTGATTCTTTCTTTGGGTCAATCCACTGCTGACTGAATGTCGAGGAAACAACATGTTGCACGACTTTTACCACCTGACGACTGATGAAATGTCTACAATATACTGTAATCATGCATATAAGGCCTTTCAGTCAATTAGTTAACCAGTGCCATTGTTTTCTTACAGCTAAATGTGGTCCGGTTCCCTTCCTTGCCAAATCAGAGGTGATGTGGCATAACAGGAGTGTAGTGATCCACCGCTGTGTGGATGGTTATCACAGCTGGAGGGGCAGCTACGTCTCTGTGTGTGGCAGCTCTGGGCTGTGGCAGAGAGCTACACTGAGATGCATAGGTGAGTAACAACACAACCCCCATTAGGATTTGTAATATGTCAAATAAAAAGGGGAAGATTTGTGGTACCATTTTACATCTCTTACAGAAATAAAGCCACCTGTCAATCACCTATCTGTCCTCAATGAAAAATGTCTGAATTGGAGAGCAGAGAAGTATGAGGAGGATAAAGAAGTATACAAGGTAGCAGATTCTATAATCCTTCTTTCACTGTCGTTGCTGTTTATCTTATCTCTATCTTACCATTATTGTCATCATAGGAAATATGGGCTTTCAGTATTTTTTTACCTTATTATATAGGTATATGTGAATGTGTACTTTTTTTCCCCATGATGCCACATTGCATATAACCGTTGCAGGTGACATACATAGGATCCAGAGACTACGAGAGGTCCTTTCATGATAGCGGGAAGCGGTGTCTGAGCTCTAAGGCAGACCAGCTGGAACTCTGTCTGAACCTGCTTCCAGTCACAAACTACAGCATCTCCATCACCGCACTGTCTTCCAGATTTACTGCCACCATCTCCTCTAACACCAGTTTAACAGGTATCATTGTACGGCCAACTCTCCTCTGACAAATGTCTCCCTGCATCAAAGTGAAACCAGGAGCTTTCAGCATTTCTGGAAATATTTAGAACTGTTATAATTGTATTGAATGTGATGCAGTCTTCTTTATACTAAGCATAATAACATTTGACAGTGCCCCCAGCACCAGTTGTCTACTACAGAGAGTTTGAGACTCCTGTACCAACATTGAGGCTCCGCAGATCCCCCAACACACTGGACCCAATAAGGTAACAATCAGCTCTATTGTTCTGCCAGGTTACAGAGTAAATTAAAACCCTATGAGTGAAAACAGCAAGACATGCTTAAATGAGTTTGATAATTCATAAATCTTTACAATAAATCTAGTTAATAGCACATATATAACTCCTGGACCCTTCCATGAATATCACATTAGTCTCCATCCGCTTTTCATGGCTAAACTCAATGTCTCACTATCTCTACTGACATTCATCGTCACCCAACCACCGCAGAAAAGAAGATATAGAGCTAAACGGATGAATCAGCAAGGTAGACGTATCAGCTGATATTAGCTTATTGCAGATATAGCTTATGTTGGCCGATTTGTGTAAAGAAAGCGCAGTCCAGGAATTACAAACTAGGTTACGGGTCATTTGGATTAGAAGCAGTGGCTCCACTACATCGTTTGTCCACCACAGGTGACTGACAAGTTGATTTATATTCTGTATCCACAGTTTAGGATGGAAGTCCTGTGCGGCAAGTTTTTCCAAAACTTTGCCCACCTGTTTCAAAGATAATTCTTTTTTCTTTTAACTTTGAAAGATGATCCTGCAATACCGTTTTTCACCAGTTCTTAAGTCAGAATCACATTCATGCATGTACCACGTTACCTTTATGTCATATGCAGGTGTTGCAAATTGTTCATGTAAAGAATTGAACGTGTTAACATACCTTTATGTATGACCATATGGTAACAATTTCTTTGTTCTTCATTCTGCAGTTTGTACCAGGTGTTTGTGCTTCCTGTAGAGGGGATTATAATGTTTGACTGTTCCTGTCCTGCGAGCTCAGACGTCTCAAGCAAAACAAAGTCCTCAACAGAGTACATCACTGCCCAGATTGATGTCAGACATGTTGGGACAGAGATGAACTTTACTGTAGGAGATGGACTCTACTATGGAGGCTTCTTTAATGCACAACTGGAGAACGGCAGGAACTATTATATCATCTTACGAGCTGTCAGTCAGTGGAAAGCGGTGGGTCCAACTACGATACAATAAAGTATCAGTATACAAATGTATTGACTTATAAACTGCAACAAACTTTGCAGTTTACTAATTGAATTACCTGAATGTTTTCTCCTCTAGGCTTTAAAAAGTTCCTGTGTCCTGTGGGCTAAAGTAAGAGGTAATTTACTGGCCAACCCAAATATTATAGTGTCCTTTTTTTAAATGATTTATCTTGGGAAATTACATTTTACCCAGTGTAGGCAGCTGGATGTTATACGGTTAAGAAAGGAGAGAGGAGAGAAAGAGGCTGAGCGAGGAGAAGGTGGTTCGGGCTGGTCTGGTTCGGTGTTGGGAGTTCACTAAAGTTATGAGGAAAACCCAGAACGTGTTGGACTGATTTATTTATTCCTTATCATACTGCCACGTCGCTTACACTAGTAACAACTTTCAGAAGGGAGAAGGCAACAGAAAGTATTTCAAATAAGTAGATGTAGAAAAAGCTCGTTGCCAGTCACTCACACGCAGCATTTCCTTGTTCCAGGTACATCCTATGTTCTGAGGGTTTCATCTCTGTCGGCTGCTGCATCAATAGGACTGGTTGCCTTGGTCATTTTGGGTGGATACAGTTTCACCTGGTATGTAAGATGGTACAATAGAGTATCATAACCCTGTTAATATCCTGTTATGTGTGAATCAACTGTTATTTAATTACATCAAATCTACACATTCTGAAGTGATTCTAGTGTTTCTGGAATTTTCAAAGATGAAATCAATGCATGATCAGTGCATAATTCAAAAACTAATAACTATGATTGGTAATCACAGACTGCAAATAGAATATTAATTTTTGATTTGTTTCTGGTGACAAAATGCAGTAATCCTGCATAGTGCAAGTGGCCTGTTATATTTCACTATGAATGACTGTAACTTGGGTGTTTTACACACTATCAGGTGAAAGACGGCACTTGAAATTGTAATTTAATGACCTGTTTTCCCTCTGTCGTCTTTTCCAGGTTTTTCAAGAGGACATGACACTCCTAAACTACTTAATTGTCATTATGACGAATATAATTACAGTCTTGACTTCACATCTGTGCATTTTATTTTGTACATTTTGTAAATTATTATAATAAACTGTTTTTTTCACTTCAATAACAGTTGAATGATTAGTGGATGTCAATGTGTACTTGGAATGAAGCAATCCACTTTGTAAAGCAGACCATTTGTGACTTCACTGTTTGAGAAACCTTCTGACACACTCCCATGATCAGAGTCTACAGGAATAATAGATTACAATACCAAGACTTTATAACTGAGCTATGTGCTTTGGTAGAGTTGAAGAGACTGTATAGTCCCCTAATAATGTATGCATTCAAACACAATGTCATGTCTTGTGAAGTTATGTGTTAAGCCAGTGGTGTCCAGCCTTTTTGTATCTGTGACTCCTTTTCTAATCTTTAACAAAAGAGTGATGTTTCTCTCCCACATTGTTTAATTGGAAGACTTTTTGGAGCTGTAAAGAGATGATTTGATTCTTTCTCATCTTGTATCCTCTTGAGACACATACATCTTGGGAATATAGACTCATTTTGGGAATAGTCTACTCACAATGGTCGACTGTAATAACTGTATTTGTCACCTCTCTCTTATTTAATTCCTTACCATGTAGGTACGGAGAGGATACCTCCAGGGCTAGGGAAACTGGAAAATAAACAGAATATATTTTCATTAAGAAAACATAGGGGTTAATGATGACACTCAAATCACGATTGATCGTTGTGTTTATCTTAATATGTTTACTAATATTAACATTGTATTATTAGGTTATTATTTTTGGCTTATTTGTATCTGGAAGGTGAGGGTTTACGGCTGTCCCACTATCAAATCATGCAGTGTTTGAGGGCTCTCTTGCAGACATTTTGAGCCCTTTATGAACCCTTTTCATAAGTCAGCACTTCTGCAGACTTTGCCCAAGGAAATTACCCACAATTCATAGCAATGTGACAATAAACATGGGGTTACCAGTGGAAGTATGGAGAAGTTTAAAAAAAAGGTAACCAAAGAGGAACGGCCCATGTGTGTTCAGCTTGGCAAAGTGAGGATGAGGATGAGAGATGAAGAGTGAGGATGAGAGGTGAGGATGAGAGATGAAGAGTGAGGCTGAGAGGTGAGGATGAGAGGTGAGGATGAGAGATGAAGAGGGAGGATGAGGATGAGAGGTGAAGAGTGAGGCTGAGAGGTGAGGATGAGGGTGAGGATGAGAGATGAAGAGTGAGGCTGAGAGGTGAGGATGAGAGATGAAGAGTGAGGATGAGAGGTGAGGATGAGGATGAGGGGTGAAGAGTGAGGATGAGAGGTGAGGTAAGGATGAGAGGATGAGAGGTGAGGATAAGAGGTGAGGATGAGAGGTGAGGATGACAGGTGAGCTCGTACGATTGTACTGGCCCTTTAAATAGGTTTTACATCCGGGGCAGCGCTTTAATTTCCCCTGACGGTCTGACAGACTCTTGTCGATGAAGACCCACCTCTAACGGGCTTGTTTACGACGGGTTAACAGGTACAAAACACGCATTACTGTGTCCGTTAAAGTAAACACGGTGTAATATAGACAGCTAGTCAGCAGTGTTGCATGTTACCAGGCAGCTTGAGATGTCAGCTCAAGTGTGGAGTAGGCCAAAGGGAAATATGGAGACGATATGTGATTGATTGTTTACATACAACTCTAGCTATCAGCTAACGTTATGCATGGAGGGTCACTTTATACAAGATTACCTGATTGTCTCGCTGCAGCCCAAAGAGTATCGTTAAACCCCAGGCTAACCTGACCTAGTTCCCCTTAAAGGAAGCCAATCATGTAACGGTAACGTCCATGGTGTCGCTGACACGCTGCTCGTCAGTGATGCTAGCAGGTAAACCAGTTAGCATCACGTCACCAATGTGCTGACCATGTGTTTGAGAGGATGAACGCCAAACTGACGAGCTAACGTCAGCTAGCTCATGAAACAGACACGCTCACTCAACCAAAGTTTGAGTCACCTTATCCACGTGAGCATCACGCGCCTGTTATTGACTCAGGTGGTGGTAACTTAATTAATTGGCCATCCTACCTGCCATTTGAAGTACTCACACTATATATAGTGTGCTGTTGAGGAGAGATAACACAGTCTGTATTTGTCCTTAACAGGTGCGCTGCTGCTGCTGCTGCTGCTGGCCCTCGGTTCACTATGGCCCAGAACCAAGTGATCCTGCAGTTCCGCTTCTCCACATTTGGGGACTCCATGCTGCAGAAGATGAACCTCTTACGACACCAGAAACGCTTCTGTGATGTCAGTGTGCGCATCAACCAGCTGGAGGTCCCCGGTCACAAGGTAGTGTTTGCGGCCGGCTCCTCTTTCTTGAGGGACCAGTTCATCCTTCAGCAGGACTCCAGGGAGGTCCAGATCTCCATGATCCAGGATGCGGAGGTGGGCCGGCAGCTGCTGCTGTCCTGCTACACGGGTCAGCTGGAGTTTCCTGAGCTGGAGCTCGTGAATTACCTGACAGTGGCCAGCTTCCTCCAAATGGGCCACATTGTGGAGCAGTGCACTCAAGCTCTCAGCAAGTTCTTCAAACCCCAGTCTGCACGCAAGCTGGAGGTGGATGTGGGTATGAAGAGGGAGACGAAAGAGGGTTTAACCTCCCAGGCCCAGAGAGAGCAAGAGCGCTCTCAGGTTCAGACTTCTCACCAGGATGAGGAGGAGGTGATGCAGGCTGGGGACGACAACAATGGCAGCGATGTGGACGACGGCAGCGACGCGGACGATGGCAGCGAAGACGACGAGGACGACGAGGACGACGAAGTGTTTATACAGCCTACGTCCCCTCTTCAGACCTTAGGCAAACGTCCAAAGCAGGGTGTGGTGGAGAGTGACATCACTATAGTAAAAGTGGAGTCTGTGTCTGACGTAGCAGAGAGCTCCATCACTGGTAACCTCCTCACCAGTCCTGCTCCCCCTACACTCCACTCTCCTGAGCCCCAGCACTCTCTCATCAACTCCACTGTGGACAGTCGCGGCAGTGAGATGGCGGTTCCGCCCGGTGTGGCCGGATACCCGCTCGGTCCTCCTCCTGCAGAGAAGCACAGTGTGCACCAGAGGAACTACGACAAGCCCCTCCAGTGGTACCACCAGTGCCCCAAGTGCGCCCGGGTCTTCCGCCAGCTGGAAAACTACGCCAACCACCTCAAGATGCACAAGCTGTTCATGTGCCTGCTGTGCGGCAAGACCTTCACGCAGAAGGGCAACCTGCACCGGCACATGCGTGTCCATGCCGGCATCAAGCCCTTCCAGTGTAAGATCTGTGGTAAGACCTTCACTCAAAAGTGTTCTTTGCTGGATCACCTAAACCTGCACAGTGGGGATAAGCCGCACCGCTGCAACTACTGCGACATGGTTTTCGCTCACAAGCCAGTTCTCCGCAAGCACCTTAAACAGATCCACGGGAAGAACAGCTTCGACAACGCAAACGAAGGCAACCTGCACGACGGGGGGCTCGACTTTGAATATGACAATCAACAATATCGTCCCCATTCACTGAAACTGCAAAGGGATTCACTTGTGGGTCTGCAGGCCTCGGGCCTCTCTTCTTACCTAGAGACACAGGGCTGAAATCTGATTGGATAAAAGCTCTACTTAAAACAAGCTGCACTGGAAGCAGAGCAACTGAGGAAGACCGTAGCTGTGCAATGAGCAAATAAGATAATGGGGAAATTTTTTTTTATAAATTATAATACATGTGTATTTATGAAAGATTATAAAATAGTGGGCCTCGACAGAACTTTGTGATTCTGTCTAGGCCCACCACTGGTGTGTGTGTGTGTGTGTGTGTGTGTATATATATATATATACAGTCTACTGTAGCCTTTCTTTCTTACCTGTGTTATCACGGACTCTATAACTAAAGGAAACTTGAAAGAGGGCGGGCTAAAAAACTATTTTATTGAAGGCAAGCTACACCCGTGACGAACAGGATGCCAAAGTGTCTATATGAGCTGAAATGTTTCTTTTCTACAGACTTTATATCTGAGGTACTATTGGACCAAAGTGACATTGTATCTGTCCTGTGTTCATGGAAGTCAATGTGTGTTAAGAAATTAAAACTGATTCTTAATCGATGTTGGTTTCAAGTGTTCTTATTGTGACTCTCTTCTCTCCGCCAATCAAGCAAATAGGACTTCAATGTTTATGGTGCATCCAAGATGTAAATGCTGCATTCCTGATGTGAAGAATGAGCACAAATGTGTCGGCTAACACGCTCCTCAGCGTGCACGCTCGGTTTAACAAGCCTGTTTAATCAGTTAGGGTTTGTAGTGTGGCATGTAAATGTGTGGTGAGTTTAACAACGGTTCATTGTGTTTGCTGCAGTAGGTCCTCCGAGTATCTTCAGACCGGCGAAGAGATTACTACAGAGGAGTAACACAGCAGTGCACTTTTGATGTTAAACTGACCGATTCACCTTTCACAAAATGAAATGATAAAATTGCATGTGTCACAAAATTATTTTTTAATTTGACCCCAGCATTATTACATGTCATCTCCTGAAGAAATGGTAATACACAACAGAGTGACTCCTTTAGTGTTACTGAGAATGAACAAAGTATCACATGTACTGTAGAAAGTGTGACACATGCATTAGTTAATTATAGAGTAATAGGTGGTTTGAACAATCTGTGAGTTTGGCATGTTTATAAAAGATACTGGTGACAGGACAAGGACTACTCCCATAAGATCTATAGGCCTACAGATAATATTTGCTGAAGTATGATTATGATGTCCTTGCCGAAACCACAATGCCTTATTTTATTGTTACATGTGACTTACTACACGTATTTGAGGTTTTCTGGATCATTTTAACAGTGCTGCAAAGATCAAAAGAGCTTATACAGTTCACCCCCTCTTCTTGATGTGTGACAATGACACTGACCATCTCTTTGCAAATGTTGCACTGGATCATCTCTGACTCACCCTTATAAGTACGGGCAGTAAAAGTGGAGAGTGCTTTTGACTATATGTCTACTACATGTAAAACGTGCTGATGCCAAAAATCGATTTGAATACAATGATTTGAATAAGCTACGTTCTCTCATCGTTATTGCTCAGTAGTCCGTCACTGGTGTTTGGTGCAGCAGCGATGGGCAAGACTGCAGGCGGCTTCCAGAGCTGTCTGCATTACATGTTTGATTATGAAACACCAAAAACACTGGTTATTCCAAACCTATGGGTAGGATTTGTCTTCAGGTTCACCCAGTTTCTGGTGGTGCTCTATGTGGTGGGGTAAGTAACAAATGATGGGGGGGGGGCATGTGGGCATAAAGCTAATCTAGTCTTGAAGTACTGTTGTAGTGAGCTGCCTGGTGTTGCTCTACATCCGCAGGTATGTGTGTGTGGTGGAGAAGGCCTACCAGGTGACAGACTCTGTCGTCAGTAGCGTCACCACCAAAGTGAAAGGTTTTGCCTTCACCAACACATCTGACAGGGACCCCCAGTTTTGGGACGTGGCGGATTACGTTATCCCGCCTCAGGTATTTATCCAGACATTTCATCTCGCACTCGTTCCATTCCAACTCATCCTCCATGGTATATCGTCTAGTGTGCTAAACTCATCCACACAGTTTGACTGGGAGTTAAACTATTTAACTGCCTTGTGACGTTTGTGCTTCTCTTCTGTCTAACAGGGTGATAATTCATTCTTTGTTTTAACCAATATGGTTGTTACCCCCCTTCAAACTCAGTCACGTTGTCCTGAGGTGAGTCACCAACACAAGTGTATCTTTTAGGGATGCAACTGATGATTACTTTCATTATTGATTAATATGTCAAACAAATTGATTGATAATTTAGCCAAATGTGCCAGAAACATTTTTTTAAATGTCCATCACAAGTTTCCATATACAAAACCCAAACACATTTTAGTTGGATTAGTTTAGATTATGTAATCCTCACTTTTGGAAAGGTGGAACCAGCAAATGTTTGGCTAGCGGCGTGGCTCTAGAGATGGTAATATCTCAACAATAATTGGATGGATTGCTGTACAAATTCATGGTGCCTGGACGATAAATCCTGATTACTTTGGTAACCAGATATTTATCGCATTGGATGGAAAAAAATAAATATACAGGCAATGGTAAAGCATTAATAATGGTATGTTATATAAAAGCCCAAAAAGCTAAGGTCGGGGCTATGATGGGCACAATGCACATTATTTAGGTTCATTGTTGTTGTTCAACTCACATAAACTCCAACCTGCTTAATAACTTTACCACATAAGCATTAATATGCAGATGTGCACCTTGCCTCATACTAACAGGGTCACATCCGATAAGATAAAATAGAACTTTATCAATCCCGAAGGAAGTTCTTGTGCCACTTTCATAGAGATTATAACAGAAGAAGAGCAAAAAACATTAGAATACAAATATAAACAAAAACAAACAATAGAATAACAATTATTAACTGTAACGAAATAATACTGACACCATTGTAAAATAGAACACAATAGCAATAAGAGTAAGGCAAATAAATAAAGTAAAAAATTCAACTAAAATATAAAAAGTAAAACAAAACAACAAAGTACAACAATTGTATAAGAAGTGATACTAACACCAGTGCCTAATGGAAACTAAAAAAGAAAAATAATATTGAGCATGATAATGAGAGAAATATTGTCAATGATAGTTATTATTTCTCACATAGATTAATGAAAAATAATATTGAAATGTAATATTGCACAATGCTGAAAAAAAGTAATATTGCACTTGATGTAGTTATTATTGTAAGTGTCACATTTTGCAGCTGTTGTCTTAACCCTGCAGAAGAAGGGGGGAGGAGTTAAACAGTTTGATGGCCACAGGTAGAAAAGACTTCCTGTGGCGCTCTGTGGTGCACCATCAGGCGACAGGTTAACGGTGGTGATTTCTCCTCCAGCTTCCAAGCCCATCTTCTACTTGTGTGGATGACTGTGACTGTATCGAGGGATACAATGATCCCCGAGGCAATGGTAGGTCCATTAATAAGTGTTAATACATCAGCTATGTATTATGTGATACCACACAGCAAACACCACCTGACATTAATCTTCCGCTCAGGTATACGGACAGGGCTGTGTGAGAACGCTTCCACGACTGTCCAGACCTGTGAAGTGCTCTCATGGTGCCCTCTTGAAATAGACAAGCTGCCCGAGTAAGAATATATTCAATGTTGTAGTATTCATAAGTAATAAGTATAATGTAGATATGGCTTGACATGTTGTGTCCCACAGACATGCACTGCTGGCTGCAGCAGAGAACTTCACCGTGTTGATTAAAAACAGCATAACATACCCGAAGTTCAACTTCCACAAGTCAGTGTTTCTGAGTGAAACAGAAAGGCTCATTCTATCAATGTAGAATATGCAAATGTTCTGTTTTATTGTGTGCCATTATATCAAATATATGTCTTTCTTCCTGCCTCAGAAGAAACATACTATCACATGTTAACTCCTCATACCTGAAGAGGTGTGAATTTAATCGTGCAACAGACCCTGACTGCCCCATATTCCGCCTCAAACGCATTGTTTCGGAGGCTGGAGAGGAATTTGAAGACATGGCTGTAAAGGTATATGCACACAATTTAATATGATTCCCCTGCACACTTTCTTATCTCTTTCCTCCCTTGGATTTCAGTTATATAACTGATTAAAGTGTCAAAGTTGTATTTGTTGTTTGTAAAGGGTGGTATCGTCGGTATTATTATTGACTGGAGCTGTGACCTGGACTGGTGGGCAAGGAAATGTTACCCCAAGTACAGCTTCCGCCGGCTGGACAGCAAACATCCTGTCAACAATGTGGCTCCTGGATACAACTTCAGGTGAAACCATTTTTTAACAAACGCTTATGGATGAATAGGTTAAGCTGGTAAAACAAAAAAGAGTTGATCAAAAATTAAACACTGGTTTTAGGTTTGCAAAATACTACAAGACCCAAGATGGAGAGGAAACAAGGACCTTAATCAAAGCATACGGGATCCGGTTTGACGTCATTGTATTTGGAACTGTGAGGCCAGATTAAATCTTTAAATTGCAATGACTTAATGTGTGTGTTCTCTCTGCTTTAACAACACCCGGGGTGTTCTTTTATCTCACAGGCAGGGAAATTTGGAATTGTACCAACCATAGTGCACTTGGGTGCAGCTCTGTCATTCCTCAGTTTGGTGAGTAGACAGGTTCACTTGATGTGATGCGTTAAATGGAAAAGAAGCAATGATACACAGGATTTGTGTGTTTTCCTGCAGATTCCCATGGTTGTTGACTGGTTTATGTTGACATGCGTGAGAAAAAGAGATCTTTATAGCAGACATAAAGTCACATATCTAAATGAGGACGCCGTCACTGAATCAGTAAGTGGCCTATCCTTTAGTTTCACATTTTACATTCCTCACTGCTTACAATAATTTGGGCTAGTTGTACAATCAATCTTTTTATTTCTCTTTTTATAACACAGGTGTCGATGGGAACCAGCTACGGAACCCAGTAGCTCGCTCACCTGAACTTTATTTTCCTGTTAAAGGTTTTTTGAGGAGTTTTTCTTCTTCCAATGCGAGGGTCCAATAACAGAGGATGTCCTATGCTGTGCAGACTGTAAAGCCCTCTGAGGCTAATTTGTGATTCTTAAACTTCAAATGAAAAAACAGAGATCTTCATAATTATTTGAATTCTTCAATAAAACTGGTTAAATGTCTAAATCTAAAGAAAAGGTGTATGTTTTAATTATCATTTTAAAGATGAGTCCCCCGCACCGCACGGGGGCAGCATCACTTTAAGTGACAACATGACCACACAGAAGAAGCTTCTCAGTATGCTAGCAAACAACAGAGAAGTGAAGCAGGGCAGCTTTTTAGAAAGAGGCACCGACCTAAAAAACTTGCTAAAAATATACAATTTGTCTTACTTGTACCCTTTATTTGTTTAGTTAACTAATAAGTGTATGTACTGCAGTGGCGTGTGTCGAGGAGCTAGCCTCGCTATTTATGCAGCTAACCGGCCAACTGACCAGTTCATACTGTTAGCCTGACAGCTAACGTTGGAACTGGCAGTTGGGCAGCTGGTTTCTGCTCGTTAGCATCCATGAAGAAACCCAACCCTGGATGAATATGCTGTGAGCAAGACTGACCAGCTCGTCTCGAGTTAGCTAGTAAGACAGAATACAACAGAATGACAGGTGAGTGACACCATATCAACCACTTCATACACACGGACTGAGCTAGCCTAACGTTGCTTTTCTGACAGTTTGGTTTAATCACGAACTAATGACTTAACACCGTGGGGTTTTCTCAGAGGATGCCGTCTTGCTGGATGTCCCTGTCATTCGGCAGCTCTACCACTGGGACTGTGGGTTAGCCTGCTCCAGGATGGTCCTCAAGTAAGTGCACAACAAAGTCGTTTACTTCTAAAAGAAAAAGAATAAAACATAATGTGAATCATGTTTGCATAATGTTATGAAGTCTGCCAAAAGGTGTTCTGGATAACAACAGTCTTCACCATACACATTATATTCAAAGTGAAATGTTTAACACCATTGCACTACAGTTGACCCACAGTCTCTTAACTGTCCGATCTTGCAGGTACCTCCACCCAGTCAGCGATGAGGAGTTTCAGAGAGCATGCTGGGAGCTCAAGCTGACGGAGAGTGTGTGGACTATTGACCTGGCTTACCTCATGGGCCATCTAGGAATCAAACACTGCTTCTGTACCCAGACTCTGGGTGTTGATAAGGGCTTTAGGAATCAGGTACTTTGCCCCAATCTAAGCTGTCAGTACTGTCCGAACCAGAGTTCTCGATTTTCTGTGTACGTTAACGGGGTCTCTGTTGTCTTTTGCTGTGGTTTGCAGTCCTTCTATAAGAAACACTTTGATACAGAAGAAGACCGAGTGAATGAGCTTTTCCTTAAAGCAGACAGCAAAGGTGTGGCGGTGAACAAATGGTGAGTTTTCTGTTGGGTTTTTTTATTCACGTGTACAAGCCACCAGCTTTTGCCTGAGACAAAGCAAACCTAACACCTGACGTGTGTTTGTGGATGTCTCCTCACAGCTCTGTGACGCTTCAGGAAATCCAGTCTCATCTGGAGCAGGGTCACGTTGCCATAGTGCTGGTTAATGCCGTCGTCTTGACATGTGAACTCTGCTCCTCGCCTGTCAAATACTGCTGCTTCCTGCCTGTGGGCCAGAAGTGTTTCTGCAGGAAGCCGGAGTACCAGGGTCACTTTGTCGTAGTATGCGGCTTCAACAGGACCACCGGCTGCATTTTCTACAACAACCCAGCATATTCTGACCGTGAGTAATGTCATATGTCCAAAGCACCAGCAGAATGTGGCAGAAGTGTATGAATAAGAAAGTAATAACAATACAAGTTACACTACTAATGGGCTACAAGGAAAACTGCCTTTCTGAAAACGGTCTAAAATAAATGTAATGTCAGATTTTGTTTCCGTTTGACACCTAGATTGTTTTCTTTTTGGATAAATGTAGTGCTCAATTAGTGGATTAAGTGACAAGTTGCTTGAAATACAAATGATCAACAGATTGATGTTTGATTGTTTGCAGCCTTAGATAAGCATATTCAGTCCACTTTGTTTCAAAGCTTTATATGAATGGTTTTGTCAGCATTGTAGACATTTTACTCAACTTCCAAGATATTACTTTATTTCTACTTTTCAAAACAATCAAGAACTTTACGGAATTAACATTTGAGATAGTGACATTTTGACCAGATGATGGCGCTAGGTGAAATGTAATGGACTTATTACAATTAACGTGACTGTCTGTACCAAATTTCATGGCAATACATCCGACAGATGGTGAGATATTTCACTTAATCCCCTAAATGTGAACCTCAAACACAGACATTAACCACGCTGCTGGAGTGAACAATTAGCTGATTCTTAAACGACTATAATCATCTGACTGCCACTGTAGTAACAAGCTATGTCTTAAGTTTGGAGCTGACCTGTGTGTGTGTGTGTGTGTATGTGTGTGTTCAGGGGTGTGCTGCACCAGCGTCGGTAACTTCGAGGAGGCTCGGCGGAGCTACGGGACAGACGAGGACATCCTGCTGATCTTTAAGGAGAGTTGATGGACAGCGATGATGGGTTTGGATTTCCCTCTTCCTCAGCTCATTGTTGTAGTGACCTGATGCTGCAGGTCCACAGTCTCAGACTAGCGGCTCCTCCCTGCTATCGCAGATCCACCCCCCACCCCCCCACCGGGGCCTTCCTCTCCGGTGCTAAGAAGCCCAACTGCTCACATGACTGCTGCAGACCCACCGCTCTCTTATAAAGCCACCACCACCACTCGACCACTGCAGGATTAACAGCTGGGAGTTTCACAAATCTAAGTTAAATTTATTTTTGTATTCTCTTTTTTTGGGGGATTAGCAGATAGACCAAATGGATTTTTATTGCGTCTCGTTTGAATTTGAATGACTCAAATATGAGCTGTTGAAATCTCAAGCTGTGGAGCGCTTGAGGTGGAGTGCTTCAGACTTGTGGAACTACAGTGGATGAAATATTGGAATCATGACGGAAGAAGACTGGAAATAGTGTGCACATAATTCAGGGCTTAAAACATTTAGTATAAACAATGTATTTGTGCTGTTCAGTGTTGACGTCCTGAAGAGGCTCATCAACAGCCTCACCTCCACTTGCCTTTAAAAAAAAAAGAAAAATCCTCCTAACTCACCTCATCACGTTTTATTCTGATTCTAACAGGAAGTAGTCGTGCTTTGAGAGTTCTCAGGTAGTTAATTTCCTGAAGTGTGACATCATCCACAGATAGCTAGTGCAGTGCCCCATAATATCTGTGGAACTCAATCCGCCTGCAGGAGAACACGGACAGACTGAAACATGGACTCACCAGGTGGACGGAGACATTGTTCGGTTGTTTCGACTGTGCGGCAGAACAAAAAGGTGGAACTTTGACTCGTGTTCTAAGTTGAAAGTGGTGAAGACCTTTCCTCGTTGTCACTTAAGTTTTATTTTGTCATTTTTGGTATTATGAGTACGTTTTTGCACTACACTTTCCAAACCAGACATTATGTGTTATTTAAATAAATCATGAAATCGTTGTTCTTGAACTGATAAAAAGTGATTTCTTCCTGGTTGTGCTTTGGTAAGAATAAATGGCACGTTTTAAACCTCAAACCTTATTTTTTATTAAAACATAGAGCTGCATTTATTATGTTGTGATTAAAGAAGGATTTGAACATGTGCTCCAACCTTGTTTTCTGTTTTTCTGGAGTATTTAATGAGAAACCTGCACCTAAAATTATATACTAACATTTTGTCAGATGGAATAAAATCTGATCTTGGTTCTTTAATGTATGGATTTAATAGTCATAAAGTACTCTTTAAAAGAAAACATATTTTAGGTTATACAAAATACAATTTGAAATGCAGTTTTTAACTAAATCCCATCCCAACATCTTTCTACTGGTGCTTCTTAAGAAAAATAAAGGATGTCTCGCATGCAGTCATGCAGATTTGAGCTCAAAGAGACTCATTTTATTCTTAAAACAAGAAATTATTCATCTCACAGATGAAGTTTGAATTCATAAGCAATATATTAAACTCTTCAATTCAATACACTCAGTCACTACTGCCTCACATGGTCTGTCTGACCTCTTGCTTACAGTGGCTAATGTTAGCTGTTAATGTGTAACTGAGTCAGTTCACTGACTTTGTGACTCTTAGCATTAACCCATAAGCGGCCGCTGTATTTAGTATTTCATATACAGAAAATGATGAAACCCACATGTTTGTGTTATTTTTAAAAATAAAATCAAACAGTGGCATTATGTAAACAAACTGGCATTAAAAAGGCTCATCTTCAAAAATAAATCCAATAAATGGATATTAGTAATTAGGATCAGCACTGATTTTAGATTTTAGCAATATATAATAACTTTATGATTTCACACAGACATAGTGAGCAACTTTTTTTTATTAAAAGGCACACGGGTTACCTCTCCTATTGTGGAATATCATCTACTCTTTCACAATGTTGGGTTTGAAGTCCTGTCTCACAGTCTTGGTAAGTTCCTCTGCATACTCAGAATACCGCCCAGTCATCTGCAAAGAAAAGCACAGTAAACAGGTAGATTAACAGTACATCAGGAGAACAGATTGTATTTACCACAATGGAGCTCACATTACTTAAGCAAGTACAACCCTTCAATCACTGCAGGAACAAACGCGCACACACACACACACACATCCTTTTTTTTAAAGTAGGTCAAAGTGAGATGTACAGGGAGGCCTCAAATGCTGTTCCCAGTTATATTTACCTTAAAACTCCATTTGTCGCTGATTTGTCTGTTCAGGTTGAGATCCATTTCTACAACTAGGAGTCCGTCACGGGTCCTGGAGAGCCCCGGGCTGCGGCTGCCGTCAGGAGCAGCCACGTAACTGGATCCATAGAAGTGTCCAAAGTCATGGTGAGCTGCAGAAGTCAGAAGATGTCTGTCAGTCACTGCAACTGAAATCATTCACACTGCCTCTGACAGCTATTCACCATTTAGATATAGATAACATAAAGACTGCAACATTACAAAACATTCAAGTTATCCTTAATAAACTTATTTATGCAAATGTACACGTTAAGGAAGCTAAATTAAAGTTTCTCAATTCCACCTGAGGAATAAATCTCTTACCTTTTTTTCCATCACCAGACGTGAATTCACTTTGGAAATGTTCCTGTGTGAAATACAAGAATGCACAGAAAGTCACGAAAGCTCCCAACAGTGACTGTTCAGCCGCTGAGTGGAGGGCCAAAGCCACCACTGATACTAAGGTCATGTTTCAGGGACGTGGGAGGTTTTGCAACCTACTGCTTTGTAACTTCAGGATAATAAATCAGTGAAGATTAAATAGTTGTAGTTTTTTCTTTGTTAAATGCTTGAAAATTATGAATGTTTTCTAACCAAACCAGATGAAAAAAAGAACACTTTTTAATCCATAAAACAAAAGCCACAAGTAGGATTGAGTATGTCTAAAACCCGACTGCTGCCCTGCTCTTGAGTGTCAAAGCCCAGCGTGTATGAATACAGACAGACTGCAGTCACAGAGACCGACTCACCGTCCCCACACGGTTGATTGCACAAGTGAAACAGTGGTTAGCTATTGCTGCATTCCTGGCCTCGATAGACCACATGGGCTCACTGTAGGCAAAAGAAAAAATACATTATTCTTAATGTATATAAAACAATATACAACAACAACAACTTCAGTACGGGATATACCAACAGCAATAGGTCTAGTTTTATGTGGGAATTAAGGGAATATGTACAACTAAAGCCCAATATTGACAATATTAATTACATGCTGCGTATTACCTCAGAGCTCCAACAGTAGCTGAGGGGTTGAAGATGATCTCCGCTCCATTCATGCTGTACATGAACCAGTTGAGAGGGTGATGGCGGCCGTAGCAAATATTCACAGCAATGTTCCCAAACTGTGTCTGGAACACTGTGTGGCCGGTGTCGCCCTCCATATAATATGTAGACTGGGTGTAAAAGAAACACAGTGAACAGAGCAGTTTGCCTAATTTCACACAAGTGCATTTACAGAAATCCCTCACTAACCTCATTAAAGTCTCCAATCCTGGGAATGTGGTTCTTCCTGCTCTTTCCCAGCACATTTCCAGAGTTGGAGATCACCACCGCTGTGTTCCACAGAGTGCTGTGCAGCCCCTCTCGCTCCAGGATTGGAGAGACGACTACCATGTTGTATTTTTTGGCCAGCTAATGACAGAATCACAGTGTTTGTTAGGCCACTGCAGCGAAAGCATATCATGGCACATGTGGCAGACATCTGTAATCGCACCTCTTGGCAGAAGCGCGTGGTGTTTCCTTCTTCAGCAGACTCCGCAAACTCCGTCCACGGTTCTTTCTCGCGGGTGCAGAAAGCAAAGGGCATGGCTGTGGACGCCAAACGACAGGGTAGTCTTTCTTATTTTTTCTTACTGGCTTTTATGAAATGTGTAGTTGTGACCCATGAAAGCACTCACTCCAGGTCTCCTGGAAGCATACAATGTTTACACCGCACATGGCTGCCACTTCAACCATCTCACCAACACGGCTGTGCATGGCATTGATCTGTGGAGGAGACAACCAGAGGGTTTACACCAGTGACTTCTACATCAACGGCTTCAAGAGGAAATACTATCAAATGTACGGCATCCTGTCTGCCTCTGGCCTGTTTAATAACATGTGTCCGAGTCCTGACCTGGTCCAGGATGGGGGCATCGGTGGGCAGGACAATTTGGTTCTGAATGAGTCCCACGCGGATCCTTCTGGGCGGCCTCAGTTGTTCCTGTGCAGCTTCAAACCTGTAACCCTTCAGCTCGAAGTCACGCTCGGAGGCAGCGCTCACAGCACATGTCGGGAGGTCCAACTTCCTGCGACAGAGAAGACTCTTCATGACTGGTCACAGAATGGACACTCAAACAAGAAGATGATCCAACATTGATTCCTTGTAAGAACTGAACAATGTTAAACATTTTATTTCAGGTGTTTCTTGGGCTAAAACATTTGCCCCTTGGTTTATGTGTATTCTTCTTATAAAGTAAAATCAGTGTCTGTTCAAATGCCACATCGGACAGAAGAAAGTACTCAAATAGTTCGCATTTTGCTCTGGGATTCAAATTTTTTTATCAATTAATCTGCAGATTAATCGACAATGAAAGTAATAGTTATTTGCAGCATTAGTTTGTATTTTCCTACTTCACTGCATTATTCTCCCTTGTGTGTATACTTGGAGATGTGACTCATAAATAGAAGTCTGGAATAATCCTCACTAGTTTCTGTCTGTGTGCTTTTCAGCAATAACATCATTATTGGAGCAAATATACGTGTGTGATGCCTGCATCTACACAGAAACGACACGTTTAAAGTTTCAAACATGTTATATAATAATATTTTCTTTGCACAGTTTAAAGGTTGTGTGTTGAACGCTGCAGCTCAGACAACAGTGACCAAAGTCCAGAAGAATGATGATTTACCAGATCAAACTGAATAGAAAAAGCATGTTAAAAGACAATAATATGATCGAAGTGCCTGGTTCGCTAAAGTTAAAGTACTCTCGCGATAACTCACTGTGTTTCCTTCCCGAATAAGATGCGTTTCACCTCGGACAGCTCGGCCTCTGGCAGGTGGGTCTCCAGAGATTTCTCCAGCGATTCAAACTCACACGCGGACATTTCTGCGGTTTGCTGGAGTTTGCGGTGTCTGACGGGACGCACGTTTTAACCTGCTGCACTCGTTATGTAACCAGCTGTGTTATCACGTAGTCTGACGCAAATTCAGGGATTGTTGAGGAAGAAGACCCGACCGTGTCTGTCCAGCGGCTGTTAGGGGAAGTTAGTCATTAATTAACCACATGTGTGCCCCACCCGTGTGTATGTGTTGTGGGAATAATTCAACCAGCACTACACTACACTACACTACACACACACACTACACACACATTATTAAGCCTCTCAATTTGAAACTAGTCCCCACTTTGCGGAACGTGTACAGGCATTACGATATGAGTGTGCAAGAACTGACTTCAAAATAAAAGCTATCTTCCGGTATTCTGTAATATTATATAAATAAACATACATAAATAAATAAACGATTAAAACAAAGGGTGTAAATATTAAATACAATTAACTATTACTTCCACCCACCTGCAAACTGTATTTCAGAGACAATTGTTTGATTAATTAATCTTAATAATAAAGAATACATTTGAAGACTACAAAGCTCACCTCAAAATGAAAATAGAGTACTCTTCGAAAAAGATTGGCAAATAGCCCCAAAGTCGTTTTGTGGTACATGTATGTCTTTATAGAGGCTAACCCTCCCTAGCCATTTTTGACATTCAGGTATATGCATCTTATTGTTCACAATGCTGCTGTTTCTCCACACTTACCTTCAACTGCAAATGCGTTTTACTAGTTTCATCCTCAAGAGTTTAGGAGAACTGTCCTCTAGTGGCTGGAGTCAGCGTAACACATTGTAACGCATGTTTCATCTGTTTAATGATCAATTTGAGAATCCATTTGATGAAACATTAGAAATTTAGCACAAACGAAAAGGCTTGAAAAAACAGGTGGAATGTAGAATTGTCAGTAGATCATGAAATCATTATAACTTGGCCTCAGTAGATTTAATGATAGACATTTTAAAATGCTTGATAGCTAAATAGTTTGTTTATTTACGATTTAATGAAATTCTTGTTCACATTATTAAAAAATATATTTTATGTTTGTTGTTTTTGTGTGTGTGTCAGTGAGTCAGTCATCTCTGCCACTGCATTAAAAGCAGCAGGTCTATTTCTATGTCTATGGGTCTGGCTAACATTGACTAAGTAGAGACGTAATAAAATCTCTTCAGGTCAGGTTTAAATTATTTCTCGTTAGTCTCCTATAGCAGCACATCCCATAATTGACTAATTAGTGCCACCTGGTGGACATTCAAGATCTGCAGGGTTTCCCAAAGTGTTTTATGGCGGTGGTGATCCAGCACACACTTTTCTCTCCACAGTTCTCCCCTCACACTTCTCATCATTCAACCAATCCTGCTGGTCTGGCGAAACCACGTCGGTCTTTAGTCTTCAGGGGTTTAGGCATCCTGTGCACTGCTGTAGCAGTAGGCCTCTGTGTTCTCCCAGGAGGAATAGCAAACAATGCCTTAATGCAGGAATAATCACAGCAAAGCCCTCATCTATTCCCGGCAGTGCTTTATTATTGGGAGGTGTGGTGGCTGGTGAGTGCAGGAGCTTCTCCTCACTAATGCATCCATTCCTCATTGTTCCGTGTCTGGTGAGGAAAACACAAACACGTGCTGCCTTTTTACAGAGTGACACGTGCACATGCGAACACACGCAAACACGCACATCTAATAATACATATAATAATTGACTGTCATTTGGCATTATGATAACTTTTACTTTATTTTGATTTACTTTTTCATCTGCAGCTAATACTTCTAAGTACACTTTTAAATGCACAACTTTTAGTTCATAGTAATTTCCAATTGTTTTATGGCCACTTTTACTTTTTTATATTTCTACTGATACTGTCTAACTGTCTGTTAGAATAATATACAAACGTTTTGGATAAATCTGAAGCAGAACTATGTAATCTTCATACCATAGTTGCTCTACTTGCTCGGTATCTGGATACAAATGTTTCTGATATTGAGCTTGATGTCTAAAGTAACTCAAATATGTTATTTCTTACAGAAACATTAATCTTCCCAGAAGATTCCCAGATTTCACAAGTGTGAAGGTGGCTGTTTCAAATCCTTTGTGGTTAAAGCAGTTTGATAAGCTATGTCCTTTGTGCAACTGTGAGATTGAAGCTATCAATAGAATTAAAAAAATGAGACATGATATTATGTTGTTTTTTTCACTCACTTTTTTATTGAAGACAGCGTCAACCATCATCCAATACATCATGAATTACAACTAAGGTGGCCAAAAGATAGAAAACATACATTTAAAAATACACAAAAACTATATCTGACCTATTGTTTGCATGGTTATAATACAGCTAGTCTATTAATATGTAAATATGTCTGGATAGTGTCGAATGAAATCAGACTTTAAAGTCTTGACCAGTACAGACACTATTTAAGATGGTGTTTCTTGTTATTTGCAGAGACGTTTTTGCTCCTGGTTTGGCCGGCGGGACTGCTCCTCTGCGTCCGGCCTCTCGTCTTTCTGTCTCGCTCCTTGTCGGGGTTCGACAGTTTCCTCAGCAGCTCTACAACAGAACAGTTGAATTTAAATCGTGACTTAAAGTCTGCTGGTTGGTTCAGCACTGGTGAGCTGCTGCTGGTTTTTGTTACCTGTTAACTCGGGATGACTCTGGCTGCAGTTGTTTAGGAGAGACACATATTTACGACCTCCAGTATCATCGTCTCCTGAAGGGAAGTAAAGTCATGAACTTGAATGTGTAATAAAACAGCTTGACAAGGTTATAGTTTGTCTGACCTTTCCCCCCATAAAACAACATGAAATATACTTGTGTTACAGTAGAATACCTCCCTGAGCAGCAAATCAAACTACTATATCCTCCAAACTGAAAATATAACTATAACTAACATTTTATGATACCATCTAGATTTATCTATGTATTGTAAAAAACGACACACTTTTAAATTCATATGATCATTATTTTGTCAGTCAGACACACGTTACCTCTGAAACTTTGAAAAGCACCATTATTTGTCTGTTCTATAATTGTTTTTTCTCTCCAAATATTAGCTAAACTTGGAGACAAACTGGACGGACTCACGGCACACTCGCAGCAGGGCGTAGTATTGTCTCTCTACCAGCACGCTGCTGGCCAGAGCCACACTTTGCTGCTTCCCCTCCAGGTTCACCACTCTGCCGCTGCTGTCCATCAGGTCCACGCACTCTGCAGGAGGAATTGTAGGATTTATTTTTATACATAGCACTCAACATTAAATACTTTGTACTTACAAAATAATGGAAGGGGTCAATAGATGAAGATGTTGTCAGACAAGCTGACTACATAGAGTTGGTGCTTTATGTGCATTATGCTGCTTTTGCACTATATTAATCCCAATAGCAGATAAAAGGAATTTTAATGGATAAGTTTCACTAATGGAAGAATTCCGCCTAACTGAGCAAGTCCAAACCACTAACAGTGTTGAGAGCTGTTAAGTACCTTTGAGGTCCAGACCGCATTTCTCCTTTAGATGATGGATGAAGTTGATCAGCTTACAGTTGAGATTGAACATTTCCATCCTGTTGTCTGTCAGGAAAAGAAAACAACTATTAAAAACACTACGTTGCACATTAAACTTTGATTATTACAGTTTATTCTCCCTGCAACAAACCACTCTCAAATAACAATAATCAAGCCTCAAATAATACTTTCAATCCTACATCAACAGTGTTATTAGTTACATTTTTTCCTCCTTGAAAAGCTGCGAGAATATAATACATCCAGGAACTTTACTAACCTCCGAGCAGGATAGTGACAAACATGTTCTGGTCCTGACTGCAGTTAGACTCCACTAGTTCTGCCACCACCGGGACCTGTTTATTCCACAGAGCCCAGGGAGTAACTAGTTTGGACTGGGCACGAAATGCAACAATGGAGGCCGTTAAATCAGTGTTGTGGTCGACACTTTGTGACAAAGATTCAGCTCGGAGGGAGAGGCTGTATGAACTGGCCTGCATAATGTAGAGATGGTAAACACACACACACACACACATACGCACACAAACCTCTTTTGCATCGTCCTCCTCTTCTTCTACTTTCGAAGCAGAAGCCTTTTAAATGAGGAAGACAAGGGACTGCAGCTGCTCGTATCCATGGAGTCTCTACACACAGACAGACTGGCACTCTGGACTTTATAGATACAACTTGTTGGACAGTGATGTCAAGACTGGCAACAAAAAAAGAGGCTTTGTTGTTGAAATAGCCTGACCCTCACTACACATTACAGTGATAAATCAACAGCGCTATAGCCTAATAAGCACTTATATGTTTGAGAACTACCTTAAAACGACAATATTCAATATTTCTTTAATAATGTCTGATATAAGAATGTAAAATGTTAATTTGACTGTGAAAAAGGTTGCCTCTTTACCTTCTCACATGCCCAGATCCCTACATTCAGCTGAGCCACCAGTGCCTTGTTAGGCATGTCCTTTAGTCTAATTGATTGTTGTAGGAAAGAGTGAATAAGTAAGCATGTTTGCACTTCTGATACAAAGTTACTCAGGCATTGATTGAGTATAGTTGTTGGGATCCGCTTGCTGTGAGGCTGTGAAGCTATTTTGCTCTTTGTTAACATTCCTGGGACTTTTGTTCATCTCCTGTTTCATTGTAATTTCTGGTTAATAAAACCACCACCTTTTGCACTTTTTTTCCCCCACTCACCTCCAGTGCCACACTAAAATGCCTGATTTATGTAGAAAAACTACCAGTAATGCTACAGTGACAACGTGGGATCTGCAGCTCCTCTCGGCTCAGCGTTTTACAGCCTTACAGCTCACAGCGTCCCCGTTGAGGTTCACTCCCACTGCTCTCTTGGGCCGTTTCTTTGGTTTACAACTTGTTTCCCAGGTGATAATACAGTCAGTGTTTTGTTTACAGCTTGTTTCTGCAAACTGTTAAACATCCGGCTCATTGGCTGCTAAATGCTCCACTATGCTCACCAGCTTGTTGCTGACTTAACTAAGTCTGCTGTTTGGTGCTGGCCAATTAGTGTTCAGCGGATTTATCCGAGATTTATGCTAAAACCAGCTAAATTACCACCATCGGCACACTCAGCTCAGAAAAAATGTGGCGTTGAAATGACCAGCCAAGAAATAGACAGGACATAAAGCTCTGTAAAACTTAAAAAAGAAATTTGGATGGATTAAACAAATGTAATATATGTAATATATTTGATTAGTGAGCTTCAGCTAGCCGTTTATCTCTGCTCCCAGTCTTTATGTCAAACAAATAAGTATATTTGTAAAAATGACTATTTTGAACTATTCCATTATTATAAAATATTGATTCGAGCAACTTTGAATGATTTCAAACAAATAGACACATTTATAGTTTCTTTGCGATGGCGATCGAGTTTTCTCACTGGATCCTAAAGTTTTGAATCATAACCTTGATAAGATCCAGCTGAGGAGATAAGTTGTCGCCAGACAGGACAGCAGCAGAGCACGAGGACCCAGCCGGTCTCTGTGTGGAATCTTTCAAAAAATGCACTTTAAGTCCCGTGGGAAAGCATTGGAAAAGAAGTGGGCCCTGCACCCTGTAACCTGAACTCACAAGGGATTTACCCTGCAAGCTGGGAAAATAAACGAATCCAAAGATAGTCTGACTACCTGACTATATGAAACATGACGCTGCCTGGTGAAAAGCCAATGGGAAGCCTGGAGCTGCTCTGGGCCATTGCTGAATGCAAATAGCATAGCAAATAGTACACTTTAAAATGTAAAGGGATCTATTTAAAGTTACTGAGAGGAACTTTAAACTGCTCATGAAACATACTCAATGGCAAAACTGATGCCTCTATGTGACCTACATAAGTAAACGAGACCATCAAGGAGAAGATTGATTCTATATAGTTATTCTTGATGCTTGTCATCAGTGACACGGCGTCGGATTTGGTGCAAAATCAGATAAAATCATGCAGGTTCACCAGAAATCCCTTCAGCTCAGATTCCAGCAGGGCCTCCAGTAGCGACCAGTCCGCCGTGGAAAGACCCAGAGCCGGCTTCGCTTCTGCCTTCCACCTGCAGTCGGAAGCTCCGGCGGAAGGAGGAGAGTTCAGTATCCGGCAGAGAACCAGGCCGTATTGCTGGGCCCGAACCAGGACTGAGTGGAGCAGAGCAGAGCTGTAAAAAGCTAAAATTTGTGTCCACAGGAACCACCAAAATCAACACAAAATGAGAGTTCCCTGTAGTAACTTTAAAGAAAGGACTTTGCCTGCTTGTGATTACAAAGAAGGCAATGACAATGAAAGCCAGAACTTCTTCCATGAGTTGATCTAAATCTAAAATAATAACAATACCAATTTCCAGACATTCATCAAATCACAGACGTCACCATTTACATGAATATAATTTAAATAAGTCAAGTCACATTGTCACACTGAGCAAACAAAAATACGAGGTTACATCTCAGCATTGCATTACCAACATTGGGGCCCTCGCCTTTAAACACGTGTGACATGAACCAACCTGTCACTGGTGAAAGTGCCGTTCTTGTTTTTTTAAACCAATTAGAACGTGTTCATTGTACGTGTGAACGCACATAAATCTATGCCATGAAGCTGGATTACAATGTGCGAGGAGGGGTTAGGCCGAATGTTTAAATGTTTAAATGAGCGTGCACTTTGCTGAGCAGGTTGGTGACACTGTTTGTGGTCCATGCAGGTCCTCAGGATGGGATGAATCTTAAAATGGTGCACATGATGGAGCAATACTGCATGAGAAATAATCCTCTGCCCATGATGATGTATGTTATAGGAAGAAATCCATCAGAGTGCGTTTATATCCACAGTTCACATCCCTGAACATTTTTTAAATGTATCAATAATTTATTAATAAGTCTTTTTCTTCAGCCAAAGGCCCATTCAGACCAGAAATGGCAGGATGATATTTACATGCATAGTATGGTATATTACTTCAACCTGCAGATAAACAAGTACTTCAAAGAGAGTGAGGGTCAACACTGTGACTTCTTTTCCATTTTGGCTAAGCTTTGGTGGGTCAGGCAATTTCACTAGTCAAAGTGCATTTGTATTAAAAACCCTAAATATTCGTGACGACGAAGCAAAAGCATTTAGTAATCTTGTTTGTTGAATTGAATGCGGAGCCATTTGTGATGTGTGAAGTGCCTGCATCTTAAAGATAGAAGTGTCAGCCGCTCAGTCGACTCGTGGTCATGAGGGGTGATGTGAAGCAACACAACCTCTTTGGGTTACTAGCAGTGCTCTTAGACTTTTAGTCTGGTTTAAATTAACAAGTCATTGTGTTTAAATACTGGAGAGTTTCTCACGGCGAGGAATTTTGAAATCATCTTAGTGGCATTCGCTGTCCATTATCTGTTTACAGTGCTCCCACTTCCATTGCGGATCAGGACTTTTCCCGATGCTCTGTGAGCTGCCGCTGAGCCGACGTTGGCATGTTTCTGCAAAGGCTCTTGAATATCAGGGAACGTACACGCGTCACAACCCCTTTGCCAGCTCACTAAAGCAGCTCTTTGTGTTCTGCTTGTTCAACAGCGAGGTGACCTGGTCGGAGCCGAGGTTCTCTTTGTCCTTGTCCTCCACGACTTCTGTTCCAGCGCAGTCACGCTGCTGCTCCGCGTCCTGCAGACGATGGCCTATGTGGATTTGAGTGTGTCCGAGGGTTTGCAGTGGACAAGGGCCTATTTTAGTACAGTGGGAGATGATGACTGACAGAGGAGGGCGGGATACTGCCACCATGCCGCCCCCTACAGGAGACATGTGAGTTGGACAGCTTTCACAGCTACTGCTGCTGCTGCTTTGTTCAGTGAAAAGGTCAACGCTCAGGCTGTTTAGCTTGAGTCTGATTGAGCTGCGCTTACTGCTGCCGATCTCCAACAGCTCCTGCTTGCCCAGGATGTGGCGCCGGATGATCTTGCGAAAGGTTTGTCGGAACTCCCGGATGCGGTAGGCGTAGATGAAGGGGTTGACCACAGAGTTGGCGTGGGAAAGAATGATGGCCACATACATGATCCAGGATGGAGGACGCTGACACTGAGGACAGAAGAGGGTGAAGCAGTTGATGATGTGCAAAGGCAGCCAGCAGACTGCAAACAGCCCGACAATGATGGCCAGAGACTTGGCAGCCTGGACCTCTTTCTGCAGCGTGGAGCGCGACTTCTCCCCATGGACCGCTTTCACCTCCATCAGCTTGAGCTGGTGGCGAGCGGCCATGAAGATACACAGGTAGATGGCTAACATCAGCAGCAGGGGAATCAGTACGCAGGCAAAGAAGTTGAAGTAGACCATATACTCCATGGACACCACATCCTCAAACAGGCACCCCATCAGGCCGGGCGGGCAGGTGATGTTGGCGCTCCTGGTCAGCTTGTGCCAGCCCATCATGGGGGTCAGACCGATGATGATGGATAAAACCCAGCAGATGGCGATGATGCCTTGAGCCCGCTGACCTGTCACCAAGCTGGTGTACCTGGAGAGGGAGACGATACAAACATCAAGTGTCAGCTCAAGCGTCGAAAGGACCAAAAACTGCAAAATTGTAATTCATAATCCTCTGTAAACTGTATGTGAAGTTCCCCTCGAGTTATAATTTGATCAGCTGATTGCTCCTTGGAAGCACTTCTCCTCCCGGAACTAAAAGAGAGAGGATAAACAAACAAAGTCCTCATAGGAAGTCTATTTTGAGTACGCCTGTGTGGGAGAGCAGCTGAGATATTTGCCTTGTTTCTATCACATTCTTGAGATGTTAAAGTGCAAAGGTTAAGTTCGTCCCCGTCCCCCCCCCACACACACACACACACACACACACACACACACACACACACACACACACACACACACACACACACACACACACACCAAACACATATAACGCTCACGCATCTTTCAGCAGGAGGGAGAACAGGAAGGCTGAGCTCCGTGTGGCTCTGAGGTTCAGTATTTGTATTATAATGACTCACAACTTGACACAGATCACTGCTGTCAGCATGTCATTAGGTGACTGTCTGGAGACATACCGTCTTTAGATCATTTAAAAGCTACATTTTAGCTAATATCTGAAAACGCTGTGTTTTTACAGTGAAATAATACAGTAAGATTACACGGGGGGTTTCATGGGGGTCCCACTGTCTGTGTAAGCAATTAAAGCACAATTTATTTGAATGCTCCGGGAGGACACGGCCTCGTGGGAGACGCCATTTCTGGACACACTTATTCAGCCAAGACTTTCTGGTTCAAATGTCATGTCTTTACTGATAAATAGAAAATTGTGAGAGCTCCACTGCCTGGGACTACGAAACAGATTAGACTGAAAATAAAGAAAGTAAAAGTAAAGACAACAAGTTACGGCATATTTCAAATACCTTCTTTCTGTTTAATAACATGAAATAATGCACTTTAAGTTGTTTCTTATTTTTCTTACTTTTGCTTCAGAGGTTTTGATACCACTTTCCAGTAAGGCATCATTTCTAAAGGCGTTTTAAGTAGATAATAAACCGTCACTAATGCTTAATAACTTATAAGGAAACTATTCAGGACAGCTTTTCAACTTTCGGGTTTCCAGGTTTTAAATGCAGTTTTAAATGTTTATAAACCATTAATAAATGATCTCCCTTTCTAACAGGCCCTCTAGTTTGCAGCTGTTACAGTGAATAAGTCATTAATAAGGGTTTTATTCTTCCAAGTCTGTAGTTGCACATGTTAACAAATAGATTTCACTTCAGTACAAGTGAGTGGGGTTTTTTTCTTAACCTGGAAACTGAAAAGTGGTTCTTATTAACGGCTTATAACTGATCTATAAAGCATGATTAAAAATGTATTAACCATTAACAAAACCGCTACTTAGAACTTATCAACCCTTTATTTTAAAGCCACACATTTCTCTGTGTCTCCTGTATAAGAAGCGACCCCGGGTCACTGACCTGAGCGGTATCTTGATTGCAATGTAGCGGTCCATAGCGATGGCCAGCAGGCTGAAGATGGAGCTCTGTGTGAGAACCAGCACGAAGCAGGCGATGAACAGGCAGCCGTAGAAGTTGGAGCAGAAGCCGGTGCTGATGACGATGGCGAAGGGAATGGCCAGGACGCCAACGGCGATGTCGGCCACCGCCAGCGACACCACGAAGAAGTTGGTGATGCTCTGCAGGTTGCTGTTGAGGCACACGGCCCAGCAGACCAGCACATTGCCCAGCACGGAGAACACAGCAATCAGCAACTCCAGGACGATGTAGCAGGAGGTGGCGACGGGGTCTTTCAGCATGGTGAGACAAAGGGCAAGGTCACTGATGAGGAGGGAGGAAGCCTCGCCTCAACGACCATTGCTGCAGCCTGGCAAACCACCGAGCTCAGCCTCTCACCTCCAACAGTTTCACAAACAGCCACCAGACTCTCGACGCAGCGCCAGCACCTCCTTCACACCTGATCAGCTCAAACAGCCGAAAAAAAAAAGACTCCGGTTTATTCAACTTCAGATGGAGCCGTCATCTCTCTTAACTCCACACTCATCCTCTGCTGTCCTCTTTTCCTCAGGTCCTTCCCCTCAGCGCCTATTTCCCACAGACTTCTCGAGGGGCTGAGATAATGCCGACGACGCACATCGATGGAACGTTATGTCGCTGAAGAGGAGCAGAAGTGAAAAAGAGGAAATGCTTTTACAATAAAGGAAGTGAATTTCAACAGACACACACTTGCATCAGATATGTTTTAGAGCAAACCAGAGGTGTTGTGGTGTTACTAAAAAAAGAATCTATTTCCTCATATGTAGCAGCTTATATATACTGCCTTTAAGGCATGCAACTTCCCAGAATCCCCACTACAACCCACTCAACCTGCCTAAAAGAGCTTTTAATCCGACCACCTTTACAGAGGCTTTAACAATCCAACAAGGGTAAACGTCTGGAGGAAATACGTAACTTTAAATACATTTTGCCATGTAGAATACAGGCATTTTCATTTTACACAAACCCTACAGACAATCTTGGATTATTTTTTTGAAGGAGACTTTTTATACTTTTTTGAGACCATAAAAAAATTCCACCGATGCAATGAGCCCTTAACGAAATACTTCAACTTTTAATATGAGAGATATCGCCAACAGCTGATTCGAAATGAAGATTTGGAATTTGTTCATAAACCCACGTGAGTCATGTCAGTGTTCGGTTTTGTGGGGTTGCTGTTGCTCTTGAACCCTGCAGAGGAGCAGAGGGAGAGCGGTTTGTGTAGACTTCATCAGAGTCAAACGTACTGTTTTGAGTCAGACAGTAAAGACCCCAAAAAAGTGTTTCCTCAGTCAACCTCTTACCGTGAGCAGTGGTGTCCAATGAGCAAAGGTCTCTGTCAAAGTTGGAACGGTTTTGGTTTCTTCACGAGTGATTTCTGTATTTGTGGGGTTTTTTTTATTCTGACCTTCTCTCACTGGTTTTAAATGGGCAGGGCTCATGTTGCAGAAAGGCGATGCTGGTTTTGTCACATATCCAACCAACCAATTAAGATTTGGCAACACTTGAATCAGAATGTGCTGACAGCTGTTTGTATATTTTGGCAACACTGACAGTCACATCTGATCAAACCCGAAAAAGTCCTGATGAAGCAGGTCAGCTGAACTTGTAAGTGTAAATAATAATTAAGGGTGTTTTTTCCAAACTTTACCTTTGATTATTGCATATTTTAGTCATAAATATGTGATGCATTGGAGAAATGCTTTGAACATGAAACCACGTGTCCAAGGCCACCATCATACAATAAATCAGATGTTTACTGATGTAATGTGAAAGTTTCTCTCAGTTCTACGAAGCGTTTTTACGATTTCCTCTCATAGCTTCTTCTTGACAAAGCACTTTTGACTCTTATGCTAATGTAGGTCTTCGGGGCATTTTTAAGTATATTTCTTCTGAGAAATAAGGCCCATACCATCTATTCTCAATTTGTGGATCACAAGATTGTTGATATCTGTGAGCCTTTGTCCATAAAAGGCTTAACAAACAGAAACCTGCTGTTTTTGTGGAGCAGAATTCCCTCATGGGAACGTTTCTTGAGGTTATGTTGAGGTTTTCGGCGATAACAGCTGTGGTGGAACACAGAGGTCTTTGCTCTCTGAGTCAGGGTTTTCCCTTTGGGTTGGATGAGATGTTTTTATCAATACCAAAGACTTTGTTATTTCAAAGTTGATAGCTATCAGTAGGTTTTTGTGTTCATTCTATTTGACTTACAAATAAGCTTTTAGTTGGTCTCTTTCCTCTGAGCCCGGGTATTCATTTGTCTTGATGTCGGAGACGTGCGGTGTTATATTGCAATGTATTATAATGTTTAATGCAAACTGCGGTTTGTCCAAAACAAAAATCCCAGAGGACAGGGATGGAAATAATGAATCACTGAAAGATACGGCAGCGACTCTCCCATGCAAGCAATGCATAATAACGAGCTGTCATGAGATTGAATTATTTATATTTATTATGAAACAAGGGACAGTGAGGAATTGCTTGAATGAATTTTGCTCAGAAATTATTTAATTAAAAAATTATCTTTGTATTCAGATTGAAATGTTTTGTCCAATCTGTAAGTGAATTAAGGATTAAAATGGCATTGACTCAATTTGCCCCAAACCCTGCCACAGCATCACCAAGAAAACAACAAATCCCCTCATCATACATCATACATCATACATCATACATCATACATCATACATCATACATCATACATCATACTCGTCCTGCTATGCAGTGGAAGCAGAGGAGGAACAAACATCTAACTGCTCAGCTTCCTGGTAACAGTCACTGTTCGCTGCTGACGGGCGCTCTAAATGACAACATGGCTGCTGGCAGAGTGAGTCCTCCAAGAGCAGCTCTGTCGACAAGACTGAAGTGTCCACGAGCTAAACACTGAGACAAGTTATTGAGAATAACATGACATATTTTTGGAATCCGAAGAGCCGCTTCTAATGTTTTGTGAGTGTATTTCACCTGATATGAGACTTACCAAGACATCTTAAGACGTGAATAGTTTTAGACTTCATCTACTGATCTATTACTGACTTAAATAATTGATAGACTTCATTTAGACTTGGTGTATTCAAACTGTCCATAACCTGACTTTGTAATTGAATAAATTTTTTTCCGGTAAATATACTTTAGGCTTGAACATGAAAACACAGTTGATTTTCAGACTGTTTAACAAACCAGGCCGCTCCACGCTCCAGAGCCTCAAAAGCCCCGGGTTCATTACGTGTCAACCTATTTTTGAACAAATAAGAAATGAATGAGGAACTAACTGCAAGTGAACCATAAGTTAATCAGTATCTGATAATCCATTTTAAAAGAGTAGCTAATGATTAGTTAATTGAGAAACAAGTGAGGAACGACTTCTTAGCATACATGTAATTTATGAATCCTTACTTCCCTCATGGAGGACTATATAGTAGATAACGATGAGTCACAACAGAACAGATTGGGAGATCTTATAATAATGATTTATTATCATTTAGGTACTAAATTCAAAATTCAGAGCATCAGTATAGTATCGTTAGAAGAAGACATTTTTAGGCAACAATTAACTTTCATGACCTTAAAATGCACTATGAAGCCACGTAGCCACGCCCTAAAGCATACCCTGCTTTATCATTTATTTTACTCTGAATGGGACCATGATTTACGAAAAGAACATGAAAATGTTTACTAACTACACACTTCTATGCAATCTGACTTATTTTTGCAACCAGAGGTGTCGCCCCCTGATGGCTATTAAGAATGCAAGTTTAAGGCACTTCAGCGTTGGCTTCACTTTTCTGACCTGCAGGTTCCCACATTGTTGTAACTCCAGCTCCTCTTTGCTTTGTTTACACAGCCGGGCCGGCCACACATGCTTTCTCTCTATGCAGTGCGTAGTAGGGTGGTCGAGCGTTTGCGGTATACTGGCACCTCAGCGCTGGAACAGTCTTCCAGTTAGTATCCGATCTGCTGACACTGTTTCCGTTTTTAAATCCTATCTTAAGACACATTTTTACCGACTTGCCTTTTTTTATTCATCTATTTGTGTGCTCTGTTGTGCAACCACTTGATTTTAAGTGATGATTCATCTGTAAACGTATTTTATGCGGTCTTTAAATTGTGTGCTTTTATTTTGCTGCTGTTATTTCTTGATATTTTGTATTGATCTGTTGTCTATGGAAAGCACTCTGTGCTCCCAGCTTGAAAAGTGCTATACAAATAAAATGATTAATTTTTATTACATGACTGGCTAGCTAATCACCACCACTCTGCACTTGGCTCATGCAGCGGTTACAGCTGATAACGCCATCAGGTTCCCCTCTCAGGTAAACACTAGTCAGCACTGCTGTTTGCACTTTTAGCACAGTTAGCTTCTAGCCGCCGGCTCAGGCTATTAAGTGAGTGTTTACTAGGGGCCCAACATCAAACATTAGGCCCAGGCCCCCAAACAGCTTGATCCGGCCATTATAGGACACTGGGCGAGCGCCTTTACAGGAATGCAGTGGGGAAACTCACTGCAATGAATTCTCTTCAGGTTAAGTCCTGCTTGCTTTTGTTCTCACAGGTGGGGAAACCAAACACCCACATCACCTTGATTCAACACATGCTCTCTGATTTACACGCAGCTCCCGTTGGTCTGCGCGCTTTCTATGCGTAACATGTTCTTCTACCGTTTGATATAAAGTCACCACTTCACTTCTTCGCATGCATAAACTCTGATCAAACCTCATTTAATGTATAATAAAAGTTAACACTCAAAATGCAGGTGTTGCATAATTAAGCTTTTTGTCAAAGAAAATGGCTCACCTTCTTTTTTCTTGATGCGCTCAGTGCAGACAGAGGATTTCCGGCAAAGATAAGAGGTGATAAAAAAAACACGCTCTAAAAAACAAACACGCAAATTACCGTTTTTACTTTCCACTGAGAGATAAGTTTGAAACTTGAATGATGTCAATAAAGGACCGGTTCACTTCCCCATGCTGGTTAAGTCCGGAAAATGAAGATTTTGAATTTATATATATATATATATATATATATATAAATATTGATGGGTTTCTCTGCTCGCGCTGGAAGAAATAACAGCGCTTCTTCAGTGAATGACTTCAGACGGATCTTCAGACGGATGAAGCTCTCTCCTCTCTCTCTCTCTCTCTCACACACACTCTCTCTCTCTCTCTCTCACACACACACACACACACACACACACACACACACACACACACACACACACACACACACCTCCCTCATGAAACACATTCAGCCTGATATGAGCCCGTGTTTCCTCTCCTGGGGGCGGATCAGTTAAAAGCCTGTTGTGTAGTCAGATGAGTCTGTTGATGACACACAATAAAACGTGGTGTGTCTGTGTTAAAACCTGAGACGAGTTATCCCGTTTATCATTGTTTTAGGCTTTTAGAGCCATGACATTTACTAATTACTGTTGAATTAAGTGCGCTGTTTAGTAATTAGGGGAGATTAGGGACAATTGTAACATTTTTAAAATGTGTCCTCACATTTCATAAACTACTTGAAATACACGAGTCATCGCTTGATATAAGAAACATATAAGTGCACCATTAATAATATAAATTATATATTTTTTAAAGACAATATTAAATTTAATGCAAGAAGTCAGTGGTACAATTTACCCCTTATATTAACACACTGTATCAAATAAAAGCACTTCATACATATATATATATATATACACATATATATATACTCACACTTTCTGTGAATTGCTTCCACAGATAGAAAACACATCATTTTATACAAAAAGTATGTTACTTGATGTATTTTAACACAGTCCATTTAAATGTAATTTTACATTTTAAATTAGTGAAATATGTTCATTTTCTAACAAACAAAACATATCAACAGACAAACAAGGTGGTTATTTGGTCAACATCTCGTACACTAGCTTAGCATCAGTTGTCCGTTCATTTGCAACCAATAACCTATAGAGATAAAACTGAAGTAAGTTTAAATTCGCTGCCAACTAAACTTTATACAGCAGAAGAACTGTATATTTAAAAAGTAACTTTCACACCACAAAATCTGTTTTTATTTGTTGAAATCTTCTGCCATGGTGAAACAATCCTCCACAGGCAGAGAGAGAATCCTATACTGAGCATGTGCAGAGTGAGTGTCATCACTCTAGCTTGATTCTGATTGGATGAATTAAGTGTGTCACAATTGCCCTCAGTCCCCCCAACTGTGAGTCAACTAGAAAGGTTACATCTGGGCTATTCGGAAGTTAAAACCACCAACAAACGAGTCTGTTTCAATGGTCCCAGAACAAATTAAGCAAAACAAAACCAGACAGAATTTGTCATTTTCGTTTATTTCTTACTGATTATCATCGTAATGTGCACTTAATACTGTAGCTTAGTCCCTTTACACACAAAGACACGCACAAATACACACACACACACGTATTCATTCAGCTTTACCCTTTCAAAGGGACCATTTCAGCACTGCATGTAGTGTGATGAGGAAAAAATAAAAATCACACCAAAAACAAAATGCGGCATGGATTGTAAAAATAAAAGGCAACATGGAAACAAAAGACAAACTAAAGCAGGTTCAGTGGAATTCTCAGAGCATTTTCAAGTAAACACAAAGAAAAATAAATGTATTGTGATGAAGTGGACCCAATAAAGACACAATGCACTGTTCACATTTGCTCGTTATGGTAAAGCTACACACACCTCAGGTCCCACATAGTGTAACATGTCCCTCGTGGCGGCATCGTGTGGAGGTGGAATGTGCTTCCTAGCTTTTGCCAGCCGTCTGGTCTCTCCTCGCGTGCATCGATCACTCTACATATCGGCACACGCTGGACCTCGTAAAGTCCCAGGATCACGAAAGCGTGATCAAAAACACATTCCACTTCCAGGATGGAGAGGCTTCAACTCCTTCTGTAGCTCTCACACGTTCCTGACGGGAGCAATAAAACACGTGGGCCGGCGTGGGAACCAAGCGGAACACACAATAAAAACTGTTGGCTGACAATCCTCAGCAACATGCTATCACACAACCACTATCAACAGAGAGCCGATGCTTTCAAATGTCATTAAATACCTCACACGCACTCTCTTGCACACACACACACAAAGAAAATAAAGAAAACTGTCATTGTTGCAGGCTCTTGTGCGAACGTTCAACCACTGAATGTCTAATGCAGCTGTACACACTGTGTTGATGCGGCTCGGCAGGATGTGCTTCTAAATCGAGACAACGATGTCGTATCTGATGTTGCTATTGATGCCAGCTGGCAGCCTCATCTGATCCAAGTCGAAGCAGAGTGTGTGTGTGTGTGGTCACCTCCACCAGACACGGCTGATGACATCACTCGCTGTTAAGTGTTCCTCAAGGGGCTCAAACAAGAAGGACCTTGTTTCAGTGACGATTTCCACGCTGCGACACAAAGATCACCGCGGTTTGAAATGTCACAGTTTCACTCGCAGAAGCCTCGGCTGAACTGGTTAAGGCAGGAAATTAGTGCGGAATACAACAAGCTTATCTCAGTGCAGCTACGTACTGTATGTGTAGTAGATTCATAGACACTCCGGACACACATACATAAAGCAATGACCTCACTACAACGATTGGTAACCATGCAAAATAAATACAGTGAACTTGGTATGTCGAGGCCCGATAAACACAGCACAACATGGTGGCACTTCAGTTTAAATCCCCCTATTTAGCATTTCAAAGCAGTTAATACATTTAATAAAAGGCTTATCATTTACTGAAAATGTAGCTGTAAGCATATTAAAGTGTTTATTAATGTATTTGTCCACAACTATAATTCCTCCTGTGGACAACCATAAGTGTAGGATATTAACAGATAAATAATGACAATATAGTGAAACGGTTGTAATGATATAAATAAGTCTTAATAGAAGAAGTTATTACTGCTGACAAACTATACATTATTAAACATTTAAAATGTCCTTAAAGCTCTTACAACTACATGACAGTGAGTCATAAACCATTGATTACATGTTCGTATATATTGCTAGTAAATACTAAATAAGGGGACTTAAAGCGATATGCACAACATTAATGTTGCCGACTGAAATCGCACAAATGATATGACATTGTGTGCTGCGAAGTATCTCTATAGTAACTGTAAGTCATACTAGGAATTTCAAAAAACTACCTGTCTAACACCACATCAGTATTCACACACAAAATAAGTCAAAGGCGCAATGAAATGTTCAATTACTTGTGCATATTTTGAGCTAGAAATGATGATGAATGTTAAAGGAATAATTCAAGATTTTAGAAAGTACAATTGTTTGCCGTCTTGCCGGGTGAAAGATGAGAAGACACCGCTCTCATTTCTGTGCGTTGAATATGAAGCTAGAGCCAGCAGGTGATTAGCTTAGCTTAGCATTAAGACTGGGAACAGAGGGGAAACGGCTAGCCGGGCTTTGTACGAACTAAATCTGCCAACAAGCTCCTCTAAGCAGACTCGAGGACTAAAGAGACAATTAAGAGATAACATGTCAATTAGCGAGCTTTTTTTTTTTTTTTTTTAATGCTAGGCTAAGCTAACCAGCTCCTTGTTCTAGCTTCAGATTTACCGTACAGGAACATGAAAGTTGAATCAATCTTCTCATCTAACGCTCTGCAAGAAAGTGAATATCTGTATTTCCCAATAAGTTGAACTATTCCTTAAATGAACGCCGCATTGAGTCTATTTTTCTGATTAGACTCTAAAGTTTAAGGCTCTCTGATCTAAACACAACTTAAAATGTCAATCAAACACACATTGTATCTAAAGACTAAATACTACTCACTCATATTTTGGTTTACGATGAAATGATGCTGTGTGCATGTATGTGCCTAATGAAAGAAGTCTTAAGACGGCAAATGCAGGCCTACAAAACGCAAACACTCATTAGTGTTCAACTCCATACACACCAGTGTACAACAAGCATCATACGAGTGTGTTAGTGCTGCTTAGTGTGTAGTAGTGTTGTAGAACATGGCATATTTCATATTCATATTGTCAGTCACGACCCGACGCTGTCTGCAGCATCAGAAATCGACAATCGCAAGGCTGTGAAACATATTTGGCAACAACTCCCGAAATCTTCAGCTTCACAAACTGTAGTGAAAAGTCACTGCCGGCCTCTGTGGAGGATTGGCACATAGAGAGAGAGAGCTCATATCCTGGTCTCCTGCATCATAACTCTCACAGGCACTTTGTCCATCGAAAGAGAGAGGCATCTGTATCGAACCGTCACGTCTGGAAGACTTGGTGCAAAAAGGCTGCGTCTGTCTTTTCCGTTTTCATGGTTGTCCGGGGAATTCCAAGATCTCTGACTTTTGGCTTGTTATTCTGTAGAAGCTGATGTTTTCCACAAATTATTCACAAACAAGAAAAGAGAAAAAAAAACAGTCTGATTTTGCAGGAATTCCCCTGGAAACTAGGAATATTATCCGCCAAGAAAAGCCAGGTAGAAGGCACTGAGACGTGGTTCCTTTCTCATGCAGCTCCTTCAGGAGTGAACCAAAGGAAAAGATGATCGCAGGTCAGTTCATACGTGGTTGACCAGAGTTACTTCTCATGGCTTACTAGTGTAACAGTAGACAAACAGGCAACACAAAGCGCCCGCTACGCTGCAATGGAAGGATGTAGCATCTGTGTGCGAGTCCAGTGAGGTTCAGGTTTAGTGCTGCTTAATACGGAGGACCGACATGCAGCATGACTGGGTGTTTTGTGGTGGTGGTGTTGGGGGGGGGGGGGGCGCAGTGAGGTATACCAGTCGTTGGTGGGTCTGAGAGGCTGCTGAGAGCTCAGGAGGGCTGGCGTGGCTCTGATTGTGCTGCAGGAGCAGGGTGGGTGAGATGGCGGAGTCAGGTCTCAAAGTACTTGTATATGGCTGTGACATAAGTCATGACACTTTGCCAGTCCGGCCTCTCTGTGTGCACCATCTCATTTATGTCCTGGAACACAGAGAGAGAGAGAGAGAGTTAAGGAGGAAAACGCACCGCTAAACTCAAGACGTCTGTCCCATTTACTGTATCTGTACAACCGTTTCCTGTCTGTTTGCTAAGCTAAGTGTCTCTTCGGTCCCTTTATTGTACAGAAATGGAAGTGGTATCAACTATTGGCAAGAAAGCAAATAAGTGCATTTCCCAAAATGTGGTGTTCTTGAAAACTTTGGGATCTCTACAAGGATTTTAAATAAAGCTCTGTGGATTTAAACAATGGCTAGCCGCACAGTTTGGGTTCTTATTCACTGATACTTCGGCGGTTGAGAGAAGTTTATGAAACTGAAAGCAGAGCTATAGACGCCACACTGTACAGTTGAAAAACGTACTGTAGTTCATCTCTGGTTAATGATTAGAATGTCAGTATGTTTACATTACGAGTAAGGGGGACATATCAAAAAAAGATGGAAAAAATAATAACTCTAAAAATGGTCAAAGAGAGAAAGACATTCCTCTGAGCATACAGTACATAATGTCCTAATTAAGGCATTTCATCTGACCCAAAGTTGTGTCTGGATTTTTCCCCGTTTACCTTCTTTACACTAAGAGTACAGTTTTTCCCATTATTTTGTTTTTTCTCATATTTATCAGAATAAAGTCGTTTCATATTGGTATCAAGCTTACCAAAGTGCATTTGATGCCCACACTCTCTGCCGCCTGGAAAGCTAAGGTGAAGTTTCTCTTCTGAGAAAAGAAGAGAGAGTCAAAGTCACACTCTAACACAACGGTGATGACGGAGTCGTGGTGGCCTAAAGGTCGGGGCTTTCCTGGGGGCTCTACTTGCCTTCTCCTGGCTGGTGAGCTCCTGGTAGGGGATGTGTGCGGGCAGGTAGGTGTGGAGCACGGCGCAGAAGGCCAGGCCGTCATTCCAGCTGCTGCTGAAGTTCGTGATGTCAATGTTCTGGAACACAAAGCGGCGATCAGCCACTTAAACTTTGATTTAACTCGACAGAACAAACAGTCAATAGAAAACCAATCTGTGGGTCTGATCTGAGCCGAGTATAAATTCAGTTGTCATGGAACTCTTTAAAATGATTTAACCACAGAGAACTGCAGCTTGATCTGTTGACAGACCTGGGATTTTATATGACGTGTCAACAGTACTCATCCATATCATATTTATCATCTTTTCCATCATCAACTGCCTGCTGACCTTTGCGGAGGCTGTAAATCTGTGATTTTCAAACCACCACTAAGGTTAAATGCAACTCGACAAGAGAGTCTCCTCAACTATAATCTGGATAGTGTCGCCATGATTCAGAGATAGCCTCGTGTTTTTGTCAGGTAGGTAACTTGCAGGATGTGTGAAATGTTGCACACTTCCTGGAGAGGAACCACGGATGTCATGGTAACCACAACCTGCATCAGTTTAAAAAGGAGTAAACACCGCTTCAATGTGGCAAGAGGACTCTTGACACACCTGTGACTCATTTCTAGGTTTAACTTTGACATTTATTATCTCTGCTCTGATTTTAATGACCTCAAACCACCGTTGGTGATTCTACTCATGGTCTGAATTTCTTCTGCAAAAAGTATTTACATTTTGTTCTTAACTCTATAAAGTAGGTTTCATTTTTAGTGGCGGAGTCCGCCATTCCCTCGCTGTGTACGAGAGATTCACAGGAAATGATGCAGCATGTAATCCATCTTCACCATTTGATCGCATTGATATCAGCTTCACCGTTTACTCTTCACTTTTCTAACACCGTATCAGAGCCGTATTAGTTTACTTCTAGTTCTAACCCAACATTTTCTGCTTTGATACTTCAAATCAAAAAGCATTCAGGGAGTTCAAAGGGTAATGAAACGAGATGGAGGAGCCAGAGGGCTGGTAGATAAACTCCTCGGCAAGGTAACAAACTCCTCTTACTCTTCTGTTGGCTGCTCAATGAGTGTTTGCTGCCTCCAGAATTCTGGGAACTGTAGTATTAAACTGTACTTGCTGTTATCACTAGTAATCACCAGGACAACGTTCATGCTTTGTCACAGTCACTGTACAGCTCAGGGAGCTGCTACAGATTCAGTTAAACGTTAATATTTTTCTCAATGTTCCCTCATAAAATGATTACCCTCTTGACAGATTCATTGATTTTAACTATGCACATAAACATCAGTTTCTGGCATGTAGTACAAAATATATAATACTACCATAAAACTCAAACCAGTGGAAGGAAAAACTGTGACGACTGTTTTTGAAGCTCATCTTGTCGCTTTTGACGGGAACTGGCAACACGCCACTGAAATACATATTTGTTTCTGACATATATGATCCAGGGAACTCCATCTTGCCATGAAGGAATTAATGACCTTTTTTTTAATTCAGCATAGCCTTCTTCTGTAGTCACTGCTTTGACTCTTCAGACTCAACCGACACCGACTCATCACTTCAGGCAGGTAATCAGATTACAAAAGGCTTCATACAAACTCTTTTCTCTCCCCAACTCCTGTAAACAGACCGTGATTTGTAAAACCTTTCGCTATGTTTGTTTCTTAATGCCAGCTTCTTCCCCAACATATTAGGGGAAGAGTTCTAGAAACGTCATCATGTGGGATCGGATCAGCTGGTACCTTCCGGGGACCTACCTGATAACCCTCAGTCTTCTTCTGGCACCACTTCAGCAGAGCATTTCTCTTGGAGCCTCCATACTCTCTGGCCAGTGCCGACAGCGGGTCCTTTCTCTCTTCTCTGTAGCGGTCACACAGAAGACACATGTGAGCAAACACTCACAGTTTTAACACATTTACTAAGTCAGTGAGGCGAGCAGATTAAGCATGTTTGCTTAGCGAGCTCGGAGAGCCGTCCTGGGCTGTATGTTTTGTCAGGAGACCAATCACAACTACAGTATGAAGAGGTGAAGTCAAACCGGCAGATTAAAATCACTGACCAGAATGAAAACACGGACTTTAAACCGGCAGCGTGAGCGACTCGTATCGCATCGGTACAACACACAGGTGAGTCGGTGGCCCAGCAGGTGGTACCTTAGGCGGCTGCGTGCTGTGGGGGTGATGGAGGCGGTGGGGGAGGAGGAGGACAGGGAGAGCGGGGAGGAGGCAGCACTCATAGCCATCAGGGAGGTTGAGGAGGAATCTGGAGCAGACATGTCCCTCTTTATCTCCTCACTGCTCCGGCGGGACACTGCTCAGGATGGGGGACACGATTAAAGACCGTTTTCTTTAAACTAAACTATCGACCGAGTTTAAAATAAGTTTGTTTAACTCAGCATCTCTGACCTGATATGGTCTTGGTGGGGTCCATGTTGGGGACCCTCTGGTGGACAGATGGCGGTCGGCTAGCCGAGGTTCCCCTGAGAAGGTGCTCAGCTGTGGATAAATCACAGTATTTACATGACATACAGTGCTTCTATAAGGGACTTACTCTGCAATTAGATAACGGGGTCAATAAAAGAGCCACATTCCAGCTCCTCTGAGCTCAGGAAATACCGACGAACGAGGCAACGAGAAAACAATCACTCAGAGAAAAATAAATGGAACATTGGAGGCTATGGGCTAGTCTGCACGTTCACATAAAACACTTGAACTCATTACTGGTGAGAACGAACTGTGGGAAATTCTACATTACGTGGTGGTTCATCTTTTGCCTCTTATCGTCCACTCCAGTGTTTTGATTAACTCAAACATGAAGTCAACATACAGTAAACCTGCTCACTGTCAACTCCAGGCCACTGAGGGGAAAACAGTCACGAGAGAGCGGAAGTCCATTCCCGTTAGTCCTCAGGTCACTGTGACAAAAGTGTAGCGGAGGACATTGGACTCTGGCATTTCCTGTGTGTGACCCACATTCACCAGCACACTATTCTGCCCTCTACGGCGTATGGAGTGTGTTCAAACGATCACTGTGACGGCTGACTCACCTGGCATGGTGATGTCTGTGTAGCTGGGCCTCTTATCACTCAGGGAGGACAGCGGCTTGGCGGCTGACATGGAGCCACTTATGGAGTGTCTCTGAAACAACAAATAACAGCTTTCTGCATTACAAATCCTGTAAGTTGTCTTAATTGAGAAAAATACAATCTAAAACGTGTAAATGCAACATTTCTAAATAGTACATTTAATTGTTGCTGTCCAAAGAAAACCAAGTGTCTCTAAATTTGGTGATTTCGCAGCCTGAACTAATAATACTAACAATTAAAAACCCACCAGAACAAAGCGGGTTTTAATTGCTCTTTAAAAAACACACAGACATGGATTTCACAGGACAGTAAAAACTATTTTTATTATGTGTGTTTTGATTTATTATGGTTAGTTCACATACAAGTGATATACTCTTACAGACGTATGCTCACCGTGTGAACAGATAAAGTTATTTGGACCATTTTCTAAGAACTTTTAATGATTACTGTGCCATCGTATTCAATACTAATTCACATGACATTTTTAAAGTTTTCCATGTTACGTAGTTTTTAGTCGAAAGGCGTCTTTTCACACTGCGGTCAATAAAGCTTCTAACTAACCACTGAAAAGTATGAAATGTGAAAACAGCAGCAACGTATCCACGTGAAGCCTGTCCTCCTGTACCTGTATGGGGGAAACAGCAGCTGCCGGGGGCGTCTTCATGGGACTGGGGCTGAGGGGGGTGCGTGGTATCGGTGCGGCCGCGGCTGTTGGCGTCACCGGGGCGCTCCCATTGGAAGGTGGACCTAAATTAAGAGCGGAAAGGGAACGAACACAAACAGCTCAGTTTAGACCTGGTCCACAACTCCTGATGTCATGAACTGCGTCGGGAGATAAGTTCCTTGTGTGTGGACAAGCAGGGGATAAAAGTGAGGAAAGCGGAGCATGTTGTGGTTGTGGGGTACCTTGTGAGGCACTGTCGAAGCTCTTGATGAGTGTTTTGACGGTGGGCGAGGGCTCCGAGGAGGTGGACGATCGCCGGCTGAGACCCATCCCCTGTCTGAGAGCAGCCAGGTCCCTCTCCACTGCATTCATGTAGTTATACACTCGGCCTCTCTCCTCGTCCTGCCTGGGAAACACGCAGTACTCTGCTCAGTATGTACACTCAGAACTCCTACTCTGTCATTTTCCACATCATGGTTGGAGGAAGTATCTTATTCCGGGGTTTATATCATGTTGTAGCGACAGTTATGGGGAAATAAATAAATTGTTTATTCTGTAAAGGCAATTTTTCAACTGTGGGATTCACCAAAGATAAATGGACGCAAACCCTGTAACCGAGCACCATGAATCACAATCACATAAGCAAAGTTAGAGCTTCCCTCGTTTGTTTTACAAACATAAGACAGACGATGTTAGCGCGACCGTTGGAGCTTGTCCAAGCGTCTCTCCGTGGGTCTTACTTGCGGGTCTTGACCTCGTCCAGCTCCTTGCACAGCTTCTCGTTCTTGTCCTGGTTTTCCAGCAGCCGGCGCCGCAGGTCTCCGATCTCCTCCTGTGCTTCGGACTTGATGTCATTAGCAATGACGACAGCCGTCTGCAGATCAGCCTGGAACTGACGCCACTCCATCGACTCCTCCTGCACACACACGCACACACAGTGAGACAACAGCATTATTTACTAACGCAATATTTATCATTTTTTGGCCACTTGGAGGCAACAAAGCTGCGACATCTGATATAATATCATATTATAAAGTTGATGTGAACGTATCAGCAAAATTCACATATTGCCATACAGCCAGTGGACACGAGAAACATGAGCATACATTTAGAGTTTAGAAATATCTATAAAACAATAAATAAAATATCTTGATCGCCCCCTGGTGGCTGGCTGCAGTAAAGGTCATAAAGCTTCTCCATGTTAGTGAATGGGACATGGACAAAACAAAAAAAAAAATCAAAAGTCAAATACATTTTTTCCCATAAGATGTTTTTTTGTAATTTTAGGTAGTTCTTATCAGACTGATGTATGTTTGGTAAGTTTGTTTTTAAATAGTTATTTGATGCTATAAAAAGCTGTGATAGGAACGTCGAGAGGAGATTTCAAGAGGAGATTTCAATAACCATGATTGTCTGTATATAAAGATATTTACATTCATCACGTAGATGATGTTTCTGAAACACGAATAATGAGTTTATATAAAATAACTCATAAAATGTATTCACAGAGATATTATGGTTAGTTGTTGTAAGTAAAGCAACTAGGTGGCGCGTGATTGGGTTTGGCCGGTTTATGGGCGGGACCTCAATAGTGTGGCTCCACCCCCGACCACTACTGCACAGACTTTGGCACCAGTGCAATATGGCAGCGCCCGTATCGGCAATATTTTTGGCTTCACATTTGTTCAATGGGAGGAAGATACAGTCTATGGTTTTAACCAGTGTCGAGCCTGAAATTGCTACAGTTTCATGTGCTGTCTTCCTTTCTCCTAATGAAGCAATCCTTTTATTATTATAATTAAACTATTCTTTGCATGTCTGCCCTCAAATAGCTCACTACCCGCCTGCAGCACTCTTACCCTCAGTTTGCGGTGAAGAATCTTAATCTCTCTCTCCATGTCGTGCTTCTGGTCCTGCAGCTTCTTCACCGAGTCTGAAACAGGTATATAAGTGAATGCATGTTTGTTTGACTCAATACCACAAGTGTTACTGCACTGAAGATTCACAGTTAGAGGAAGTTTGACAAACACATGGTGCCAGGAGATTAAGACCTTTGAGATGTGAAACATGATACATTGTCATTGGTTCCTACTGGGTGCTCCAGCAAACATGAGGGCGCATAAACCTACAAAGTCAGTCAAAGTCGGACCATCACAACGAGTTTACACTGTTCCGTGTGTTCAGCCCGCTTACTCTCGAGGTCCGTGATGATGAGGTTGTCGTGGAGTTTGAGAGCTCGGTGCTGCTCCACCTCGTCCTCCAGCTCAAAGATGGTCTCCTTCATGTCTGCGATCTCGGTCTCCTTCTCCTGCAGCTCCAGGCGCTGCTTCTCCAGCATGCGCTCCTGCTCGGCCATCTGCTGCTGCACCTGCTCCTGGAAGTGTCTGTAATCCCTGTCCAGCTGCGCGCACACACAGGAAGAGTTGCATCGTTCATTTCATTAACAAGCCAAGAAGTAATTAGCTGACTAATGTCCAACAAAGCTGCAGCAGTGGCATACAGTTATTGATAGAGATGTATTGTGTACAGTGCGTTAAGTACATCCTCTGCCTAGTGGTTGATGAGGTACCAACAGGAAGGTAGACTCTGGAGACCTGGATGCTGAATCTGTGACATTTACAAGGTTGAATCTGGCTCTGCTCCACAGACAATTAAACTCTCAGTCCCATCTAGGCCAAACACTTAAATTTAGCATCCTATGGCTTCAGGAAACTGATGCCCTGCACACTATTTCTGTAATAGCCTGCGATTTGACATCTCTGAATCTCTTTCGCTTTTCCACTCACCTTACTGAAAGTCTCCTGCAGCCGGGTGAGTTCGCTGTGGGCTTGTTTCAGCTCCTCCTGCAACTTCGCCGCCTTGGCCTCCGCCTCTTCTTTCCCCTGACGCACCCCTTCCAGCAGTTGGCAGATGTCATTTTTATCCCCGGCCGTGTGAAGGGAGTACAGCTCGGCCACCCTCTGCCTCTCCTGGTCCAGCTGGTTTCTGCAGCGGTTCAGCTCCGCCTGGTCACTGCTCACCGCGGCCTTGTACTCTTCTAGAGCGGCCCCCATGGCGGCCCGACCCTGTCTCTCGGACTCCATGATGCGCTCCATCTGGTGGTTCCGCTCTTTCAGCGCTCCGATCATCTCCTGGGCCTCGGCGTTGTCCTGTTCAGCCATCTTCAGAGTGTTAGACAGGTGCTGTTGAACCCCCAGCAGCTGTTCTCTCTCAAAGCGGGCGTTGTCTGCCAGGTCTCCGTAGCGCTGCTCCAGCTCCATGTAGCGGCCGCTCTTGATGTCCTCCTCTAGTCCGTACGATATGTGATGGTCATCCAGCAGGGAGCGCAGGTACTCGATCTGTCGACCGTACAGCTCCAGCTTGTCGCTCTGCTGGCACAGGGAGTCCATGAGGATCACCTTCTCTTCGCCGAGCCGCTCGTTCTCTCCGTTCAGCTCCTGGGTGATCTGCTGCAGGTCGGCCAGCTCCTGCAGCGTGGCCTGGAGCTCCTCAGCGGTGCAGTGCTGGTTCTCCTCCATCTGGTGGATGCGCTCCGTCAGACACGCCACTGACACCTCGCTGGCATTGTCACTGCTGCCCCTCCGCGAGCGGTCCCTGCTGGGCGCGCACTCCGATTCGGATGACGAGGAGGCTCCCGAGGGGGCGTCCAGGGCGTCGTCGCTGGAGGTGACGGCCTGGTAGACCTCGCTAGATTCACTGTCGAGGTTGTCCGCTGAGCCTCCGTGCTGGTGTCCCGTGAGCAGGTCCTCCAGGGAGCCGGGGGCCGAGCCTTCCACCGAGGAGGTCAGCGTACCCGTTCCGCCGCCATCACTCTGCCCGCTGCTTACGGCCAGGTCCGGGCTCAGGGAGGCGTAGTTGAACAGCTTGTCGGACGCATCCAGCCTCTGCTCCAGAGAGAAGCCCAGCGCATTGAGCCGGTCTTTCAGCATCCGGTTCTCACTCTTCAGCAGGTTGAGCTCCACTCGGATGGCCTGGTTCTGCTCTTGTAAGAGAATCAGAGTGGACTCCACATCAGCTGCTGTGATGGCTGAAACCAGGGGCTTCTCCACCTCCTCCTCCTCCTCTTCCTCCTCCTCCTCCTCCTCCTCATCCTCCCCAGCTTCTTCCTGCTGTGGCGCTTCCTTCCCTCCCAAGCCGAGCTGGGTCCTCATGTCCCTCAGCTCGCTGCGAAGGTGGAGGATCTCCACATCTTTGCTTTTAGCCAAACCCAACAGGTCTTTCACTTTGGTCTCCAGAGCCACCTTATCACTGATCTGGCCGTCTGATTTAGACTTGCTCATACGGCCATCAGGCTCTGGCAGGAGCTGGCCACGAGAGCGCTTCCCCGAGGCTGCGTCGCCCGCTGCTGTCCCGGAGACCAACTGCTTCTTATTGGCCGAGGTCCTGGATGTCCGGAGACGGTCTCGTGATGAATTTGGCTCCTTGGAAATCGAAGTGGTCGTCCGCTTGGATGAAGCACCTGGTAAGAGAGAAAAAGAAGAAGTACTCTTTACATTTTCAGTGAAACAACTTACGAAAGATGAAACTCGGATGTGGGCGTAGAATATTACCCGACGTTGTCTTTGGCTTGCTGTCTAGGCTGCTAGCATTAGTCCCGATGGAGGCCGTCCTCTTGGTCTTGTTGACGGCATTACTTGATCCTCCGGCCATAGCTGCTAAAAGATCATCATTGCTTTTCACCTGAAAAGCACACAAAAAAAAACAACAACCAATAAACTCACTTACAAACCAAATTCACACCTGCATGTAGTCGGTCACGTCACGAGTCTCTTACCTTAGACAGAGGTGCAGTGGTGCTGGTCTTGGCTGCAGGCTTTCCGGTCCCAGACGTCGCCGTGGCCTCCGCCTTCCCTCGCTCTCCGCTCACCTTACTCACCGCTGGCCGGACCGACTTCTTCATACTGAGCTCTGTGACGCCGATACATTTACAGCTCAATCTGTGCACGAAGGAGGGGAGGAGAAAAGGTAATGTGTGTCAGTGCGCAGAGTGATAGCTCCAGTTTTCCACGGAGGAGGAATTCTTTCCACAGAGGCTATTCCCTGAACACTAGAAAAAGGTGAGACCACACTGAATAGCTGAGCACTTGTAGAAAACCTTTTCCTATCTGTCGTCTCGGTGGTTTTATTCTAGATAGTTGGCGTTTGGGCGGTGGTGGATATTCCTTCGCTTATTCTGCAGTGACATTTGGTAGCTGTTGAAACAGCTGTAGGGGCTGATACAGGACTCTAAAAGGTTGGACATTGAAATAGAGGCTTTCAAAAGGCCAACCGATACCTCCACTAGATGGCTCTCGTGTGTTTGTGATGGTTCAGTCAGTTCAGAGTTTCACTCGCTTGTCAGCTGCAAACACGATCGGGTTGATAGAGTTTAATCAGTGTGGGGGGTTTGCATGGACAAAGATGGGCAAGACAGAGTTCTTCTTGCGCAGAACAATCAGCAGCAGAGCCCCAAAAAAGGGGGAAAAAAAAGTAGATTCCTTCTCAGATCAAACCAACACAACTGCAGTCATATTTAGCGAGCCCAAAAAAAAATGTGAGTGTGTTAGTCTGTTACCGGGCAACCGGTCTGATGCACTGAATAATCATCTCGCACTGCCAAGAAATCATTTAGTGCCATGTTCGTGCAAGATGTGCTCATTCCAGTTCACAATTACCGGTGCTCTATTTAAAACAACTCGACAACCCAGAAAAGACTCCTAATAACTATTTAATGGGAGCACATTCTTGAGCGTGATCTGGTGTGCTGCCTCGTGCATTGTTGCGAAAATGTGGCTTGAATTAATGGCGGCAAAAAAAAATATTCTGTCAAACTATTTCAAATGAAGCACCTAAAGCGATGTTGGATTTATCTGCTGCCTATGAACGGTGTTCATTTGGCAGTGGACAGGGCGGTGAAACTGGCGGTAACCAAATCACAAAAGCGTGTATAAAACTTTATTCTTTTTTCCGTACTGTTCACATGTTGCGTCCAGGTATGAGGAGAACCTGACTTGATGCCACGATAGCAAGAAAAGTGATTTGGGACGCAGCTGGAGACAAAGAGTAAGTACTTTAGCACAGATTTGGAGATCTTTTTTTGCTCGAAGGCTCTTGAGAGGAAACAAAGTGAGTTATTGTGCATTGGGAACAATATATCTCTGAGGTTTGTTGTTTTCCTGAGCAGAAGTTTATTGTTCGGATATGGAAATACATATAATCACTAATCCGCAGTAAATCAGACTTTAAAACAGAACCCTGTGAGAAGCTGACCGATGTATTGTAGCGCATGTAGAGCACAAATGTTTAGACAATACGCAGACTGAAGCATTTCCATGAATCTTAACTAAATACACACAGCGAAAATAAATCAATATTTAAGGTCTGATACAGCCGGAGCGGGAGGGGTGATCGGCCCACAATGGCTCCCATCCGAGCCACACTATCAACCTTCTCTCTCCAGGGAATCCTAAATAACCTGCTACTAAACCACAACTCAACTCTCTTCAAAAACAAATACTTTTCTAGTAGATTTCAGCTGTGTTTTCTTTTGTACAGATGTTGCTTTGAGCCTACTGGCTTGCCATCCATTTTCATACTGCCTGTGGCAATATTTATTTTGGTTATCATTTCTGTCGGGTTAACCTTGGCCTCCAGTGACGTAGATGCTGAGAAGTGTTTAGCTTCACCTAATTCATACGACAAAGACACACAGCCCGGGCCTTTAAGAAGAGTTAGGAGGAGAGTTTGACGGGACTTCAAGATAAAAAGGTGAAGTTGCAGGACCTGAAATCTTTACTCAAAATAACACGCTTACTGTTCTTACTTCTTACGGCCATAAAACACAGGTCACATGCCATCAGACAGTTATGTGTAAGTTCAGAAAGAAACAATCTTCCCCGCCTCATGGGGAGGAAATGGCGAATAATCTGTCTCAGCTGGTAGATTTTAGTCCCTGAAAAACAGACAGCAGGGTTATGGTTATGGTTATGACACAAACTCAACTTTCTGAGTATACTTTGAAGCATGTTTGCAACTTCTTTGACCACTCATGAATATAAAGTCTTTTGATGGGTTGCGCTCCTCGGTTTGAACATCTGCGTCCCCACAGGCATCACCTTATTTGGAAGCTTTTATGTTAATAACCCATCACCATAATCATGTCTGAACAAGTCTCACTACACGTTACACAGACCTGGACTTTGTATGTCGACAGGTCATCTGAACTTATATACGCAGCTCTGAATAAATGTCTGGGAAGCTTCTGTTGTCTTGCCAGCACTTCGACCGTCCTGCTGCGCATGTCTTCTTACGTATGTGAGGGGTACAAAGACGTGTACGAGCACCAACGCAGCTGCTAAACTCATACATGCCACCAAGCGACTATCGTCTCCAGCTGAGGCTACAGGACAATCGATAGGACTCAGCTTACTTTTACACTATATTATGACCCCTCTATGTAATACCTCCCAGCCTTATCTGCACACATAACTCTGTACGGACTGCGTATGCGTGTATTTATTCATAAAACAAACGGTTGACAGGGCGTTTTCCCAGAGCACTGACATGTGCACTCAGAAACTCCTGCAGCCAGTTTTCTGAATAGCTGAATGTGTGTCAAAGCAGATGTCTGAAACAGGGAGCAGCTAGCTGAAGGCAGATCTCTTTTCATTGGATCTGAATAGACATGGGAGCACAGGCTGTGCACCAGAAGTGCAGCTAAATGGGGCAGCTGCCTTTTCCTTCACTCTCTCACTCTGCAGCAAAAAGGGTTTGTGTGTGTGAACCACTTTAGAAACGTTGAAAACAATAACTGCAATACACATACCATGCATTTATACACACTAGCCTCTCAGACTCCACCGTCGTATACACCAACATCTGTGATGAATCACACCGCATCGAAAACAATGCCGTTTCTGTGATGCTGAAAAACTATTTCCTTTGGTGACTCCACAGGACCGTTCATGAGATAATGATGCATTGTTGTTTAAATATAGCTGAGATGAAAAGGTTTCTCTGCCACTAGCAGACATTTTCTAAAATATTAGCTAACTGCATAACTCTGTTGAGGAGGAAGAAAGATTGTGGGTGCTGATATTCAGAATCTACAAAATATCAAAGGATGTGATTATTTAAAAATGTAATAATGTTGCCTATTAAATACAAAACGTCCATCATTATCCATACTATGAGAGCTAAGAGGTTGTCCACAGAATTGACATGTGACTCAATTTAGCCATGTAGCTCTGTGTGCTGCAGAATGTAAGCTGCTCCTTGATAAGCCAGAAGCCAATAACACTTAATCCTGATTCAAATCAAATAGAGCTGCAGTACTCAATGTCAGTGTTAATGAAGGCAATGGATCTGATCCGAGGCTGGCCAAAGGAACAAGAGTATGTGTAGTGTTCCTTCACAGACAGCCGGACGAAGCACGAGACGGAAAACGCAGAAGAAGAAACAGCCGAGTTGAGTCTGGGGAGAGAAGAGGGGGGCAGCAGTGGTCTAGTAACTCATTAATACCCCTTCCCTGCTCGCCTTCCTTATTCACGCTTTAACTGCGGGTAGGCACTTCCTTGCCATAACATCAGTTTCCTGTGGTGGCGTCTCCAGTGAAAAAGGGGTGACTGTGTGTGTGTACGACAAGCAGGCACCAGTCTGCCTGAGACAGAGCAGACACTGTCAAACCTTGAATTTCATTATATAATAATATGCCTATTAATACACAAGCCTGGAATGCAATTAAACAAGCTATGATGTAGGCTTACATTAACATTTGTATAGGTAAAGACTGTGGCGTTTGTGTGAGTAGTCCTGCCTACCACAACTAATTGAACCATCTTTAATACATTTAACCAATGAGTGTAATCCTGACCTATTAGGCTGTCTTGGGAACACGTTTATTTATTTACCCTCACCTCGGGGGAAAGTTCCCAAAGCTGGAGAGTCCCCCCCCCCCCCCCAAAAAAAGAAATATTATCTAAGAGCAAAGCAATGATCCGGCAGAGCCAAGGAGTGTCTCGTAAGTCAGATTTACCAAGACATTGATTTAAAGAGTGGCCTGTGAAATATTGCTCTTCCTAAGCCATTTCCAGGAAAGTTGGGAAACATCTGTGGTCAAAAGGGGAGATGATTTAAAATGAAGTGAGTATGAGAGAGAGGAGGATTTAGGAAGATACTCAACAGAGGCCACAGCTCTGCTATATTATGCCTAAAGGCCACTGACATGCTGAAACATCCCTTCACTGTTGACTTTTCTCAGGGGGGTGGCACATTTACATTGTTCTCGGGCTACACCTACATTAGCAGCCGCACGGCTAACGTTAGCCCAGACAGAGTGTCATTCAACCACACAAGCAGATGCTTCCACCAACCAACACTTTGAGATGAAGACAACAAACCCACTATATGGAGTGAGCGTACGATGGTTCACTCATGTTATAGACTAAATATCAACTTTAAAACCAAGGAGATAACACGGCTAGCTAGTTAGCTATTAGGTCAGGCACGCAGGGAATGTCAGTAATTTCACTTCCTGTTTGGTCACACGCCTTCAAAACAAAAGCACAGAGCTAGACACGTAAGCACAACCGTTCATGACACTGTTGTTATTATATCAAAACTCCGACAGATCAAGATAATATACCTAGAGTTAAAGTAGAGGTATAATAGATGATATAAAGTAAAGTATAGTAGATGTAATATGGGTTATACTGCAGATAGTAAGAGCCAAGACACTTCCAATGTGCTATAAGAAACGGTGTAAATATACCTTACATTAGCGAAATTAATTTAAAATATTTAACTATAGGTAACGTAAGGCTTGTAAAGATGTGCAGTCAAAAGTAGCCCAATTAGAAATGCATCACATAATTGATTTAAAACCGCTACAAACAAAAGCTTTGTGACAAATTCAAAAGTCAACAAAACTACTGTTGCAGTTCAACTTAAATAACTTTAAATGTTAAATAAAGCTGCGTTTACCACAGTTACACTGACGCACATTTAATTATGAACGACACTGAGGCTACATGTCAACACCTCATAACTTATTTTGAAATTTTCTTTAGTATATGTCCAAGTGATTTCTCCTAGCTTGACAGCTGACCAAAAATCTGGTTTGATGGTGCTTAAAACATTAATTGTTTGCTATTTAAAACAAATGAACAAACAAAGCGAGTCTCCGTAATCAACGTAACTTTAGAGTAGGTTTGTCCGTTTCTTTTCTGTCCGTTAATTCACCTCAACTGTCAGTTAAGCAACGGCTAAGCTAAGGTTGCTAATGCTAGGGGTAGGCTATCGATGTTAGCATAGCCGGTAAAAAGACAGCGCTCTGTCAGTAGGAAGATGAAATATTCATACCTGAGGTTCTCCTAATGTTTCTGTTTGATACGTTGATAAATGTCCGACGACTCGTCATTTGTCGGCGCTAACAGTTCGCTCATTAAACAACTTCAGACTGCAGGCAGCATCGGTTTCTTTCGTGAGTTTCTTTCTGTTGGCAGCAGCCGGATGATCCTCTCTCCCCCTCCTCTGGTTGCATCATCTCAGCATCACCCTCTGGACAGGGGGGACACTTTATTGCCTCCAGGATCTCTCAGTATCCAGTGGGTCGTTTATTAGTGCTTCTAAATGACTCCAGAAGCTCGGCCAAAAGTCTGCAGCGCCTCTCCTCAACCAAGTCCACCAGTTACACCTTCACACCCTCTGCAATTAAGAGGAGCGTTAGTGGGCACATGTTGGCCAAAGTTACCAATAATGAACCCTTCTAAAGTTTACATACATCTTTACAATATCTCTAAAATATCAAACACCTTAAATATTATGAGACTATTAAGCTATATGGAAATATGCATAAATCATTTTTTTTGTAAAAAACTTTATTTTTGTTTTGGTGGTTGTTTAATGAGAACAGTTTGAAAGTATACTTACCTTTAATTTACCATTACATTATTGGAAAAGACTAGATTAAGACATGGCACATAAGCACCAAAGCCCAGACACAGTAAATGTGTTTTTAATTTACAGGCTCATCACTGTCCTCTATCGTCCCACACTGAACGACTTGCATGACATCTCAGGTAGAATCCACACTATACCAACAGTGCATAAATATATTCATAAAAGAGGTAAAACTTTAAGAGTATGTTTTTTTATCTCATGCTAAGAAAGTAGACATTGCAAGAATAATGTTGCCAAGTTTTTATTTACATACATCATACACACAAGACCCACCAGTCTCATCCTACGAATCTCTAACAGTTTATTGCTTATTTTACTTAAATCACAAGCCTTTAGGGTTATAGTTTGTGCTAACAAGTGTTTGAATACTTGTAGTGATTTGGAAAAAAAAAATATGAATGCAAGAATACAGTGTATTTTCAGTAAGTAATACCAGGTATGTGGATGATAAACCTATTAATAAGCCAGGAGACGTGGAGATGAGTGAATCACTGTGCTTCAAGGGTCCTACTTTGGTATTTGAGATAATCTCCCGGTGCTCTCATTTCTACAGCAGTGTGGTTTTGTCCTATATAGGTAGACTACAGACAAGGAATGCAGGAAGCAACACATAATACATCAACAGAATAAATCAAATCAGAAAAAAACAACAACAACGTGGACACAAAACATATGGAAATATGGACAAAAGACAACTGTGAAATTAAAATGATACTCAGCACAGAATACATTCCATAGATCAGGCCTCACCTTTTCCTAGAATAATTTGTTGTTACTTATCTGTACCACTTCCAAAAAAAAAATCACTTATATCTACATAAAAGTTGGTTTGGGCACCACAGGAAGAACCTGTGAACTGAATACAGTCGCTATACAAATAGTACAGCACAGATCCCACCACGCTTTAAATGCTTTGGTCAACATGCCTGCATGTTGCTGTGTGTTAACTACAGTTTTCAGTCTCAAAATTCTGTACAAAATGAAGAGTGTGTGTGTGTAAACATAACTGAAATGTTCTATTGGCCATCAGCAGGGAAATATTGGCACGGGTGAGCTTTCAACCAGGTCAAACATTTCCAGGGGAAAAAAAAACGCAAAAATATCTGTCCATTCGTCCGACCATTCATTCATCCATCCACAGAAATACATCTTACAATATCTAACGACAGCAGAAATCTCCCTCTGTGAAGATGGAGCTAATGTGCACAGTGACAGAACAGACCAGTGGAAAATAATCTAAGTACAGTAAATAACGCCTCTTGAAATTTAAATTAAATTAAAAAAGGAATGATGTATATAGTGTACATACATCATGTAGGGTTGTCTTTTACTGACACAGCAGGCAAGCTTGTAGGGAAACAGAATGCACATCTCCAAAAGACATGGCTTTGGTCATGGTGGCCGTTTCTAGTTTGTGTTGATGGTTCCACCTAGTGGCTAAAATAAGCATCCTCAGGGTAAACCAGCCAGCCGTGGCTGCTCAGCAGCGTCCAGCTCATTCTGCCCCTGAACCGAACATTTACAGACATAATGTTCCCGTTATACTTCAGTGGAGAAGAGAAGGCTTTGACGTTTGCTGTCAGGGGTAGGGATGCTCTCCAGCTGAAGGAAGTAGAGAAGGACTTGCACCTGCGGACACAGAAAAGGTGATCAGACCCGCGGTCCAAATGTCCCCCGTCTCACTTATCAATATCCTCACGCCGGTTTTACCTGAGACATGACCTCTAGGGACCAGCTGTCGTTCATGGAGATGGGCTGCGAGCTGTTTGAGATTTTGCTGTCCTTTTCTGAGGGCCGCAGCAAAGTGGGGCCGAAGACTGTGGCCAGATTGTGCAAAGACATCTTGTTGATGCTCTCATTTTCAGTCACCCTGTAAGAGGAAAGGAAAAAAAACTTGTGAACTGACTATCAGACTAACTCAGGCTTTGGCAAGTGTGAATTCTAACAGTAATAATGTTTTGTTTAATCTTTTAAAAGTTACACAGACTTGCTTTAATGCAAGAATATGGAAGCTTTGAGAAGCAAGTGAGAACAATCTGATGATTTATTATCTATATCTGATCTTTATTGTTTTTTCTTCTGTTTTTATGACTTAGGAAGACGTGAAAGAGGGTTTGCCCAAATACATTTTTCACAGTTCCTAATTTGTTTTCCGTCATATAAACAGATGAGAACATTAGAACATGCAGGATAGTGTTGCACTTCAGCCTCTCGGGGCCCGAAATAAGTATTACAAGAACAAACACTTAAAATGCCAAAACTTTTTGTTTTTAACCTGTTTTCACGGATGAAAATTTAAAGACGTAATTTAGAAAAAGTATGCTGGAAAAACTTGCCTCTCAGGGCCTTCGTACAATTAATAATATATAATAATAATAATAATAATAATAAGATCCAAACGTGCGTATTTATTTCATCACTGCTGAACACGATATCAACTATATAACATACTTGTTTCTCCTCTCATCACAATGTAAAATTCTGACAAAAATAAGCAACTTTTTCTAAAGGTGGTGGCAACATACATACACACTGATAACTAATAGCTACCTAATGTAATATTTGTGAGGTCTTTTACCTTTTAAGGTGGTCGAGCACGAAGAGGAAGGTCACCAGATTGGGCTCCGGTAGAGACAGCAGCAGGTTGAGCATGCAGCTCTCCTTGGCCACACAGTCAGAGAGAGCTGCAAGGAGAAAAGCACACAAAATAAATATGCTGGTATTCACAACTCGCAACTGCATTGACGCCTTCCTCATCGCCATAAAATTGGGCCAAAATGAAGAAGTGGGGACTGACCGATGCCTCCAGCAAAGTTGGGGTACATGTCGTCAGTGAAAAGAGGCTCCGGAAGCTCGCGGAAATACAGCTTCAGTGTTCCAGCGATGGCGTTCACGTCCATCTCCCTCATCATGACAGACACGTCTCTGTTGTCTGCGGGGGCAGATGACACAACAGTCACTAAATACAAGCTGCACGGTGGTCTTTGAAAAACACTTCTAAACGAGAGTATGAGTCAGTTCCGCAGAGCTTGACAAGAAATCAAACTGAGCTCACTGGAGTCGAAGGCAGCCTTCAGTGCCTGGATGTCAGTTGCGACTCCAGACACTCTGTAGATTCCCACCTCGTCCATCCCTCGTCGCTCAATCTCCTCCACACACTGTCTCACAATGAGGGGAACCTTGGAGCGCTCTCGCCTGGTGAGGACGTAGTCACACAGAAACAAGTTTTAAACAAGACACATCATGTGAATGTTGTAAACACAAGAGAGCATGGCTGAAATAAGTACCATGTCAGAGTATAGTGAGTACTAGTGCTTCTCAAAAGACTGTTTTTATTTTAATACATGGACAAATCAAGATTCTAAAAAGAACTAAATATATTGTAAAAAGGAGCACATATATGTTGACTCAGGAGTTATGAGTTGCATAAGATATAAAAAATGGGAATATGGGGACGACACAAACACACACACACACACACATATCATCAACTCACTTAGTTACGACGTTGATCTTCACTCCAAAGACGCCGGACTGTTTCCGTGAAGGCATTCGCTTTAAACTGAACTCTCTGCTGGTGAACTTCATCGAAAGCTTCACTTCGATCTGAAACAAGCGAGGAAACCGGTCATTTCGGAAAAACTATGGCAGCAAGTTGTGTAGGAAGTGGTGCAAAAATGGAGAATCAGATGCTAAATGTCATAGTTTAGCTTTCACTCAACTTTCCTCTTTTTACTGGGTTGCTAAAAAACACTTACCCCATTCATGGGGATGACTGCCCTCTGCCAGTCTTTATTTTGCAACGTCTGAGGATCCAGCTGAAAAAAAGAAAAGAAATCAAGTTTTACTTCACATTTAATTATTCATATTCAGATTCTCTTCAGAAATAAAAAACAGGAAATACTGTGCCAGGTGATATGAGTACTACCTGCTCAATGACTTCACTCAGCCCCACATGAACATAAACTCCATATGGCCAGGTGGTGTCATGGATCTATTTTAGTCATCTGACTAATACCAATCTGATCGCATGTATTTACAGTGATCAGGCATGAGTAATGCAATAACATCATGTCCTGCTGCTAAGCACTGTGCCGGTCCAAGATGGCAGATGTTCTTTCAACCAAGAAACCATCAAATCTCATTCAGTTAATCCTTTGTTCAGTGAAAATCTATTTTCTTATGTAATACTTTTTTATAAAAAAGAATTTAAAAAAAAGAATCACAGGCTACAAAAGTGATGAATTGAACACAGAAAAACAACAGTGTGCAGCTTAAATAATAATAAAATAATATTAAAATATCACCAGAAAATGAGAGAACGCAAAAACAAGTTTGTCCATAAATGTCGGTTCCTGAGGCTTCGTTTACAACAACTTCCCATGTAGGTTTGTCCACAGCTCACTTTCCATATCTTTACCTTTGGTCTGATCAGACTGCTGCGGACTCGGCCCCACAGACGGGCCCCCGTACCCGGGGATTTCCTTTCAGCCGTGTCTCCCTCTTCCTCTAGACCACTGCTGACCTGATCCACACTCTCCTCCTCTTTAGGATTACTGTCACTCATTCTTTCTGGCATGAGCAACTCTAAAACTCTAAAATGTTACGGTCACTGACTAACGGCAAACAAACAAAGACACCAGCGCTGTTCCACAGACAGCACTAGTTTCTAATCCACGTCACTAACAAGAGCAGCAGGTCCGTGTTCCCTGAACAACCAGCACCTGATCACATTGCCTTGAAGAATTTGGATGATCCTCTTCGATGCAGACCAGCTGAATCTTCACAAAACTTTCCGTCATCTTCACGTCTTGGTAGTGTTAAACTCCAAATCCTTTTCGTTCCACTGGGAGCCAGAGAGGAACAAAGCCACGCAGCCTGCCGTCCACGCTTGCCTGTGTGTTGTTGTACTTCCCTGATGGATTTGGGGGATTAACTCCTGAGAATCCCCTCCTACGCTCATTACCAACATGCTCACGCCTGCCGCTGTGAGCAGTGCAGGCTGATAATATAGCATCCCAGGTAGCCTAACAGGTTCCTCTCTGGACAATAATGGTCTTAATGTCCTGCCTCAGCTAATACAATGTGATTCTCATGGATATGAAATGCTAAAAATGGTCATACAGGTTAATCAGTATTATTTGTTAAAAGGTATATATATATATTTTGTATCAAATAGTTTTATATTATACATATAAATATATATTCTTTTTATTTTCATTTTCTAAATATTTTTTATTGTCTTTTTCCCTTTTTTTATTGTGTTACTATATTTATATGTGTGTGTGTCATGTTTTTGTGCATATGAGGTTATACACCCTCAAAATTCAAATAATGTAGTTGTTCTTGTGTAATATTGTGAAGTTTTGTCTCCATACCATTGATGTCGACACCAACAAAGCAAGAAGAAAGGCCAACATGACACCACGGGCCCTGAAAGTGATTTAAATAGCCGACAGGTGTCCTTTCTCCAGGCTGTTGGCTCCTGAATAACATGTCAAGTATCTGGCTGAGACTCGACGGAGTTTTGACCGAACTGTCCAGCAGGGAAATCCCTTCACTGGCTGATCAAAGAGCGCTCTGTCTCTGTCTCTCTGTCATACTCTGGAGCCGTGCCGACGGCTACATTTGGTCAACCCAAGACTAATCCGCCCTCTGTCACAACACCCGAACAGGGGTCAAGCTGAAGTGACTTACTGGCTCACTTATTTTTCATCAGCAAAGGGCCTCCCAGGGCAGGATTAGCCCCAAAAAAAAGCTGCTGTTGTCAGCAGTGCAAATAAGATGCCACTGTGGAGGTACTAGAATCAATAGAGTGAGCAAGTTCACTCCACATAGGCAATGATTGTTTTTCCTATAAATGTGAGTGAAACTGTATAGATTTGGGTTCTTACTAAGTCCGTAAATATCGATTTTGTTTGTTTATGTTCTGCTGTTAAAAATGAATATGTTCATAGTATTTTTTAACTCTCAGTTATTGATATTGGTTTGGACCTTAGAAATCTAGAAGTGGTCACTTCTAAGAGAAGTGTGGTAACTTATACCCATCTGGTCCTCTCAGGCACTTCCCCAAAAACACAAGCACATTTGTCCGTACCTTTATTTGTCCTTTGGCCATGATCTTGTCTGCGATCTCTCCATCCTCTTTGCTCTGCCTGGTTTTGTTGCAGCACTTCTCATAGCAGAGCAGCCTCAGAGTTTGAGAGCCCTCCAGTTCAATCTCAAACTCCTTGCACACACACACACACAGAGCAAAAACATGTTACTCTAGGTTTCAGCCCAGTGCACAACAATGTGCTTTTATTCCATCCACCGAACAGTTTTTCCTGAGCATCCAAAACTGAAATGTTTGATTTTCAAACAGTTATGTATCAGGGACACACGGCCTTAAAGGCACACAGCAGTGGATACTGAAGGTGGATCTCACTCAGTAGCTTTCTCCGCTCCGATATGCACTCTCACCTCGTTCCAGTTGGGCTCTGTAGAGTCTCTGTACACACGTGTTTTGGCTTTGTTGACAAAGTAGCCAAAGGAATCCACCTCCAGAGAGCAGTAAAGGTCTAGTGGGCGCAAGCAGAAGCAGTTTGAACGTTTGAATCAAAATGAAACTAAAAACTGAAGACTCACATCAATCTGCTCTCTGTCTGGTGTCATTACAGTTACTGTCTCTGTACCTGAAGACACAGCAAAGAAGAGTGGAACCCCCTCTTATTGAAACATGCCACTGATTATTACCTGACTACCCTTTAAAAAGTTTGAGCCGGCAGTGGTTTGAGACATATTTGAGTCTGCTTGTACACAGTGTTCCTGACTAATCCCACTTGTTCCCAATGCAGCTGTCCACCCAGCTGACAGCCGCAGAGAGAGAGGGGGGGGGGGGGGGGGGGGTGTACAACAGATGACACAGAGGATGATGAGACTGCATGCAACCTCTAGAATTATCAGTGAGATGGCTCCTTGTCAAAAACAGGAGAATAACCAACTTACTTAAGCTGTGTTTCAGCCCGGACGCAGAGTGGACGATGACATTCAGGAAGCCGTACAGACCAGAAGATTCATCATCTGCGGAGTGTGCCGTTCAGATCACGCAGGTTAAGAAAGAATTATAAAAACTGTAGGTATATTAAAATATGTATTTAACCCTAAAAAGTACAATGCACTGTGAACCTTACCTTCTTTATTCATGGTCATTGGAATCGTGTGAACAGTCTGCAGTTTCACACACGAGTTAGTGAGCATCTGCAGCTCCAGAGAGGTCAGAGAGAAGCTTTTAAAGCCTGCAGGAACACAGTCAAGGTGAATGCAAGCCACACACAATATGACATTACAGCCGTTATGACAATACTCTGATGTCTCTTGTAGAAAGTGGCAGGTTAACTCACACTTCTTCTGCTGCTCGCGAACGATCTCCCTCCACTCGGCCCGTTCATAGTCAGAAGAGATGAGAAACGTGAAACCCTGAAAGAAAGAAAAGGCATGATAGTTTGTATTTTATTGCACTCTCATTGCTGTAGTGGCACGCTTGTTAACAGCAGAGGGCAGCAGAAACCATGTTAAGAAGTTGTTTATTGACAGTACAAGATATTCACAATGATATTTAGCATGAATCTTTGATATAGGGAACCTTCTTTAGGACTCCTGACTCACCTTGCCGTTTCGGTTGGCCACTCTGAACGCCATGTTGGGCGACATGAGAAGCAGCAGAGACTCCTGTTCCGATAGCTTCTTCCTCAGTCGCTCGATCACCTTGGGTCCTTTGGTGGTTCTCTACAGATTAACAGCACCAGGTTGACTGTGAGGCAGGACATGCTGTCTAGACATGTGCTAACAACTTCCTCCTCATGTGCTAACAACTTCCATATTTTTGTCTACAAAGCTGTCATTGTTGTTGTGTTTCTACAGTTACTTCAAGTGATATCAACCAATGTATCATAAACTACATATCTCCTTGTATTTCTGAGGCTTGAGTTTCTGTAGGTGTGTTTAATATCTGTGTATCCTCACCTTCTCTCTTTGGATCTCGTTCTTGATCTGGGAGATTTTGATCTTCAAGGCGTCGATCTCCTCATCCTGGACCAGCGGGATGGGGGTGGACTCACAGTCCTCAATGGTCTGGAAAGTCAGGTCAGCCAGTGGGACGTACCACTTACAGTCGTACTGTTGCCCTTTTCTGTTGGAGCACAAAATGTGTGTTTAACGACGTCATCTTTTTTCCTTCTGACCCAGTAATTGTCATGTTGCCCTGCTCTTTCACCAGAACGTGTTTTTAAGCAGCGTGAAACCAACAGTACAAATAACCACAAGCTTGAAAACTGTTGGCGAAATTACAACTTTCATCTCCAACTGCAACCGCCGGTTGGTCACAATGAAACTGTTCTATTTCCAGCAAAGCAGAATTTACTTTTAACAAGTTCAATGTCTGTATGGGCAGGAGTGACTATCATTCCCCAACAGGCATTTTGAACCAGTGGATCTTCCAGGTCACCAAACCTCGGGCTGGACGCCGACCCAGACTCACCCTGCAGCCTGTTTCTTCAGCTTGGTGCAGAGCAGCAGGTCGGTGAAGAGGAAGACGTGACGGAGTTTCCTGGAACCTTCCACCAGCTCCACCATGAAGCGATCCCTCAGCAACTGACGGTTCTACCAACAGGAAAAGAGAAATCACGTCATTACACTCATAGTATGGAACTCTCATTTGTCTGAAATACACCCCCAATAATCTAAATTATTCAGCATTTTTAAATAATGAAACTGTGAGTGAGAATTAGGGTGCTTTCAAAAACTATTCTACTGCACCAAAAGCTGCAATACTAAGAACTGCTGACAGTACAGTATCTAATGTAAGGTTTATATTGATGCTCAGTTCAAACTGCTTTAATTTGGGGTTCACAAACGATGACTTTGTGCTGATGCTTGTACGCGATTATAATTACTGTACACATTAATGTGCTGTCGGATGAATGCTACCAAACCTCATGGCGGAAGTAAACACAATAACCGAAAACAATAAATCATTTGCGACGTGTCCAAAACAAGGCACAAAGTGTGTGCAGCATGTTTCTTCGACCAGCAGCAGCATCCTCAGCGGTCCGTCCAGCCCACGGTAGAAACGTGACGACATGAGCTCTTCCTGCAGCAGCCTCAGCCTTAGAGGTCAAAAGGCTGAGGCTGCGGTTTACAATGACACTGCCCATGTGAGACTTCACCATCCCACACCAACCACAGTTCCACAAAAACAAGGAAACCACTGCAGCATGTCTTTCCTATTCTGTTTTCGGGACACACGCTGGTTACAGGCCCGTTGGGAAGCCCCTCAAAACATGTTAAGCACTGTCCTGGTTTCAAAGAGAAGAGGACATCCGCTTATTATGTTGTGGCACAGACACAACCGCAAACAGTCAATAATCCAATGGAAAAACAAGAGCTGTAACTGCACAGTGCTCATGCCCTCCTGGCACTGGAATCTGCTTCTGTTTATATTGTGCACCATAATGACATGTTGTGCAGCGAGGCATGTACAAGAAGTGGAACTAAACAAACTCATGAGTTTAAATGGTCAGGGAAATTATGGTGCAAAACATTAGCAACGGGTGCAAAAGTTAGTCGACAGCTGATTCCGAACAACTCGTATTTCCAGCTGGTGACTGAACTGTCATGTGCTGGCTTGTTATCGTTCAATCTCCTTGTGGGACTTCAGACTTCCTCGACTATACACAGAATTTTCCCAAGAACTTTCTTTGATTTCATATCCCACCCAGGTGGGCCGGGCCAGTTCCCAGAAAAAAAAACAGAGGAAGTTCTTATTCAGGTCATCTGAATCAGAGCCCTGGTGTGTGGGGCGGGTAAACGGGTCAGGAAGCCCGCCTAATCGGTACACACCCAGTGCAGAAGGCTGGTGAGACATTTAGGTTGATAAGGAGTGCTGCAGGTCATTTCGGGGAAGCAGAGTTAACACTGCGGCAGGGAAGGATGGGAGGAATCGACAGGTTTTCCTGGTTAGCGACACGGAGACCCCTTGCCTCCAGTGTTTGCAGGGCTTTGTCACGAGCTTCCTCTATCGTTGACTTCCTTCACAACTAAAGCAGACACGCCGAGATGAGTCAGCAACAACCTGACTCACAATCCGGTTCAGACAAGACACGACAGAAATTGCGGGGGCAAGATATGATCCTAAATTCCACAATACTGCTGTTTCAGTGAGTAAAATCAAGTCAGTGAAAGTGTCCTAAAATACTCTACATTATTCACTTTGGGACAAAATGTAAACCTTAAATGAATATAATCAAGTGGTCTGTCAATCAATAACTTTATTAACTAATTATCTCATAAAATGTAGCTCATTTCCCTTTTGAATTACAGCCACACTAGCAGCATGTTCTCTATGGATCACAATGGCAGTCTGTCAGTTGGTCCACCACTTTAGTCAAGACTGAAATACCTCAACAGCTATTGGATGGATTGCCATTAACTTTTCATCTAAACATCAGCATGTTAGCATTGTCACAGTGAGCATGTTAGCATAGAGACGTCCGCATTTAGCTCAAAGCACCAACGTACCTAAGTACAGACTCACAGAGCCACTAGCATGACCGTGGACTCCTAGTCCTGTTTAGTTTAGAGTTTTTAATTATTTAGCATATTGAATATTTGTGCAAAAGGTTAGAAAGCAAGCTAGATTCTCCTAAATGATGTACTACAAAATAATATTGCGCCTGTGTGAGTTAATGAAGCATATACTGGACAAATATAAAACCATATACAGTAAAAGCAGGAGCGGCCCAGAGAGTCTATTTTGTCGTGCCAGTCTTCGTCACTGTGCCACCACAACATATAAACCACTGACTTTGTCCTTGGCAAAGGGAACAAGTGCTCCACTAAGGGAACAAGTTGTACCTCTTAATCTGTCCTTCTCTACTCAAGCATCATTAGCATAACCCTGAGACGATGAAGGTTCTCCATACTCCATACTGACCTCTCCCTTCTTAACTGTCATGGACTGTCGACGTGGGGTGATCTCTTCATTGATACTGGACAGGAAGTTCTGAGAGATGCGCAGGGCGTCCAGTAGCAGCGGATAGTCCGGGTGGCTGGAGGGCGTGTGCTTCAGGAGGTCCTAGAATAGAAAAAAAAAAAATCAAGACAAATTCAATCCCCCAAACTCTCTTCAGGCAGACAAGATGTTGCTCCAGATTTGCGTTTGGCAGATGGACTTACATGCAGAACGAGTGTGCTGCGCGTCACTCTGTCCACAGGTTTGTAGAGAAGAGCTGTGGAGGAGGCAGAGTCAGCTCAACAGGCCCAGTCACAGCTCAACTACTTATAGCAATATTGATTAATGTGGCGGCTGGCCATTCATTTCAATCAGTACTCACTTTCCAGGGAACTTTTAGCCGCCTGGTCTTTGCAGTCCTTTGTGCTTTTGACCTTGAGATTCTGGCAGGAAGATAACACCAGAGGGAACGGTGAGAAGAAATACCCTCATTAAATCACTGCCCCACAGCGCAATTAAAACAATCAGCGCCACTGTTAAGAGCGCCGTGGCTTTTACACAGTGAGGACGGCTGAAAACCGCCCTGTCATCGCTTGTCTCGGGGCAGCTGTGCAACATCAAATACGCGCCTGCTGCGCGTAGCGTGATTACATACCTCGGATATCTCTGCAAACTGAGCGTTCGCCTGGCAGCATTTGTCCGCCGTCTCCACAGCAACCTTGTAGTTATCCACAAAGGCCCTGTACACGCCGAGCTGGCTCGCCTACAGGGCACAAAAGAGCACAGATTAGATTCATCCTGAATAGAGGAGGTAGATTTAAGTATGTGACTGCCACTGGGTACTTAGCAGTGTCACTGTATGCTGTGTGCTCAGGCATGAGTTGAACAGTATTACAGGAGGAATTAACGCAAATGAGTGTGATTCAATGTTTTCTCACATGTATAAATGTTTTTCTTATCCAACAGCAAACACTGAGGAAGCTCATATTCAGCGACCTCCTATAGAATGTTTTTTCTTTCCTTTACTGCCTATAATGTGGTGAAGCGAGGCTTTTATCTGGCCGGGGGATGACTCCAGTCAGTCTACTCACATGTGCACTGCAAGGTCCACAGAGCATTACTAACAGCCAAAGACTCCCACCTTTCCCCCCTGAAAGTCTCCCCTCTTTTAACTATCATTAATGATCAAGGCCTGACATTTAAAGCGTGCTATAATTACTTTCTGAAAGTTACTGACTAGACGAATGGTGGTCTGTTTGATCAAAATCCAACATACAATTTGATGCTGTGAGGTTTCATGTTATTTGATCCGAAGGAGGGTGTAAATCAGCTGAACTGATTGCCGTACTGTAGTTAACTTTGTGTGGTAACTACGCACTCATACTGCAATCAAACAACTATCGCAACATTTCACTCATATCAGCCCATCAGATACTTTGTTTGCCACTGCTCTCAGACTTCCTTGTTTACTCTATTTGCTAACAATTCTCTGCTGCTTTCAAGTTAGGTCAAAAGAAGTGGAAAAACAGGTTCTTGTTGCTTTGGCTCTAAAACTTTGTCATAACATGTTTTCCTTCAACCATAATACATCTTAAATGATATTTGTCATTTTTCAGAGGAATTGTTGACTATATTGTGTGTTAACATAATTTACACAATATAAATGGATTTCCACCGTCAATGATTACTTGGCACGCTTGTGTTGACACACTTATTCAAGTATATTTGTTCCCTTGGTTGTCCTACTGAAGCTAACCAATATAGTATCACCATACCAGTTTCTGGAAGAGGTCGCCCACACACTGCTGGTGGCCCCACTCCTGGACTCGGGGCAGCAGAGCATCATAGAAGTCCTTGTGGATCTCATGAAGCTCTGTCACTTTGAAGAAGATGGTCTCTATCTGCTGGATGGTCAGCATTGGTTGGGATGTTGTGGCTGCAGCCCTCAGAGGCTTCATGGGCTGGATAAATTATAAGACGCAATTATAATGGTATTAGAAATTCATTAGACGAAGAATGTGTTATTTGTTCTGTCTAAAGTTAGATAGTTTTAATAACTGACTCAGTAATGTCCGTTAAACAGAAATATCTAGCAAAGGTTTGCAAACATTATCTAACGTTAGCTAACATAAGCTACGTCTTACCAGACCAAGGCTTCAGCTTTAGTGTGTTAAACTAGAACAAAGGTGTGTTTTACTACTAATTAATTCCCCTTTATTTTTGTAAGATGACATATGTGTTATTTCTTCTTTCTTCTTCAAAAGTTAGATAGTCCACAAACTGACACAGTGACTCAATAATGTCAGTTACACAGCAATAGCGTTAACGCGACTGTACCCATAAAAAGGTTTAATACATTAGCTAACGTTAGCTAACATAAGCTATTGTTTACGAACTTGAGCAAGGGTGTGTTTTTATTAGTTATAAAGATTATTTTCATTTGTAAGAGGAAGACCGTGTTATTTCAAAAGTTAGATAGTTCACAAAACTGACTCAGTAATGTCAGTTAATCAGCAATAGCGTTAACTTTATTGTACCTATAAAAAGTGTGATAATATTAGCCAACATTAGTGTTGTAGCCTTAGGGTATTGGATTGAGCAAGACAGGGTGTGTTTTTATCTGTTTATTTGCAAGAGGAAGAACATGTTCATTCAAAAGTTAGATAGTTTCACTAACTGACTCGGTAATGTCAGATATACAGTAACGTCTACATAAGGTTTGCCACTAACGTTAGCTAACAAGCTACATCTACCAGACCCACGCTGTGGCTGCAAATCCCCTTGGTGTATTAAACTGAGCAAAAGGTTTGTTTTATCACTTGTGAATTACATTTTGTAAGAGGATGATGTGTTATTTCTTCTTTCAAAAGAAAACACTCAAGCATTTAAAGAAAAACACAATTAAAGATGCTAGCTATATCACCACCTTTTTTTATGCTGCAAGCAAATTTCAATAATATACAATCTCATGAAATTATTGTGTGTTTGTGTGTGTGTGTGTGTGTGTGTGTGTGTGTGTGTGTGTGTGTGTGTGTGTGCTATAAGCTTCACATACTATCAGCAGGGCCTCCAGGTGGCTGAGATAAGTCTCCTCACTGGCCAGGATTCCAGACAGAACCCACTTTCTCATCTCCAGCCCCTTCTCCTGGTCCAACTCCACCTGATATACAAGCATGGTGGAAACAGAAAACTATTTTCAAATATGAAGAGAAGACACTCCCCAACAAAAAAAAAAAGAGTCATGATGAAGATATGATAACGTTAATGGGTTTGATCTTTAATAAACTACCCACACACCTCTGCAAACCCCTGGCTGCAGATATTGTTGTTGTGGGATTACGGACGGACCAGATTTGATTAAACTCTGTAGGAGTTTTACATTCCAAGAGGCCTGCACCAGAGACTCCTAGCATCTTAAGGAAGACAAATGTGTTTCTAGTCCGGGAGTTGTTACTCCAAACAGGTCAAAGCCATCAGTCATCCTGGATATCATGTCAGTAAGCCATTATATTAGCTAGTTTTTTTTAAAACACTGCATGCTGTCTAAGCCCCCCCCCCCCGCCCCCCCATGATTTAGGCTTTGAAGATCACCAAGAGTACACAACAGAGGATAAGAATACCACCGATAGGACAGGAACAGAGCAGAGGGGGAAGGGAGCTGCGTCACTTTTAAACATCTGTTCGCCCACAGTATGTTTGCTGAGCATGTATGGTGTTTATCCTGTATCCCTGTTTCAAGCACTCACATCTGGGAGCTGTACTGTCAACTGTGGAGTTCACTGTCGGCCTCTGGACGCCTCAGCCGACTTAATGCCTGGCTGAAGGGCAATTCTTCTGTAGTTTTATGATGTGTCCTTCACTGATTTTAAACATGAAGTTCAGTCGACTTGTTATACAGAGCACTACGCTGAGCTGTACAAAAAAAACAAGCCTAATTATGTCGTCATTTGAAGAAGTGTAATACTAAATCACTAAAGTCACGCTGTATTTGCTCTGCTTTGCGCATGATTGACTTGGTCAGGAAATCTCTAGTCACGTGTCAGATTCTTGAAAAGTGATTGATTTTGGCAACTACAAACAGTAGAACTGGCATTACTTTATTAGTAATGATTTTCAAAGATTTGTGTAAACTAAACTTTAACAATCATAACAAGTGGTAAGGAGACTGGCAGGCTGTACATGGCGACATTACTGGCCTCTTGTCAGATTTTGCAGGAGATCTAGTGGTTTGTTTGTGTAAAGTAAACTAACACAAATACAGAATGGGGTATTTGAGTATCTCCTGTACTTTCATGCACATGCAGCAACACTACACAGGAGCAGAATAAGTGGAAACAATATCCTCTTCTCAACAAGAAGAATGAGGTTTATAGGAAATGCCGTAACTCAAGTGAAACACTTAGCATTAAGACAGACGACAGAGGTTACAAATATCTTATAGTAATAATAATTACATCAAGAAATAAAAATGAACTTGACCTGAAATGAACTTGTTGGCTTTAACAAAATATCTGCTTTTGTTTTGAGGAGGAATGATGGGTTGGATTTGGTATTTTAACACCAACACACAGACAGTGGAAGAAGCCATCTTAGGCACCGTAATGGTAACTTCTCATCACTGAATGAGAAGCCAGCGCTGCTCCAAGTGTGAATGGTGCGTGGAGAGAGGACAGTGAAGGACAGTGCAGCAGCAGCAGCAGCAGCAGCAGCAGCAGCAGGGGAACAGAGAGATGGAGGAGCAGCACTGCGAGCTGTGACAAGTTGGTGGGAGTTGACCCAGTAACATTACCGACAGCGTGGACTCCAGGGAGCCGGAGGACTGGGTGTCCCGGCTGCTCCGGCTCTTGGAGCGCAGTCGTGGCGAGGAGGACGGGGATCCGGTGAAGGATAGAGGGTCGTGGTGAGGCTGGTGCTCCTCTGAGTGCTCCAGGTCATAGCCATATGATGGAGGGGTCTCATTGTAGGGAGCCTCTGTGAGAAACAAAGGACAATGGTCACATGGGGTGTCATTAAACTGTTAAGCCGTGTAGTAAACACGGACAAACATCATGGGAAATGCAGCAAACTGAAACATCATTTTCAGTTGGTATTCCAATACCATGCCAATAGAGATTAGAGTAGCTGGTGGCTATTAAAGCTATTTAAGAACCGATTGAAATATACTGACATTTAGTGTTAATAGCTTCATCATTTCAGTTGACATCATGTACATGTGCAAGCCACCAAGAGCGAAAGGAACAAGGAGTCAACAGTTCATTTTGTTAATCCGTCCATGACTGAATCACATTAAATTGTTGTTGCTGTTATTTTGTCCAGCCCCCTGTAAACAAAGCGTCAAAATAAAGAGAGATTGAAAAAAGCACGTGTCTAACCAGTATCATCAGTTGACAATAAACACCAAGCAGCGTGCATTTTATTTTACCACCATTTGTCTTCATATCTAATCCTCTTTTAACCTTCATAAACCTGTGACCAAACACAGATCTACCACACAGCCTGTGCCAGCCACCGAGGGCTCGTGCCAGGCGACTGGATAAGCCTGGGAAACGCACGTGCTCTGCTCATGTCAGCCTTGTTGTGCAGCGTGTCTCCTTCAGGATCAGAGAGAATCTGCAAGGCGCTGCCGTAACCTGGTATAATATTCACGTTGTGGGTCGACAAGTCAATGAGGCCTCACAGCTTCCGAAAAAATAAGAAAAATGGGCAGAAAAGATTTTCATTGTGGGAGCTGACCGAGCTGACAGGGAGTATGTGCCGGAGACAAGACAGAAATACATGTTATCCCTGTGATTTCAGACTTTTTAGGACACCCTGGAGATCAACAGGCTTTGTAACTTGTAATTACTGTCAGCCACCCCTGACTCACCAGCACCGATCTTCATTATCATCATTAAGGATGTGACAGATGCAGAATAGCCTTCTCCAAACAGCAGTAATAAAAGAATAAGACAGCCATGTCTGGCAACGTGCAGTAAGGTATGTTAAGAAGAGGCTACAAAAAACTTGTCCCCTCGGCTTGAAAACAGGATGGAGAGGATTCCGGAAACCGGGGGAGGATAAAGCCCAGTCACCCTGGAGAGGCCTGAAAAGACAGGCGAACTGACAGGGTGACATCCACAGAGGCCATGACAGAGGACTCAAACAAACACACTGGGCCCAGCAGAGAGGCAGAGGGCTCTATTGAGTGCATGAGGAAGGGACTACTGCAGGACAAACAGCTTCAGAGCACAGGGGAAGTCCATGTGAAAGGCCACTCTGTGTTCCAGTGAGATTATACATCAGCCCCGGCACTGGATGAATAACACATCCTCTCTCAGGCAGCGGCCTCGGACACACAAACTATCTCCTTCCAGGAAAAAAAAAAACAATAGTCCGAGTTTGGAAAAACACTACTAAACAAGAATAAGTTAAGAGGAGGATTTACAAACCTGTTCTTAAGTCTTAGACACGGAGCCATTTGTGTCTTTTGTGGGAACATTTTTAAACGCACAGGGCTCGTTTTGAGAGTGCCAAGTGTGAGAAAGTGGAAGTCACAATAGAGCCTCAGTGAGCGCCGATGTTCTGGCGATCACAAGGGCCGCGACTGAGGAAGTGTCCAGGCAGGTCTGCCCGGAAAATTCAGCAATTCATCTGCTTCAGAGCGGAAACAGGCTTTCTGCACAAGGTCATTTTTTCACAAACAGCTCCCACTCCCACTCCTGACACACTCGTTCAGCTACCGGTCACGGCTATCATATTATATTTACATTCCTGCTAACTTTGATGCCTTTTACAAGTCTGTTTTTATGTAAGAACCAATTCTTTATGCCTGATTTTTCTTCTCCATGCTCGTCTCTGTGTAACCTGTTTTCAGGTCCTTTGTTTGTCCTGATAGTGAAAGAATTTGTGACCTTATTAACAAGAGCTGAACAAATAACCCGAAGTGTAGACTGCTCTTTTAAAACCTCAAACACGTTTAAGAGATCTACCCACAGGGTGCTGATGTGGAACAACAACTGTAAATAACACAAATACAAATATGTTAAAGTTGATGCATGAAAAATAAGACTCAAACATATAAAAATGCAGTTCATGTTTTATGAACTGAACTAAAATAAATTCTACCATATATAGTGACCTTCTACTAAACTCTGTTATAATATTAGAGCCTTTAAAAATATAAAAGGCACATTTTATTTATTACTTTAACCGTTAAAGCTACTATGAGGAACTTTCATTTTGTGTTGATTTTGGCGGTAAAAGCGGTCGTGTTTCCGATCACCAGATTCCTTTTAGAAAACTTCTCATTTTACTGTAGCAGGGTCTGACAGTCTACTCCACTCTGTCCTGGTTCTGGTTCTCCCGTGCCTCTCTTCCCTTAAGCGGGCCCAGCAATACAGCTGGTGCCGGGCGCAGGTCTCTCCACCTCCAGCAGGAGCTCTGACTGCAGGTTGAGGGCTGCAGCGAAGCGGAGAATACTAATTTATTACGGTTGCTTTTTTTGCCTCCAAAATGCAGCGAAATTTGAAGGTTTTGTTTAAAACACATAAGAATCAACATGTGTAATATGTTTGAAATTTTACAATGTAAACTCTATTGTTAAATCCCCCATATTCAAAGGAATATTACAGAGGACAGGACCTTGGTATCCTCGATGGTAGACCTTGTAAACAGATTGAACAACAATCAGAAATGCCTTTTTTAATATAATAACTCGCACAATGTCTTATTATTTATCGACCAACACATACGCTGATACAGAAATATCTGTTGTAAACTGGAATTGGCTGATGTGTGAGGCTTTATTATACAGTCAGTCCTCCATTAGCTCACTTATTCTGTCAGTCTACGAGTGTAAATAATGCTCAATAACACAGTGTTGATACTAGAGGCGGTGCATCAGAAGTCACAGTGAAGAGACCATGTTGTTAATGATTTTTTGGTTTCCACTCTGCAGTAACTCATAAGTGACCATTTACCAAGTATCACACATGAGCTGTTCTACAGTGTGTCCTCCCTGTCACACCCACACAACGAGCTGCAGCTTAAAATGGTTTCAACTGTGCAATAGAGCTGTAATAAATACATTCTAATGACATTACATAAGATTGCTGAGCTCAACAGCTGCGCTTGTGAGCTGCGTGGAGCCGTGGATCAGAGAGAAGCCGATTTTGTTTTGGACTGTCTCCGAACTCGCTAATTCTGTGTTTTTCAAGAATTTAATTTCACCGTATTCCCACAAGTCATGGTTTCATAGATGTCAGATTACTGCAAATCATCACAAAGAAAGAGATTACGGTTGGAATCACCTTTTATCCTCTTTTTACAAAATGCCTTTTTCTTTCCCACACCGAACACCCCAGCTACAAACAGAACTCAAGGATACATAAGGACTCGGCCAAACAACTGGCTCCTGATTTTCCAGCCCCCTTTCTGGACAATCACCAATCATCATGAATCACCTTTCCTTCCTCCAAATAACAGCCAGGTTGTTCATGAGAAAAACCACACAGCAGTTTGATACTGGGGACATGTTGGACGTTCTATTGATGACAAAGCAAAGATGCATTCAAAGCGCTAATCCTAATCCATAGAGATGAACTACGATAAACAGGCAGAGAGGCAGAGAGAGACAGATGTGCAGCTGAGACGGAGTCACAGCATCAGAGACTCACGATCAGAGAAATAATCATGTGGTCGTGTTTCACTACACGAGACCAACAGACAGTATCAAAAGAAGAGGGAACTTTCCCTTGTGACGCATTTACCAACACTTCTGTTGTTACGTTGAGACTGAAAGCTTGTGTTTGTTTTCAAAATGATTGACATCATCACGTGGCATGGACATTAAAATATGGGGAAGAACAAGTTTGCTATTGAAAACAACCAAAAGTGGGAAACAGGCTTTTGGATCCAATCCGGACCTCCATTTAACTCATCTTTTAAAAGTACAACGGATGAAATATCAACTCGACTGATGGGAATACATTCTGACAGCAATTCCCAAAAATAAAAAAATCAAAGAGCAAAGAGTGTCTATTGATTTGTCCCAGAAAGAGCTGGAACAAGAATAGCAGCATCCATAAATCCCCATTTCACCACCGGGAATGGGCACGGTGGTGCCCATCAGTGTGTTTAAATAGCTCAAGGGCCCACTTATTGTTCCCCACTGTGAACGTATTGACCGTCCACATAAAGATCAGTCAGCTGATGGACAAAATTCTGATCACAAGCTCCCAGAAATAAACACCACATAGCAAATGTGTTGATCGATCCAGCTCACAAACAGCTGGAAATGAGATTTAAACATCTATAATTCTAAAGTGACAATGAAGGACAGCCTTTCTGTCACCTCTCGAATGGTTTGTATAGATCTGGAGAGAAAGGTTGCACCTTTGGAAAAAAAAACAGCAGAAGATGCCAATGTGAGATGTTGTTAAAAGCTTAGCACCACTTTATGGCTCCAGAAAATGGATTCTCCTGCAGACTGTGTGGTCACTGGGGAAACAGAGGTGGCATTTGGGAGCAAATAGAGGGAAACGGGCTAAAGGGTGATGGCTCTTCAGACTCTGGACATAGTGAGCCCCGGCCAGTTTTCCTCACTTCGTGACTAGTAGAACAATCTGTATAGATGTAGCTGTATTGCACTTCAACGTGAATCTTTGGTGACATTCAGGTCTCCAGATTACAAAGCATCTACAACTGCTGATAATGTCACTGATCTACACAGTAGCACTCAAATCCTGTCATCGTCACGTGATTTTTATTTGTTTTATTTGAATATGTGAGCCATTATGTTGATAAGGAATTCCATAAACTTCTGAACTTCCATAAAGACTTTAAAGGGACAGATTACAACAATAAATCAAAATCAGAATTGATGTAGCAGAGGCAAAGATATATATTGGGTCAAGCTGCTGGGCCCAACATTACCTATAATGCTGTTTGTAGATCAGCTTTCAGTATGTTAGCTGCTCTGTGAGTCTGTACTAATTGCTAATGTTAGCGTGCTAACATGTTCACAATGACAATGCTAACATGCGGATGTTTAAGAGGTATATTTACCATGTTCATCATCTTAGTTTACCGGGTTAGCATGCTAACATTTGCTTGTTAGCGTTTAACACAAAACACAGATGAGGATGATGGGAATGTCGTTCGTTTTGCAGGAATTTGGTCAGAAACCAAAGAGCTCGATAAAAGACAAATGTTGACCTGATGATGGTGTTAGATGTGAAGTCAGAGGATCACCAAAGTTATTACAATTCATCCTGAGGGGGACATGAATGCTTCCACGAACTTGATTAATCAAACAGCTTTACTAATATATGAAGATCCAATAGACATTTCACTCAAAACCTCATCTTCCGGGTGGGACTAGAGGAGAAAGGAGTCATCCTCAGGGGACCGTGAATGTCTATATTAAACATCGTGGCAATTCATGCAATAGCTGTTGAGATATTGCAGTCTGGACCAAAGTGGTGGACGGTCCAACCAACAAACTGACATTACCATCATTAGAGCCATGCCGAGAGCATGGCAAAACATTTGTAGTCCTCAATCCAAATCCGCGATAACTCACATGATGTCACTTGAGTCGTTTGCTAAGACCTGACAAAGCTCCTCCAGAGCCCCAGAAGACATTAAACACGGGCTGTGTAGTTCTCCCTGCGACTGGTAAATTGACTTTGACATGTATAAATGGCAGAACGTTCCTCTAACCTTTGGGGCATCTGTTGCGGCAAAATGCTGTGCGCTTTGGCAAACTATAAAAAAAATGTGAGCCGACACATCATCATCACATCCTGGGCCGTCTGAAGTGTCTGCTGCATCGGGAGGCCCTTTAAACCGCAGGGCTGGTGGAGGCACTGAGGCCCACCAGCACTCGTCTCTGATCTGTTGTAGGGCAGCCTAAAATTAGTGCCAGTCATTGAGCAGTGTAGGTCAGAACTGGGCCGCCGAGAGCAGCACACCTACTAATCAGCGCGAGTTGAAATAGCTCAGGGTGGTCAGACGACTGCTTGTAATGTGCTGCATAACAGAGAGAATCAAAAGCCCCAATAATCGTTCCAGTCTGTGAAAATAAACAGACAACGGAGCACATTGGCTATAAGAAGATTAGCTTCATTGACACAGAGGAAATAACAACATTACTAATATGTTACAGTAGATCTTTTTTCTAAATTCAGGAATTAGTCTGATCTTACTTGTTTAATAAAAACCTATAAATTATCCTGGAGTCTGGCCAGTCACATAGCCTTAAGTTTGCTTTTTACTGTGACCACAACTGCTGACATTGCTTATTAGAAGCAGATGATGAACACAGTTAAGAGATTGAATCAGACACATGAAATGATAAATGCACAGTGACCTCCAGGTATGATGAAATATTCATTTGCATGTCTGACTATAATTAAATATGAGTGAGCAGACCTCACCTGATGTGCTTTGGCTCAGTCATAATCTGCCTAGCAACACATGTTTGCACATGTTTGCATTTAACTAGTTGGTTAAAGCTAAAGCTCTGTGGGCTCAGTATTGAATGAATCAAATGATCAGAGAGTTGCTGTGTTTTGCTAAATTACAAAACCTACACAGCTTTGAAAATAGTCAAATGTCTTCTGTGGTTCCTAAAACCCGCTAATGCAACCGTGTCGTAGTACACCTGGCGATTGCATTCATGCTTCAAAAACCATAAAAGTGGTGTTCATTTGTGAAGATTATCTTGCTGAACTAAATGTCTCAAATGTTTTCCACAGAGCTTATTTTCTGCAATAATCCAAAATCCTATGGAATCCAATCCAATGGGAAAATCCAATTGGCTTTATGTCGAGGAAACTAGCGTGACGCTATACATTTATAACAGAAACGGTGTTACAAATGGAGGTTTTTTAAAATCTTTTTTCCAGGCATGCCGAAGATGTCATAGTGATGTCATCAGGGTTATCTCCCCCTAAAAAAAAAAACTTGCGTTGCAAATTAGGGGCATGGATGGAGTTTGAAAAACATGCAAGTTTGCCAAGAAACTTTGCGAGAAAACATTCAGTCTAAAACTAACACAGTGACACGACAAGCGCCACGGGTCAGGCTGTGGTGAGAGAGGTGAACTCATACAACACTTAACATTTCATTAACTGTTTCCCCCCCACACACCCCACTAGCAGCTGAGACATTCCATAAACAATTGGCCTGCCAGCCAGCAGCACAGAGGGCCCTTTGAGTGGGACCAGGGAGGGGAGCTGAGACTGCAGGACCAGGGGTCTGAGGCGGAGCACGAGGGAGGATCACCGAGCCGGGGGAGGCCCGCAGGCTCATAAACATGCCAAAGATTCTTCTTTTATTAAGTTTTTTTTGGAAACGTGAATGTGAACAGAGGAGCTAATAGGACAATCGGGTGTGATCGGGGCTAGCGTAGTTTCTAAACAAGTGTTTTTGTTCCGTTTTCTGATGGGGAGGAACAAAAAGACTATTCATGACATTTACTGCGAGAGCAGCTGGCGATGCCTGGCCTGGTGTAATCATGGCCTGCCAGCTTTTGACCACTTTACCCAGTACACTGCATAGAAGAACAGGTGTCTCACACACACACACACACACACACACACACACACACACACACACACACACACACACACACACACACACACACACAAAGTTGGCTGCCCTCGAGTGCTGCCAGCGCTTTCTCTTGTGGGCCTACATTTACTCTCGGAAAGGGAGAGGCTGAATTCTTTAGCTTCCTTGACCACCAAACCTCAGATGTTGATAATCCAGGTACAATGATAGGCCTGTCTGGGCTTCCTTGAGGAACCTCAAATATTCATGAGTCTGCAATTAACCGCGAGTATAGACCAGCCTCGGTGTGACTCCTGCTGAGGCAGCAAGTCGTGCCGATCTCTGGACTGAGGCCAAGCCATTCAGACAGCCGTCATCACCTTTTCAGACAGACCTTTCGATTTACAAAAACTGTGCCAAATTCTCATAAATGCATCCCAAAACACAGAGTTCTGATTTTTTTTTTTCACAGAGATATTATGACTAAAACTAAGATAATGAATGGTGAGGTTTATTATTTCCCATTTGGCCGACCTCTTCCTCTCACTGTAATACATTAACCATGAGACGGTCGACACACTCAAGACCTTTGCAGAAAGCTGTGGCCACAGGCATGTCAGTGTCATGATGATAATTAATTATGGCAAAATAGACCCATCAGAGAGTTGGCCTCCTTAAAGGCCCACAGCTAATCAGCAGCTCTATTCACGGCTAGGCTTGACAATTGGCCTAGATAACCAGAAACCAGGAGACAACACTTATTCTTCTATTCATAGAAAAAGGGTCCCCTGAGACGTGTCAATTTTAGACTGACCATTTCACTTCGATTTCACACCGCCATGCAGCTGAGTATCTGTGGGACTGTGGGTTTGTTTGTGTCAGTTAGTAGGTGTTTCTAATTGTAAGTCAGTCATTTTTTCCCAGGCGGAGACAGGCTGACACCATGCCAGACACTAAAAACACTCACACAACAGCAGCAGGGACCACGTCAACTCTTGGTCTGCTGCCAGCGCTCACATGTTCCACGACAGGGTGCAGAACATAAACACACACACACACACACACACACACACCGAATCTTACCGTCCAGAAAGCCTTGATTTAGGTACAACCACTGACTGGATTGTTCAGTTTACGCAGCTTTAATAGTTACACAACACTCAGGGAACTGGAGCACAAAGCGTCTTTGCAACACTGAGATTAAGTTGGCTTTAGGCTCATTTAATAGATTTGAGTGAATGTCGCAACGCTTTATGATAAATCAAACAAAAGAAATTCCAACTGCTCCCTCAAAGTCACTAAACACAACAAAGAGCAGTTTATTGCAAAAACTTGCCTCAAAGCGGCTGCCTGCCCGAGGCCTAATCCAGCAACGTGCACAGTAATGTTAATACAACATCAGAAAATAAATCCACACTTGTGGTAATCCACAAAGCGAGGTCCACATGAGGCAGCTGTGTCGTTATATCAGCAACAAGTCTCCTCGGGACAAAAGCTGGACCCCGGGCTCTGCAGGACGGTGCCTTTAAACAGAGGGAGTCAGACAGGACGGGGTGCATAACGAGGGGAACGCCAACAGACCTTACACTTAAAAGGTTTACTGGTCACGGGGACGCACCACTGAGAAAACAGCTGTGTAACGAGCATGAAACTTCTATCTTTACCGTAGAATCGGTAGTAGGACTAAAAAAATACATTCATAACTTAGGGTCCACTTATTCGCTTTTAACAAAGCTTTTAAAAAAGGTGCATGTAGACACATACTGCAAACAAATAGGAGGATGCATTTCACCTCAACTACTGGGTTCTACTGAGTTATTTCAAAAAAGTCAACTTCTAGCTAACAGCAGGACAAGATTACGCAGAATTCAACCAAACTGCTGAAACTCTGATAGCCGATGAAAACAACAACGCTATCTTATAATCTTCACGCGTGCCAATAGTTTACGTTAGCCGTCTTTATGTTTACTGTGCCGCTAACCGTGGGGCTGTGCAGTCCGTGTACACTGTGAGAACTTGTTTGTTGGATTAAATCCAAAGTGCCAGAAACCAGAAAACAAGGTAAAAGTGGCGTTACAAGACAGGACGGGCCGGGGCAGGCTGGTTAGCATGCTCATTTCAGTAGACATCCCTGCAACACTGTAACACCTTCACATTCGGTTGATAATGTTGTAAACTAATATTCTGGCCAGATCTTACACATTGCACCCATAATCACATCTCACGGTCTTCATGACAAAAGAGTTGAAAGCTTTGGAAAAAAGCGAGTAAGAGGACCTTGAGTTCTGACACTGGAGATTTATCAGAAAGCACTACAACCCGGGGACAATGGAGCTTGTGGGCATTCACCCCAGACAGAGAGGGTGTCACAAAAATATGATATCGATTGCATTGTGGTTAATGTAGGAACCAGCGTTTTTGGACTAAAGTCAGGCTATTTTGGCCATTGCTATATCAATTTTAACATTTTATCCGTCTATCTCAAGTCCAACAACTTCACAAGAGAGCAGCACTAACTCATTGGAGAGCAGTTTTAATATCATTGAAGTGAAAACAGGTTTGCCTTCTCATAAATGTATTCATTCTTTGGGAGGAATAGAAACTTTCTGTGCGTCTGCTCTTAATTATGTTTCTGCAAATTAAATAAGAAAAAAAACATCCTGACGGCATGTCACCAGCACCAGCGCGACAGACGGCACCAGAGGAATGGATTTGGACATTCCGGTCATCCGAGCGGCGTGCTAGCTTACACACACATGCTGATTATATCACAGACTATCTGCTTGTTCGTCACATGCTTTGTGTCAAAGAGCTTTGGAGACTGGATCACCTTATATAACAACGCACTATTCTGCTCATCTGTTTAATCTGACCCACAGTGGATAACACTTTTTTTTTGAGGCAAACTATTTTCCAGCTCCTATCCTAAAACGCTCTCTGCATCCCAATCCCTCTTTGGCCTCGTCCAGCAACAATGTCCTCGTGTCCCCCTGTGTCGTTCACTTTGACAAAACGTTCCTGCAGAGGAACACTACACCACCGCCTCTCCTTCTGTCCTTGGCATTACCAAGTAGCCCAGACCACTCTCCTTATCCCACTTAACATTGTTGTATTGTCGACATGTCAATACTCGTGCTCAATGAGTGATTCTCCTATTGTGTTACACACATAACAACAGGAAACACTGATGGCAGGCGTTCTGATTGGAAGCCGCATGACACACTTTAAGCCCCTCGATCCTCTTCTTTTTTTCTTTTTTTGGAGTGAGTTGTCAGGGATTTTTTTTTTTTTCCTATACCAGTCGCCTCCCGTAACAAAGAGCCTCCCCAAATCTATCACGCTAGACGAACCCCTTTAAGTTAATTACTCCGCACCAAGGACAACAACACTGATGTGCGCTGACACAAAAACACTCAGGGTGGACGGGGCCGAGCGACCGGGAGGCCCGGGGGCAGCCAGAGCATCTCTTGTGAGAGTGAGAGAGCACTCAGCGGGCAAAGAGCAGAAGGGGGCAACACAAAAAAAAGAGAGGGCCGGCCTGCTTACAAAGGGTAATGAAAACACTCCTGAAAGAGCGGCAAAACCACTGGGTTGCTGTTGAGAATCAGTGTGTATGTGAAGTCCATCTTGTCAATCCCAACCCCTTCATGGCAGGTTGACTTTTCACAGGCTTCCGGCCTGGTGAGAACCATGCTTAACTGGAATGGGATAACCCGACACACACAATATGGAGGAGACTAAATACAATTCTCATTAACAGGACGAGAAGATGAATTTAAAACACACAGAACCTCTTTTTTTTATCATAATAGCTCAGTTCATCTCAAGTAAACCTGCTGATACCACAGAAAATGGCAAAAACACAACTATAAATGTTTCTTTTTTAAATAAAGTGTATAATAATCCCGGCTGCAGAAAACATTTTAGGATGGATTGAGTGTGTGAGGCTAAAATATTAGGTGCATTTTACACATCAGTGACTTATTCTGGATCAACGCCAGGCGAGGAAAGTCTTTCAGACCATGATTAGAGGGCCTTTAATGTGCTTTTTAGTACTTTATCATCTCTACCCATTAGAAGACTTGTATGCTTTTAATCCTGAAAAATGAAAGGCTCGAGGAATCATCTGTGTTGTGCCGCGTGTCTTGCAGACTTACCCAGATCTCCTTGAACACTGTTGTCGTGCGAGGTCCTGCTGGACGTGGTGGACTCCCCATCACTGGGCCAGACCTGGCCCGTTTTACGGACCCCTACGACGGAGGTCTTGGACACCGTCCCCTGCTGCTGCTGCTTCAGGCGTTTCTGAGACAGGGGCGTGGGCGGGCTGCTGCTGTCAAAGGAGTGCTGGGAGGGCGAGCGGCTTTTCTCCCTGAACATCTGATAGGTGGTGGGGCTGGGCGACACGTGGCTGGACTGGCCCGAGGAGAAGTCCTCCTCGCTGGACGTTAAGTTCTCGTTGGAGCTGCAGTCCGGGGTGTAGCCTCCTCCTACGTCGTCAAAGCTGCCGGGAGAGTAGGAGCGCCTCGGCCAGGTGAGGTGCGCGTCCTCCTCGACGCTGTGGTCCCTAATGTGGATGACCCGGGTGTCCCCGTCGGCCATCATTCCCCCAACATACACGCTGGTGTAGGGCTGGCACTCTGCTGACTCAGACTTCCCCCCAGTGGAGCGGATCACACCGTCTTTCAGGAAGTGAGGGCTGACCTCGGCGTCCTCATACGACCCGTTGTGGCTGCAGTTCCCCTCGGTGGACCTGCCTCTCTGAAGATCTTTGCCGATGTCCCCCGTGGCGGCCGACAGGTTCACCGGGACGGAGTGCAGGGACCTCTTGCGCTCCATCTGCATGGCCTGACTGCCCAGGGTGCTGATCTTCTCCGAAACCTCCCTGTCGTTGACTTTCACCAGCCCTCGCTCCGAGTGGTACTCCATGTTCACGTAGAAAGGTTTCTCCTGTCCGCCCACGACTGACAACCCTCGGCCGTCTCCAGCCGAGTGGGAGTTGGCCCTCCTGATGCGCTCAAAGTTGGACCTCAGAGCGGCCACAGAGCCCGTGCCCAGTGGGAAATCGTGGATCTCTGAGTCCTGGTGCACTGGTGACACCCCACCCTTCTGTTTGGCCGGGGACGCACCATCCATCTCTCCTTCTGGATGTGGTTTACACCTGGTTGTCTTGCCAGGCCCTCTCTGCTGCTGCTGCTGCTGCTGCTCCTCCTCCTCCACCGGTGCCTCTTCTGTGTGGGGCCTCTGGCTGTCTGGGTCTCCATCATTCATGTGGGGCGTGCTTTTAAACCCCCATCGCTGCCCGTCGTAGGACTTCCTCTCTTTAGCGAGCAGAGTCTGCAGGTAGATCATCCGAAAGCGCTCCTTGTTTACTTCCTTCTCCAAGTGCCGGATAGAAGTCTTGCATTTGTCCAGCTCCTGTTCAATGTTCCCCAGTGAGTTCAGCTCCATGCAAGGGGGGTCGGACTCGGGGAACTGGGCTCTCCATGCTGCTACAAACCCCACCGGTTCAACCATTGTTATGAACTCTTACATTAACTATTCAATCCACTAACAACACAATCACACACATTCCTAAAGCTTGAACTGGACTGGACTGTTTAGAACTCAAAGCTTCCATGGTGCTACAGTAGGCTACAGAAAGGGAAAGTGTTCTCCAGATGAAGGAAGGATCCACTTTACAGGGAAGAAAACCTGTTTAGTTTACAGTCTTTACTCACAAACACAAGGAGAGAAAAAAAACGGTCCAATCCCTTTACTCAGTCCAAGAAATGTGAGTTTATCCTTTTGTTCTTGACTTGATGCCTTCTTGTGCTCGTCTATTCTCTGGAGATCCTCTGTCTTCCTCTGTGTTTGGTGTCAGACTGACTCGCAGCTCTCTGGTGTTGTGGCTCTTCGTCAGCAGCAGAAAGAGGAGGGGCTACATGGATGAGATTTAGGCTTAGGCTACACTCCAAATACATAAAAAACAACAATGATGATTCGTCAAAATGCTGCTTCTAGTAAAAAAAAAAACAGTGTTTCCAGGTAAAGCTGATTACAAGAGGAAATCCACCAGAACACATATGTGCACGAGGAAACGCGCTGTGACAGTTATACGACGTAAGGTCTAAAAAGAAAGGAGATAAACTTAAAGACACTTTAAAGGCAGAAAACGTACCACAGCGTGATGGACTTGAGGGTGTTGTGTAGGACCTCGTTGTCTTCAGGTTGTTACAGTTCAGGTGGATGAAGAAGAAAAGAGGTCCCGACTGTCCAAACAACTATCCTTTGTAACGTTAGCTCAAATGCAGGCTTGATTTGTTTTACCCACAATACGAACACAGCTTAATGTTGTCCAGCCTGAGCTGTAGCCGTCTCTCTCTCCGACACAGTGCACTTGTCGTTAAGCTCTGAAAACTCTGATTGATCCAACCAAAGTTCATTGTGTGGCCACATGAAGTCGTGCCTTGTGGAAATGTCGCCACCTGACGGTTTAAATGTTCCTATGAATACGATGTGATGCTTATCCTCAATAACTTATGGAGTGGTAACTAACTATAACATTTCACGTTTTTTCGTGCGCATGCAACATTTTGAGATTTACTATCTAGACTTGTTAATGTTGCGGTATATATGGTATTAGGTTGTTTGCATCCTTCCTACCATTGTTGTTGTTAAATTGCATTAAAGGTGAAAAGAAGATCGTGACATCGAATTCAAGAAATTGTCTGCGTTTAGCCCTCATCAAACAAGCTGCAAGTACATTTTAATGTATTTCATTTTAGCTGGAAGGTTTATTGAAATGTTCAGTTCAAGTAAAACAACCTTTACAATGTAAGACTTTATCAGATTAAATATCAAGATGTCCGAATGCTATCTGACTGTTTAATAATAATATTATATTATATAAATTGGCATTTTTTTCCCACCATGCGTCAGAATTTTTCATCAACTTCTGTATTCTTCTCTCAGCAAAAAACCACTTGCGCACATGTAGCGCAACAGTGACTCTCTTCATCACTATGTCAAAGCTAATTCCTGTTAGCAACCAATCCGCGACGCCTTCTTGGTTTCCATGGGGCTGGTGACAACAACCGCTGAACTAGCAAACTGACGAATGAAAAAGTTGTACTAACATATCTATCGTAAACTTGACTTTTAGCATTTGTAATTAGATGTGTGCCACTGTCACCAGCAGCTCGGGTGGATGCATTTGTAAAGGTTTCTCTGCAGGTTGGATAGCTTGTTAGTCGACGTCTGAGAGCTAGCTAACTGCTAAGCTAGTTAGCTAAACGTTAGCTTCGGCTAAACCAAAAAAAGAAGCGTTAATTCGTTCATTTGCTGCGTTTCGTATCGTTCAAGATGAGTGAACAGCTGAAATTCATCGTTGAACAGCTTAACACGGACCCGTTCAAGAAGAGCTTTAACCTCATCACGTTTGACTCCCTCGAACCGATGCAGCTGCTGCAAATATTAAATGATGTTCTGGCTGAAATAGACCCAAAGGTGGGACACACATGTTGTATGATAGTCAGCCTGTGTGTGGCATCCCTACATTAATCTGACCTCGGTAACTCTTGTCTTTAGCAAGCTCTGGATATCCGCGAAGAAATGCCTGAACAAACCATAAAAAGAATGTGTGCTCTGCTGGGGATGCTGAAATACAAACCTCCTGGCAACCTCTCTGATGTGTAAGTAATAACATTCAATGAGACTATAAATAGCCACATTTATGTCTAGTCCTAGCAATATTTTCACCATATTCTCTCATGCAGGAGCATCTTCAGACAAGGCTTGGTGGCTGGCAGAAAGCCCGTGGTCCACCCCATCCTCCACTGGCTGCTACAGAGGCTCCCCGAACTGAAGAAGAGGGCCTACTTGGCTCGCTTTCTAGTCAAATTGGAGGTGCCCGCAGAGTTTCTGCAGGACGATGTCATCAACGACACCTCTCATCAGGTTGACACTTCATTACCCACAAACACTTGTCGTTTCCTAGTTTTGGGAAATCGCTAATAACCTAAAATGCAAGAGAGGCCATTCGTTTAATGTTGTGTGTTCGCAGTATGAAGAGCTGGTGGAAGGTTTTAAGACGTATCACAAGGAGTGTGAGCTGCTGAGGACTTCTGGCTTCTCCACAGCAGAAATCAGAAGGGTGAAAAACAATCAATGACTCTTTACAAGCACTGTTTGTCCAAATGTATTGATTCTTTCCTCCTCGGTATGAAAATATCACATGTTGAAATTAATTGTGAATGATATAATAATTCACATTCTGAAGCTTAGTTGATATAATGCACTAAATCAAAGGATCCCCTTTTTTTCTCTCTCCAATAACAGGACATTAGTGCGATGGAGGATGAGAAAGACCAGCTCATCAAACGTGTGGAGAGGCTGAAGAAGAGGGTAAGGCAGCCTGTTCAGAGGGGCCCCTTCACTCCTCGAATGCTTGGAGGGCTTTAGGATTCACTGTGGAATGAAAACATGACCCCGGTCATATATTATCAGCTTCTCTAATAGACCTGACAGGCTGCAAGGCTGTCTTTACAAGGCTGTGAAGTAACGAGGTGTCGATTTAAGGGGTCTTACTTGTCGGCCTTTGCCAAAAAGGTGAAACGTGACTCTGTCTAGACGTGCTTGGATTTTTCTGCAGACCATGTGACACAGCCTGCGATAGCACAGCATCATGCTAACTTGTGGATCCACTAGGTGGAGTCGGTGTCCAACCATCAACGGATGCTGGAGCAGGCCAGACAGCTGCGGGTGGAGAATGAGAGAGAGGAGTCACTGACTCACCAGAAGCAGGAACAGAAGAACCAAGTAAACGCTTGTGACATTGATTGTGGTTTATCATTACATTTGCTCACCGTGGTATAATTTACTGGGACATTGCAGACCAGTTATATGCTGTCTGCTTTGCTTTGGAAGACTGAAAAGTAAGATATTAGAGCTCAATATTAAAAGTAATCTGTTGCAAAGTTGCAACCCTATTTGATCAACGACAGAGATGCTTCAAATAACAATATAAAGTTGCTTTCAAACACTTTTGTTGAGACATTTTGTATACAGCTGAAACGATCAGTCTATTAATCCATTAGTCAACATCACGTAAGTCATTTTCTAAGCCGAAATGTCAAACCTTTCCATTTGAAAATGTAACCTGGAACTCTGGGGAAAGTTGTTGTGCATTTTTCTCTATTATCTGACATCTTAAAGACAAAACAATTCATGTATTCATCAAGAAAGTGATCAGAAGATTCATCATCACGAATGAAAGTAGTAGTCAGTTGCAGCCCTTATGTTAAACAAGCTAATCATCAATGGTTACTGAACGTCAAGGCTCCCACATCACCTGTATTAGTAATCATTTTGGTGTGTTCAGCTGTTCCAGGCAGAGCAGAGACTGCAGCGGTCGCATCAGCAGTTGAAGGATTTGCGACAGGCAGCAGCAGATGCCAATCCAGAAAGTGAGTACCCATGTCCTGCTGTTGCCTCTGCAGGACACAGCTGGAGGGGCAGTCACCGCAGAGCGTTAGGGGGGTCTCTCAGCTACTAGGTTCTCATCTATTGAGACCCTCTAAATATGCTGATCTTTGAAGTGCTATCACAGAGCTCATCTAATACTGAAATTGTCTCCTTTTGTTCTCATCTGGTATTGGGCCCTTCAGCCAGAGGAGAGATTTACACATTTACAGTTTCTAAAATGACCGTCGCAATGCAGACGAGGGTGGGCCGCACAATTAAAGTCACTTATCACAATTACTGTACAGTATGTGCCTGTCCAAAGAAGTCCTGTGAATGCTCATCGGCGTGTCGTTTAACTATTACATTCTGAAAGTCAGTTTCAATGTCGGTACATTTTACATATTAGTGGTGTGTTTTCCATATGCTTAGATGGTTTGCGTGTGTCAAAGATATTCAGCTTTTCTTAGTGAGTAATTAGAGCTTCACAAAGCCTGACAGGATTACAAACACACTGAGCTCAAAGTGCTTAATTAAAACGCTCCGTCTCTTTCAGGCTTAATGAAGAGGCTTGAAGAGGAGATCAAGATCAACTCCTACATGGTCTCTGAGAAACTCCCCAAAGAGCTGGAGGGCACGAGGCGTACGGTGCAGTACCTGCAGAAAATAGCGTCGGAGCCCGCCATGGGCCAGGCCGACCTCCAGGAGCTGGAGGACAAGGTCGGGACCCGGATGTGGTGTTAAGTCTCTGTACCTCCATACACTGCAACTTATAATGTCTCTGCAACTGTCACGTTCACAGATTAAAGAAGTCGATTCTCAGATCAACCAGCTGATTGAGAAGAGGATGATGAGAAGTGACCCCATGGATGACAAACTGACCCTCTACAGACAACAGGTGTGGGATTTACTTTTATGTCTTTCATCTTTTTGTCTATTTTGTGATGCTGTGTGATGTCAATCTCTGCTGGCCTCGTGCACATGCACGTGCACAGGATAAACAAAACGGGGACCCGCTCAGACAGAAACAGCTCCATAGCGCAGCTACAAGTCAACAAATCCAAAGGGACACTTTCAGGATGAGATGCCTTTAAAAAGGTTAACCTTCGAGAAAGTCAGTGCATTGCTGTATTGGATTGTTTATTTATTTGCGAACAAGGCAGGGATAGCAGCGCACGTGTTTTCTTTCTTTACTATCTTCTTGTGACGGAGTGGTACATGGTGAATCCAAACTAACACGTTAAAACAGCAAAGAGACGCACGTCAACACCAACTAACTAACTAATCGAGGCAGCGCTAGACCAGCAACTCCTGTGTTCTGTGAGGTGAAATGTGTTTGTCAATGGAGTCTTGTAGTTTTGGAGAGAGCCTAGATAACGGCTTCAGTTCCCTGTCGAAAAGGGCTGTCTGACGACACGGTAAAGTGGTTGAAATATGCCAAACATAGCATCCACTTAAACTGATATGGATTTCTTTAGGCGGCTAGAATACGTTTTGCTGCCCGTACTCCTGCATGTCTCTCCAAACCGGTAGTGTGCCGATATACGTCATCTACTGTAGTAATACACTAACTGTGGATAAGTTCCTCATACAAACACTCTTTAAAAACAAATCTGAACTGTCCCTTTAATATGAGCACCGAGAAACTTTCCTCATTCAACAGATGAATGTGAAAATAGCCTCCTCGTGTCAAACGCTGCACAGAAACGCTCACACATGCAAGCGATGTGACAATTGCCAAACACACACTTTTGAGCATAAGGGGCCGTTAAGGTTTTGTTCTTTTTTTTCTTGCTGGTTCATATTTCTTGCCCATGTCTTGCCCTGACAATCTCCCCATTGCTCAGTTGCATTCACTTCCCCAACAGGTTCACAGTCAGCCACTCTTTGGTTGTTATCTTTGTATATCTAATAAACGGTGACCCTTGCAGGGCTCCATCATAATTCGAAGGAAGGAATCAAAGGCGGAGGAGCTTCAGGAGGCGAGGGAGGAGCTGGCCGTGGCAGAAAGGGAGCTGAAGCAGAGGAGCAGCCAGGCACAAGCCTCAGAAGGTGGAGAGGTCATCCGGGGTGACGAGGTACAGCGGTCACTAAATATCTTCTACCACCTCCCAATGTCTCCAAAGCTATGTTGATCTTATTAAGCTGGACGGACAATAGCCAAGAAAGGAAGCATTTTTCTGCACGCTTCTCTTCTTTTTGTTCGTGGTAACATCGCCTAGAAACTCCCAGCTTTATCTAAGTGAACACTAGTAGATTTGCAAACCGCAGAAAACACAAGAGGCTATTTCTGTTCTTATCTAAACACAGACGAGCTCACTGTCTAATGTTACTTATCCCTTTTCCTTATTCTCCCCCACATTCCTATACAGAGCCATGAATAGAGCACAACAGAGAATATCCAGAACAAGGAACTGTACTGTGCAGACTGCCTGAAAGATGGCCTTTCCCCCCCAATCTCGAGCGTCATCTATCTCCTAATTTAGGTCAGCTGGACACACTAAGCAGACTTTGGGGAATAAAACCTTTTGTCTTTATTTATATAGCATGACGAGGAGGATGTGCTCTTCCTACTCTCAGAGACACGGCTTGGCTGTCATGTTGACGAATAGAACTTAACTATTGACAGGGAGAAAGAAAAAAACGTAATATTGTCACACTTAAGTGAGAAAATCCTCGAGCAGTCCCTTCTACTTTGGCCCACGCGTACACTGAGCTTATAGGTAGAGTCCATTACAAACAGTTCTGTCGTAGCAGAGGGACGCTGATAGACGGGGCACTGCTGTCACCATGTGTACCGTGTGAATGAGAATGTTTATAGCCCGATGTTTGACGCACATTGATGTCCGTGAGCTGAGAGCTGGGATCTTTGCTGAGGCAAAAAAAAGAGGAACTTGTAAACAATTACAATGCTAAATGTAGCATTTTAGCATCAGTGCGTTATTGCCACAATACTTGTAAGATTTACGTTAGATACACACATGAAATTTGGGCTACCGTAAAGCGCCCGGGGAGGCTTGAGGTTCTGTGTCTCGCTTAAGAACACTTCGACGTGCAGAGAGGAGGAGCCGGGGAATCGAACCGGCAACCTTGTGGACAACCCGCTCTAAAAACTTACAGCCGCCCCACTTAGATAGTTACTTAAGTAAACACACATAAGGTGCACAACCTTTTCAGGCCTCCATAGCGCATTTTATGGTCTCTACAAAATGGATCAGATCTTTAAAGAAATGTTCTGTGTTATTATTACAGAGCACAGTCTAACTGTAGGAATACTTGTTTCAGTAATGAAAGAGAAAGCAATCATCTGAGCAATACAGTGGAGGAGAAGTCGCAAAGTCTTCTTTGTGCTGGAAGGAATATTATGAGATGTCGATGTTCTGAATAAATTATGACAATATGTTACAATTAATGGGAGACTGACATACCTCATAAGTCTGACTGAAATGATGAGAGGGAGCTGCTTGTAGAGACAAAGAGGGCCCTTGGGACTGTACATGAAGGAAGTTAATGGGAAATAACTTGTCCAACACAGCTTATCAGACTCCTCGGTAGTTTTATCAGCCACAGTGGTGATGATCACGTTATCGGAGGTATTTTCCATTCTGCCGGTTATGTGTCATCACATGCCGCCCACCAACTGCAGGGTCTCTCTGAGAGGGATGACTGCATCTGCTCGTCATTGGTTGGCCGGTAACATGAAACCACTTTATCAACCAGCCTCATCGCGCTGGTTAAATTTAGTCTTGCTGCAGGCAAGACACCTCCACCCAACATGCTTGCTTTTTCTCAAAGTACTGTTAGGATGTGGCTTACATTTTTATCTTTTGAAAGGATGCTCTGCTACTGTACAGCACACAAAGTTATTTGGAGTATCTGCTGCAACTGCTGCGGCTGTGTGTGTGTGTTGGTGTGAGTGTACTGTACGTCTGCAGTAAGTGGTGGTGTTATGACTGCGCTGTCGGCCAGTTTACCAGCAGTTGTTTTGGGGACACACTGTCGGCAATGCTAAGCAGTATTATTCTGCTGTGCTAATTCCTCTCTCAGCCATGTCTGCCCTTGATGTCCCGAAATACACAAAGAATAAATGTACACACACACACACTCACACACACACACAGATACACGGATCCCCAAAGGACATAAAGCACATTCTGTGATTTCTGGGGCTGTTCTCCCGTGTCCATGTTCATTTATAGCTGCTCTTCATTGTGGAGGCGTTTGATTGTCTCCCGACAGACATTCAGGGCGACTGAACATCCACTAAAAGCAGCCATTCTGCCAGATGAAGCTGTTTGCTGTACATAGCTGGCTGTGAATCAGAAAGGATCGAGTGACTGTTTCAGGTCATGGCATGGCCCCCGGTCACTGCTGTTCTCTAATCCCTTCCCTCCCCTGGCTCAACCCTTTGTCTTCTCCGGTGACCATTCATAGCATCTCAGCTGTGCCGGACACCATGTCGTCAAATATAAACTGTGTTTATGCCTCTTTCTTTGCATTTCACAAAGAAAAAAAGAACAATATCTTGCTGGTAGCAGGCACAGAAACATTGGTTTCACTAAAATCAACATTAGCCATTACAACACGTGCCCATTTTTATATTAGAGCCGCTATAATCTATATTTTATAATAACAATCAAATGACTAAATGTAAGGGAAAGGGGTCACTGGTACTGACAGACCCACAGACACACACTTGAGTTTCCCCTCAACTCGCAGTTTAGCGTCTTTCAGCCTGTTTTGAATTTACAGCCTGCAAATGCACTGTTATGGTTCAGAGTCGCTGCTCGTAGTTTACAGATGCTGCAGGCTGCTGTATACACACAACAAAGCCCTAAAAACTCACCACCTGCCCAGCATCAAATGTCAGGAGGTCAACGTTAGTGGCCAGCTGGTGAACCGAGCGGAGTAGTTAGCAGGTTAAGAGACACCGATATTTCCTCAGCAGGTGGTGGAGACCAAACCAGAGCCAAAAGGAGAGTTAAGTCAAGTGACACACAACAATGCTAATGTTGCTCTGGGAAAATACAGCCCATATATTCAGTTAATGCAGGTTTAAAGGCCGTTAAATATCAGTGTAGCAAACACACCAGGCAATTTCATTTGAAAGCAGTTTGCGGTTTAGTATTCCCTTTCCTAAAACTTCTACCTAGTGCTACCTATTTGATGTTGAATTCTGTTTCTTTGTCCTTCAAAGATGAAACGTTTGGTGGTGAAATTGCGCAGCAAGGGAACAGTGTACAAGAAGCAACGTCAGGAAATTGCTGAGCTGAAAGCCGAATATGGAGTCCTGCAACGAACGGAGGAGATTCTCAAGCAGAGACACGAGACCGTTCAACAGAAACTGGTAACTCTTAAACTAAGTCCTATGTTTAACTTTCATGTTAGCGTAACATAAAGGAAGGAACGGGATCCACTTGTTGCCTTTTACATTAAGTCTTGTACAAGCTGTTAGCAAAAGTCTGTTAAATTCACATATAACTATTGATGAATAGGTTTTTCTTTCTTTTATGAAATCATTGGCAGTTGACATTCGAATGCCACATTGCCCTACCATCATTTCTTATCCAATGAGCAGCTTCAGTCAAATTCAATTAGTTGCCCCAGAGCACTTGGGTATAGTGGTCATTAAAGGTAGCGTGAGTAATCGTCTCCCTGCACTCGTGCTGCCATGTTCCAAATGTGCCGCTTTCACTTGATCACCTCATTCACGCAGTTTGCTCCACCAGAGGAGATGTTCCTGGAAAAGGCTTCACGCCTCCCCTCACATCGCAGCACCTGACTCGTTGACAGACGGTCTGACGCAGGCTGAGCTGCTATTTCTGATGGCTGCATCTGCTGCGCCTCCTTTTGTCTGCACCTCACACACAGGATTTGTTAAAGAAATTAAAGTTTTCCTTCCGATCGCGTGTCTAGCTGCCGGTGTGTCTGCCCCTCTCTCTTTATGTGTGATTTTTCAGCTCTAGTTCTTCATGCATTTAATGTCATCATTTTCTTTTTATCAGCCAAAGAGGGAGTCAAATGATGGATGTGATGAGTGGGTTGCTCTGTTACTGCAACTGAGATATGCTGTCACAAAAATCTTTTTCCATTTTCAAAGAGTGGTACATCTTGTGGTATGTTTAAAATCATTTTAAAGAAGGGAATGCACTCAAATTGTAAAGTTGTTACTGATGGTTCATGTTGCTGGAGACATTTGGCGTGACTCATGATGGAATCATAATGAGTCCATGTAACCGTTTGATTTCACTGCTGAGTTTGTTCGTACACTTGAGTTGTCTCGTGCGTCTCTGTTGTGGTTTTTCAAGCAAACTGTGGAAGCTGAGAAGGGCATCTCTGGCTACAGTACCACTCAGGAGGAACTGGAGAGGGTGTCGGCCATCAAGAGCGAGCTGGACGAGAAGAAGGGCCGCACACTGGACGACATGTCTGAAATGGTAACTATACCAGGAAGCAATCCATCCTAAGTATGTTGGGGAATGTTTTTCCTAAAAACCTCTAGTTGCGACATCCCCTCTTACGGACAAATTATGTTTGTCATTCCTAGAACTCTGTGAAAATGCTTTTAAAGTATTTGGAGCCTCGTCTTGGTGTGAGCTACAGATACATTGTAAACCAGATTATTGCTGAACATTCATGATTGTAACAACAGGATCAAGGATCATTTCACAACAGTGAATGAGATTTTTAAAATTGATACAGTCTGTTTGTTTTTAATGTACGCTGCCATCTTGAACAGGACCCTCTCGTAAAAGAGATGTCAAATCTCAATAGGATTATCCTGGATAAATATAGGTTAAATGACAAATAAAATAACATATTTTAATAGTGCTGCCCTACTGACAAAATAAAGACAATTAGTTATAAAATGTGTGTATATTCACACACGTTTTTATGGTCGATAAGCACAAATATTGTGCAGTTCCATTCATAAAGGCTGCAGACTAACAATAATCAGGGTCGCAGCACAAACACAATCCGAGGTAAATACATTATCCCAGCATGGCTTACAGCTCCTACCTTATTTATTACGCTGTCATTCTTTTGTGTAAAGGCCCAGAGGGAAGCCGTTGCAACTGATTAGGCCAAGCTCCAAGCTGTAGTGAATTTGTTGATCCGCTTGGCAGCTTGTACATTTGCACACATTCATAATGATGGAGTCAAACGTCCCTGGCTCCAGCCTGAAAGTAGTCCTTTTGCAATGGCGCTGCCACAAAAGCTGAAACCTCTAATGTTTTAATGACTGTTACTGAATATTGTCATATAACCTTTATTGTGGCTCTTAATGCTCTTTTTTTTACAATCAGTGTTGATGAGACTTGTCAGGCTGCACCTGTCTGGTGATGATGCTGCGTAACTTAATCATCTCAGCCACTCATTAGTCACAGTCACATCACCTGCTGTTTTCTCTGCAGACTATAAATGTATAAAAAGCATTAAATACCTCTCAATCTGCTTAGTTTTTACTGTAATACTTATCTTGTTGTGATCATTGTTTTAATGCAGGGTGTGCTATTGGCTTGCTTTCACAGGTGAAGCAATTAAACTCTATGATAGTGGAGAAGAAGTCGGCTCTAGCACCCATTATAACAGAACTGAGGTCACTGAGGCAGCGGTGTCAGGTGAGCATCGCCCGCATCACAACACCTCTACTTCAAAGAATCCTCACAACCTATCAATTAGTCAACAGAGTCTGTGAGTCAGTATTCTGAACAAAACAAGATGTACATCTCACAAACAAATAACAAAGCAAAACCTGTGAAAATAATCTGTTTAAATTCAAAAGCGGTGGGATCTTTACTGTGAGTTAACTGTGTCTGTGTGTTATCGTGGACAGGGGTCCATTAAGAATAATTTACATAGTCCATAAATAAATTGCACAATGGGAAAGCCCCCCACATCGCTGAGCTAAAGCGGAGGATTACATTTTCCTACACGTGTTCCCAGAATCCCTCTTCCATCTTACTGGGTAAATGTCCGCGAATGAAGAGCTGCAACAGGAACACATAAATAGACTTTTGTAAGAGTTAAACTGCTCCAATGCCAGCTGTGATGTTTTGTTTATGTGAAACAATGCTGAGAGTGTGACAAGAGGGCTGACATTAGTGCATTCTATGCATTTGTCTCACTTCTTTAAACTGTATGTAAAACCTTTTGTCTCTCACGTTCTGTGTATGAGCATTTGGATTCCTATCTTAACAGGAACTAAGCCAGGAATATGAGGACAAGAAGGCGCAGTATGAAAGTTGCACTGCTGGTTTGGAGAGCAACAGGTCTAAATTGGAGCAGGTAAGGTTCTTATCCCACACTAGATAGAGTATAGCTAACAATTTGAATATATTTATATATGTTTATCCAGTGTGTTGTATTGTGATATCTTATATCTGTGACAGAGCAACATAGAGTATGTCTTTTGTTCTTGTTTTTAATTCACAGGAGGTGAAAGCATTGATGGGGGAGACGGCACAGGAGGAAAACCGATATCATTATATCAACTCCATGTCAGAGGCGAGTATTTTTAAAAAGATTGTTGCCTAAAGCCACACGGCTGGGTGTCTAACGCGTCATTATCAATGTTTTACAAGCCTACCGTGGTCAAAGTAGAACTGAAACTCAAAACTCTGAGCAGTGACTTGCTACCCACATGGGTGCTGCTGCACGAGCGGATAAAATGTCTCTCCGCATTTTGAAAGTGACCTGCCTCCAAACACCGACTGTGGTTAAAAACTTTCCATCTCGGCCCTCCACAGATCACTGAGATGCAAATACAGCGGGCGGCTGAAGAGATGAAGGCCTACGTGTCCTCTGATCCACAAGAGAGGAAGAAGGCCATCAGGTGAGCATGCAGAGCCCGGCCAGCCAGCTGCTCGCAGGATGAATACGCTCTCTACCTCCGACAGCTCCTATTACAACATAGACGGTCTGGCTGCTGTCACTTTATTCTCTCACGCAGCACAGAGAGTTACCACACTCCTTACCACACCCTGTGATATCAAGATGATCTGATACACTGCACCTTTTTTTTTTTTTTACGACGGCGGGTGGAAGCAACATGCTCACATGGGAATGACGTCCTTCTGCTTCTTTTGCAGGGAAGTGTACATGAAGAACATTTCAGAGCAGGAGTTACTTGGCAAGGTGAGAAAAGAACTGACAACGGCACGGTAGGTGCTATTATTCTGTCAAGTACATGTCTGAGGACAGACGAGGAAACTCACTGGAAGCTTACAGGACTGCTGTAAAGTAGATGGAGTGTGGAGGCTCACATTGTACAGTTTATTTTTACCAATCAGTATTTTTTTTTTCTCTGTGGATTCCAGAAGCTACGCGAGAAGCAGAAGCTGGTGAGGGAGAGCCACAGCGATAACATGGAGCAGATGAAGATGTGGCGTGACCTGGAGCAGCTGATGGAGTGCAAGAGGCAGTGCTTCATACGAGCTCAGAGCCAGGCATCTATTGGTCAGATGATCCAGGAGGGAGGAGAGGATAGGCTGGTGCTGTGAGGACCCGTCCAGGCGGGAGTCAACTGCAGGTCACCTACAGTACAGCGACTACACGGTTCAACTTAATATCCTATTGGACACGATAGCGCAAGCTTTGTTTCATTGTTCACGCGGTTCATCTTTGCCCACATCAGTCCGTTACACGTGGCCAGTCGAGTGTCCCGTTATCCTGTGTAAGCACCACGCCGCTCATTTGAGAGTCGACAGCTTAAAGAACACGTGTATCGGGAGGTGTCGCACGACTCACGTTTTCACTTTCTTTGGCCCCTGAAGACTCCATTTTGCCATATCTTTTGAGAATAACCCTTTCAATCAAAGTGTCCGAAGATAACAGCATACAAAGTGGTGCACTCGGGATGTGTCCGCGGTCGACTATATTTGGCATCGACCACCGTGACCTTGGACATGGTGTCTTGCCAATTTTGGAATTCACGAGGGACCTCCGTTGTTTTGGACTGTGCAGATGAAATAATCCTATTATTCTGTTTTTTTACATCATAACATACACTATTGTTCTATAATAGATTTGTATTTCAAGATAACTTTCTATATTTAAGACATATTAGTTTGGTTGTCTATGTATTTCTATTAAATGTATATTTCTATAACCTTTGACTCTTTGATAAAAAAAAAATGCTAAATTCCTGATTATGATAAAGACGTATTCACATAGTTCAGTTTAAACAGAATGAGTAATACAGTGAATACCTAATACTAATAGATCATTTATTTATAGAAATCAAGTGATTTGATGATGATTAAGAGCGTTATGTTATGTTATGTAGCCGTTATATCAGGCCGGATATAACAAACCAGATGGAGTCAACAAGAAGGAAGCCATTAAATTGTCAAAATGATAAGCTCTAATAAAGGTTACCTCATAAATCAAGTTTAACTACATGTGGTACAGGAGGAATTTCACTTCCTGTACAGGAGTTTGATTACTTTTTAAGTAAAGAACACGGCACAAACTTCAAAGTCCATACAGACTACGGTTCGAGGGCCTCGTTTTGTTCCCGACAAATATCTACATGGATGTTTCAGGACCCCCCCCCCCCCCCCCCACACACACACATACACACACACTCACACACACACACACAGACAGAAACTTCATCTGCTGTTGACAGCCTGTGTCAGGGGCTCTTGTGCCAAGCGGATCAAGTGTGCATTGTCAAAGGCAGCTTGATGTCCAACTGGGCAGTGCCATGTGATTATTTTTACAGCACCTTGTGCTTCTTAAGACGTGTTAACAGACGATTCACGCCAGTAAAGCATCTGACAACTATACGCCCTACAGAACAATGGGGTTCCAAAGTTGACCTAGTGCCCTCTCTCCTATTAGGCAAACTAGCTTCCTTTTTTTAACCGTTGGTATGCGGATGTGGTCCACATGTCCGGCTGGCTTTATTGATTGTTCCTGGTAAAGAAGACTTCCTTGAGTTATCTGGAGGCACTGGTTTGTTTCAGTATGTCCCATAGTTTTTGTCCTCAACTACTGTAAATCCTTTGTCTGTGACAGGCCTGAGACATTGATCTGTTGCCAATTTTTCTGTTCTCTATTCTGAGCATGAACTCATTCCTGCTAAAGGCAAACACGGGCCCCTAGTTAAGTGTAAATGAGGTCGTAATACAATAAGACATGGGGCCTCTGTAATGGGATGCCTGTAGTCTGGGAGAATTTGTAACGTAGTCTGTGAATCTAACAGGTTACACTTTACTGTGTGTGTGTAGTACTATTATCTACGTTATTGAGGAAAAGAAATGACATAAGTGAGTTTGTGTGCGAGTTAAAGGTACAAACAGGAGCAGCCTGGCACACCTACAGTACATGTTAATGAACATAGCACATTATTTCAAAAGCCCACAACTGATGGTGTTTCTCATTTAGTAGTTAATTTAACATGCTATAATGCAGCTTACATGTAAACTTAACATATTATAGTTGCATTCTATTTTTTAGTTAGATTTATAAATCTGTTCTCGCTCCTTTTAAAGACAATAATATCAATAATAATAATGTAACACGGTGAAACCGTGATACTTTCAAAAGGTAGTCATAGCTTGAAAATCTCATAACATTACAACCCTAAATAACCAACATGCCAAAAGTGTTTTTTATGTGGAAACAATAACGTGTTGCTTCTCGTGCAACTTGAAAGCGGCCCTACATGGCACATTAAAATTATGTATTATTAACTAAAAGTAAGTAACAATTATGTATTAATAATGTGTGTCTTTAAATTAAATACAATATTACATCAATAACGTCACTCAAGTCACCACACTAACTCTTATGCAAATGAACCCTATCGCTTCCTGGTTTATAACAAGGGAGACCGCAGGGTTTGAATGGGACACCATGTGGGACACACACGGATATATGTATTCCAGCCCAGTCCGTCTTCCTGCGTTTCTTCTTATGTCTCCCTGGTTTTGAGCGCAGCTGACGCCGTTCGTCCAATGATATGAGTCCACATGCAGCGAAAGAGGGGCAGCAGTGAGGCGCTTTGATAAAAAGACAGACTGTCAGCACCGTGCGGAGCCACTAGAGAGCTGCGCCACGGTGAGAGACACGGTAACACCGGAGGACCAGGACCGGGTGAATGCAGTCCGCAACGCAACGACACACTGCTGCTGACACTCGCACACCATTTTCGGAGATAAGAGAACGCTGAGAGTAATCTTCACCCACACAGAGAAAACAGGAGTTTGGCTCACCACAACATTTTTCTTTCTACGTAATTCGCGTGAAGAAAATCCTAACTGCGTAAAGGACGGGAGACACGTTAGACCGCGGCGAATAGCTAACGATAGCTATCCCGAGTGTTGACTGCACAGCTCTGCTGATTAATTAGGAAGTATTGACCGATTTAAAAGAGGAAACGTTAAGGCAGTGTGCTTTTTTTTCTTCTTTTCGTGAGTGTGCGTGCGTAAAGCTGTGTGGGAAGGAGCCGTCTGTCCGCCATGGAGAACGCTCACACGAAGAGTGTGGAAGAAGTTTACAGTCATTTCTGCGTCAATGAGAGCACAGGACTTTCCCTGGACGAGGTGAAGCGACTGAAGGAGAAATGGGGCCTAAACGGTACGACACATTTACACTTCAGTCAATGAGACTATGTTTAAAAAAAAAAAAAGAGGAAAAAAACCGTCTTGTCATTGTAACATGGATCCAGGATATGGGGTAAAAGTCACCAGCACCACCATGCTGGTGTTAGCCGGCTCCATAAAGTCATCGGGCTGACGTCACCACCTGTGACCTCGAGGGTTTCCCGTTTCCTGCGAACGAGCAGATAAATCATTGCTTATAGGGCATATTGTAACATTGTAACATTGTTGGGTATTGTAACAACACTGTGGGTCGATTCAGTGTAACGCACTGTAATCGTGATCAAACACAACCCACACTGTGACATTGTGGACAATAGTTGTGAAATATGGAGACATTGTTGACCACAGTGACCTTTTTTTTTGCTGGCCACAGGACCACTGTAGTAACGTTATCCGGCAAGTTAATCTCTCTTGTTCCAGGCTTAAACAGCTGTTTTTATATTAATATCACCCCGGGAGGTCATGGAGGATACACCTCCCTCCCTTTGCATCACTTTGACCTTTACATTGATTGGACTTTTCCTATTTTCCTTTTTCCTATTGTGTAATAAAGGTTAAGGGAGTGGACTATTAGTAGTGTATTGTAAACCTGACGGGAGAATATAGGAATCCTGCCAAAAAACATTTGCTGTTGCTTATTTGTTTAAATTAATTAACATATTGTTTAACAGTCAAAAGGATCCACACTCTCACTACTTTATTATATTGGTTCGATACTAAATCTGTCATCTTGTAACAATAATAATAATAATACATTTTATTTGTATATCGCTTTAAAAGGTACTCAAAGACACTTTACATGGTAAAACCAGAAACAATAGAAGTAATTACAATAAGAACAAAATAGATGGCATAACAGTAAGGAACACGAAAAACATACATAACTGACTTTACAGGTTAAAAGCAGGTTTAAATAGATGAGTTCTAAGTGCATGTATGATGACTATAATATCAAAATGTTAAGTGAAACTGGAAACGTTGTGGTTTGAGCTCAGAGTCGGGCATCTACTGGTCTCCTGTCTGAGATTTAGCTCTTCAAGTTAGCCCTCCTCTAGTGGAATAAGTTCCCCACCGTGAAACAGGAACTGCAAGTCTCCAAATGTCAATTATTTTGTTATTTAAACAAATGTATTCATACATTCTTACTGTCTTTTTCTTTTCTTTCTGGTCTGTTTCCTGTGCGGTCCCTGGTTTGACTCTCATCACACACAGAGTTACCAGCGGAGGAAGGTAAGCGCTACCGTCACCGATATCCTCACTGTCGTCTTGTGATAACACGATCCTGTGATGGATTATTATTCTAACTCTCTTTTCCGCAGGGAAATCTTTGTTGGACCTTGTCCTTGAACAATTTGAAGATTTACTTGTTCGTATTCTTCTGCTGGCCGCATGCATATCTTTTGTAAGTATTTCACCACATTTCCTTGCACTGTTTGATGAAACGCTATTTTATTATTTTGTTATTTTTTTATTCCCACTATTGCTCCTGTCTCTTACTCTACAACCTGTTGAGAGACAATCTAACAAGTTGAGGGAACCTCAGGACAAGTCAACGCTTCCTACAAATAGCGTTCCCTCGCCACCTCGAGTGTGTTTATGTGAAGTCAAAATTGTAGACGGTATTATTACTAAGCCCCGTGTGTTGACTGGCAGGGAGGGGGTGATTTATGCCGTGCATGGTGCCGAAGTGTGAACGTCTTCCGTTTGTTTAACCCGGCTGGGGTTACACGCGCACATTAGAAAGCTAAACAGCTGAGAAGGCTGCAGCGACCCATCTGAGGAATGGTGACAACAGCAGTAGCGGCATTGAGTTGCCATCACCATGTGCCAAGTAAGACATTTGAGTCGTCAAGCATGACTGCTGTGTAATGACTTACCCCGGCCTCCCTCGGGCCTCCGACTTTTGAGTGCTAGACAGATAAATGTTTAATAGTGGCCATTATGAAATGGCATCATCAGCATGCGTCAAAGCGCTTTCTGAAGCTAAATCAAACGTAGTAGTAGTAGCACTTTTTATTGTTGTGATGTCATGTGGAAAGACGAGGTTTCATGTACAACCAAGATTTATTTTTGCAAAGTTTGTTTCACCAAATTAAGTTGAAAAACACAAGCTTTTATGGGGAAATACAACCCTCAAATAGGCATGTTTTAATTTGTTTCTGCGCTATTACACTTTTCACCTTCTTCAACTCACCAGCACAGTAGATTAACAGATGGCTGAAGGACGTTTTAGTGTGTGTGTGTGTGTGTGTGTGTGTGTGTGTGTGTGTGTGTGTGTGTGTGTGTGTGTGTGTGTGTGTGTGTGTGTGTGTGTGTGTGTGTGTGTGTGTGTGTGTGTGTGTGTGTGTGTGTGTGTGTGTGTGTGTGTGTGTGTGTGTGTGTGTGTGTGATGTAACATGCAGAGTCCGGTCAGGTGATACAGAGGTGTCAGCGGCTGCTGTCTGACGGGGGAACAGAGCACCACTCAAGACCAAATTTGGGCCCTCACCCCTCAGTGGGAGGGCTCTTATCAGACTCTCACACCACCCTCAACATTGAATTAATCCTACCCATACTTTGATTTGTATCCAGTTTGAAAGCTAATTAAAGTCAGACCCGTTTGCTAACTGTTGAAGTTGTTCGTTAATCTCTGAACGAGTCGACATGTTCAGTTTACGTGATTCAAGTTGGTGTTGAGGGCAAAAAAAAAAAGTCTGAATAGAAGTCTGTGAGAAAATGACCCTAATTCTCTCTTGATTTATTTCTTCAGTAAACATTGTAAGCATGAGTTTACGGTCTCAATCGCTAGTTTCAAGTTTTCTTCACTACAGCATGATGTTAATGTGGTGGACGATGGCCCCATGCAGAGTAAAATAGATGATAAAGCAGAGTATGCTCTAGAGTGTGTGGCTACCTTGTGATTGACAGGTCGCTACCACGGAGATGTCCGGTCTGTGTTGTCGTCTTACAACGTTCACTCTTTCAGTTCATGACGATTAATTATGACCTTTGTGGTCACCTACAAATGTCTTATTCAGCATTTTGTTGTACTTAGAAAATGACGAACTCAAGGTTTTAGAACCGTAGTCCACAAACTAATGGGCGACGTTACCCACTGTCCACGTCCACTTCATACAGTCTATGGTTGTTGTAAAATGATTATTTTGGGGTTTTGGACTGTTGGTAAGTCAATTATTAGGGCTGCCTCATCTCAGTCTAATTTCCAAGAAACTCCTGTTAAATTTGGGGCTTTTGTGTGATTCTTTGTGGTTGAACTCGGTTGTACAGACCTCCTGATTAAATCAACTAATTGATCAGTCAACAAAATCATACGAGCGTTAGTTGTCTCAGGATTTCTTTGGTTGAGGACCGCCCCATAAATGATGACCATTTGAAAATGATCTATAGAATCTCTTGGCGGTGTTATGACGTACAGTAGAGCCCTACGGAGCGGTGCTCTTCTGTATTAAACTGCTATTAAGAGTTACACTTGTCATTCCCGTTATGCCATTTAATGTCTTTGGCATCTGCCACAGCCAGATACTTAAGTCTTACTGAGGTCGACTGCTTTATTACATTATGTTACATTAACTACTTCCATATAACACACGGAGTCATTTTAGGGCGGTTTTCTCAGGAACAACAAGCTAAACGAGACTCCAGCCCAGATTATAGTTTATTTTCTGGCAGTAAGAGGTTCTAACATATAGGATAGACGTCCACGTGTGTTAATCAGAGTTTCTACAGTCTTCTTGATGGCTGACATGTTTTCATTTTTTAATCAAATGCCTATCGAGAAGTTTAGTAGACTAAAGTTCAGAACATTTAGATTCTTGATCACAAGAAATTCTGATGTGTGTTTAGGTGCAGTTCTATTAACAATCTCTGTCTTTGATGTCAAGCTTCTGGCTACGGACAAATAGCTAAACCCTCTTAAACAATTACTTTGTGATGTATCCATCAGAGAGGAGATGCTTCAGTATTTATTCTGTCATGAACAATTTAGTTTGTTCTGTTTACAGTTGTGTCCTTTACTCTAATCGTCGTTATCTGATTCCTGTTCTCTGAAATGACTTTTTTTATATAAATAATGACGTGTTTCTCAAACTGTTTTCAGGTCCTGGCCTGGTTCGAGGAGGGAGAGGAAACTATCACAGCCTTTGTGGAGCCTTTTGTCATTTTACTCATTCTTATAGCCAACGCCATCGTCGGTGTGTGGCAGGTGAGACACTTTAAGGAATCCGGGGAAGTCGCTGTATTTATATCTCACTACATCTGCTTTGTATCTGGGGAATGGTTCTAGAAATTATTGAATTTAATATTCTAGTTTCATTGTCTGAATCTAATCTAATGCGTTTTGTTCAAGTGAATCACATTTCATTCTGCAGCAGAATGACGACTTCACTGTAAAATAGTTGCACATGTTTCCAGCGTTTCTAAATGGATTGAAACCTAGCTTTATTGGTGTCACCAGACACATAATGATAACATTAGATAATAATCCAGCATTTAAACACATGCAATTCATTTAAATGCTCTTTTGTAAATGAACGCGTAACATAAAGTTAGTATGGTATTGAAAGCTTGTAAATGGGAACCTTACAGGAGGCTGTATCAACATGGAGATAGAACGACTGATAGTAGGTTCACTAATCTATATCCAATGTAATCCAGTACCACAGCCTTCTAATGCATATCCTTCCTTCATGGAGCTGATCCTTCATCCAATGCAACACTATCTGAACTGCAGCGTCCAAAACGTTGAATCAACACTTCTCTGACGCGGTTCCAACAGAAAGACTTTTGTATTTGGATTACGTAAGATTTAACAGGTGAATCTAGTACACTTGACATTTGGTTATAGAATGTTCAAGACACTGAATTAAACTTCAGATCAACTGAGAACTGCACTGAAAGTTATTTTTTATTTCAATAAGGCTTCCTATTGAAACGGAACAGTCAGTTTTCCTGTATGCCTGGCTTGTTTATTTATTCAAACAATGTCTGGGTTACAGAGGCAGAAAACGTTGTGATTTATATTCCCATTTTCAAACGCTTCACAACCTAAATGTCCCCGACCAAAACTTGATGAAAATACACATCCAGCATATGAAATCCGGTGCCTCCTCAAAGGGAAATGCTCTCGTACCGTGTAGTCCAGCAGAGCCAAGAACATGCATGCACAGAAACTCGGAGACCTTTGGCACCGACTCTCCTTTTCTCCTCGACAGGAACGTAATGCCGAGGATGCCATCGAGGCGCTAAAGGAGTACGAGCCTGAGATGGGGAAAGTGTACCGGCAGGACAGGAAAACCGTGCAGAGGATCAAGGCCAGAGACATCGTGCCCGGTGACGTCGTGGAGATTGCCGGTAGGTTGAGCTGCTCTCGCCCTCGTGCATATTTAAACGCACGCGGCTTTGTTGCTATGATTGTTGTCGTCGTATACGGTCGCATGCGTTGCTTAGACTCGAGCATCACATATCCAGCCAGGAGGCAACGTCACATGAACCTTGAAAGTCACAGAAAATTGGCAATTTAACGCCTCTGCAGCTTCCATCAATATATATTTTTTGGATTCCCTGTGAAAGAGACTTTTTTTTTTTTCCCCCACATGTTGCTTTTTAAAGATTAAAGAAAAGATCTGGTGTTTTTTAATATGATGCTGCTGTCCGGCTACAGATCGAATCAGTCCACGTATGGTCATGGATCACATTTAGCACAAGCCTGAGTTGAACCCTCCCCTCCCATCCCCATCCCCATGTGCCACTGCAGAGGTGACTCACCCTGCAAGAGTGATGTATTTTGAGATGCTCTTATTAACCCATTGTCTCAAAGGGCTGGCCGCGCGCGTATGCTATCAAGGCCCACTTTTATCACACACACATTTTGAGCTCGCTCTCGTAACACCGTCCTGTGCATCCTCACCGCTCGTTCCCCTCCATGCAGCATGGAGGGATTCATGCTGCCGAGTTCCAGTCAGCGTATTTCAGCAGCAGAAATCCTCAGGATGTAAAGCTTTGAGTGCTGTTTCCCCCCCACGGCACACACACACACACACACACACACACACACACACACACACACACACACACACACACACACACACACACACACACACACACACACACACACACACACACACATACAGTTCTGCAGAGGGATGATCAGACGATGTGTTGAAGAATGCTGATGTCCTTAAAACGCTAGTCTTATCTTGATACTCTGTTTAACCCATAGCTTTTTCTGAGCATAGTGGTAGCGTTTATTTTTAGCCTTCATAGGTCGTTTAGATTTTGGAATGCTGTATTTATAGAGGCAGTGACAGTCGTGAAGATGACAGGTGTCTGGTCCCACCCTGTGCGCGCCCCACCCGTCCGGCTCTGGGGAGCATTGCTACAGCGGGTGACGCGGTACAGTGTTCAGCGGGACTCCTGGGTAACCTTGACAAGGACAAATGGAGAAGGAGTGTACTGGGAATTGAAATGTATAATGTATCTGGTGTCATACGGCGTGCTGTGTATAATTTTGATATGGCATAATATATAATTATGCCATTTTTGATTGTGTGAAGCAGAGTGTAGAAAGCTTAATTATTTGGCCACGGTTTAAAAGAGTAATCTGTGAGTCAGATGGCTCCCTCTTGCATATAAGAGGTCTGGTTATTTGAACACTCTCGATGAAGGAAGCTGGAGGCTTTGTTGTCAGCAGCTTGGGGCTTTCTCAAAAAAAAATGCAGCCCAGCAGGCAGCAAAACCGGATGTTTTATCCTGCAGTCAGAAGAAGCTCATCAGCTTAGCTTACTTCCCAAATCCGCCATATATCTTTTACAAAGGTTCCTGTCGGGCTTCTTTTTTTTCTTCTTTTTTTTTTGTCCTGCGTAATATCTCGCTGGAGCTCCAAAGTGACCCCTGCCATGCAGAGGAGGAGCGCGATGACGCAGATGCCGGCTGCATGTCTTCTGGGGCCGAGGTAGAGGACACGGAGACGAGCCCTCTGTGAGGAGAACAGGCTGCAGGCTGCAGCCAATCTGTGCGGCTCTCTGTCGGGGTGCTGCTGTGGGTTTTAAACGCTTCCTCCTACTCGCACCTCATCCGTCGCACGCCGACTGAAATGAGTTTAATGTTGTGTGTAATGCGTTTCTGGGACTTTTCTCTTAGCTAGATTAATTGCTGGTCTTCCCTGTCCAGTCTGCTGTCCTGTTGAGTCCTCTGACTGTTCTAGTCGGTTGGTGAAAGACTTGTTCACATCAATGTATGGCTCAACCGAATGATGCCGCGGTGCATACATGGAAAACTAACCCCTGACTTGTTCCAGAAATTATCTTTTTTTTTTTTATTGTAATGTAGATTTGCAGTCATTTTAGGATGAGACATGAAGTGCCAGTAGCTCAAATCTGATGCCCCACTTCACTAACGTTAGCTGATGGTAACACGTGGAGATCACTTGCTGCTTCCTGTGGATTTAAGTCCTCTTTGTAACACAGCACACACTGTTTGTTGCCAGTTTGCAGTTTGGTGTCGAGGGCTTGCGAATTTGGACGTTGGCCTTTTCCTCGGAGCAGCAGAACTCAGCTGGTTTGTTCTCTGCTGCCTGTGGAGTCTGGTCGAGACGGGGGCTCATGTGGGCAGCAGTATGGGGGGGGGGGGGGGTGCTTGAGAGAGAGATGACCTTATAGGGAAGCGCGCTTCGCAGATAGCGGTCCCGCCCCCACCGTGCTCGATGCACAGCGACCCTGCCCGTCAGCACCCGCACCCTGCACACAGATTCCAGACACCATGGATAGTGATGTGACATTTAATGTGGTCTGGCAAGCATCTATTGTCACAGAGGGACGTTTTTGGCAAATGTTCCCGACTTGTCAGCGAGACTGAAAGAAAACGGTCTCATCTTGCCGACCAGGAGGGCTGGCTTTAGAAACACCAAAAAAAAAAAACCTCATTTGTAGTGAAGTCCTGCAGAAGGGCACAGAGGTCTTTATGCGAGCCAAACCGGGGAAATCATGTGAGGTTCTGCATAAACGATATGTGTGTGAACACACTGATGAAAACGTTTGGTGTTATCGGTACATGAATCTAAAGTATCGCCTTTTGCACCAGTACTTCTCCGTTCTTAAAGCTGGCTTCTAGTCTTTTTAAACGATTGTATTAACCATAAGTCATACTGTACTGACTGCTGGGAATCCATGCTATGCTGTGTGGTTAAAGATGGGACAGTGAGAGGTCAGACTTTAACCCCCGTGAGGCTTTAATGAGACGCGACGGCTGAAAGTGTTGACTTCAAGACACGAGGAGAATTTACCCTTTTGACCTGTTGGCAAAGACAATGGTCTATACTTAAACTGAGCCTAGGTTTCACATTAACATGTTGGTGTCTTACATGTTGTGTTGTTTGATGTTTAAATTGCATTCAGTCTGTTCGTAGATGTTCTGCTCACTCAATACCTTTTTAAACAGGTTAGTGTAGCAGTTGATCTTGACATAGATTTGACTTCAGATTTCATTTTGTCCCGGTTAATGAACATGTCATTTTATTAATTAGGGGAGCACTAAAATGCTCCCAGTGCTGGGATAAGTTTTGTCACTATGGCAACAGAAACTGTTGCCCCGCTGCTGCTTAAGATTCGTAACAAACGACCAAAGTGAAGCAGAGAAAGTGTAGAGATGATGCTTACGTAACTGAGATCAGAGGTGAGGATCAACTCCAAAGTCACCTGACGCGTAACGACGGGAAAATAATATTGGTTTGTGTCTCCTACCGGCCACTGCTCACTAAACATCACTTACTCCGCTCTTGTTTGCTGATAAAATAGTTGAACTCACTCATGATGTTTACCAAGTGCAAACAGAGGGCAAAGAATAGTTCTTGTTCTGTAGTGTCCACCTTTACATGCCCACCATTGTGCACTACAGTATGGTGTAAGGTAGCGCCCGTGTAAACATTGCATTTGCAACAAGATTATCCGTTTTATTTCCTTCCTGTGCTGAGTCATGCTTACACAGTCTCTCTAGTGCACCTGACTGCCAAAGGCGAGAAAGGAAAATCTCGATTAAGCAGATAAAGAGTGAAACGCTCAAAAACAGTTTTTTTTTTATAACGCTTCCAGCTGGATAAAGTATTTGCATAATTGTGGCACATGTAAATGTGGCTGGTGAGAGCTGTGATGGAAAGTCGCCGGACGCTTCACCTGTTGACTGTTCTGAAATGGCCCCACTCAACCAGTCAGGAGGTCGGCCTTTTGTTCAGCTGCCAGCGGCACATGCGGCCTCCCGGCTGGCCCTGAGGACGGTCGGCCCTCCGAACCACGCGCTGTCCCCCAACACACGGCAGAGGCAGGTGCCAGTCACAGCGAACCACTTCGGTTCAGCCACTGCCCCGCCCCAGCTGTTGAAAAGTCTGTTTTTTTTTTCAAAAGGCACCTCGAGGAGTCCCGCCGGGTGCAATGTATCACCGACAAGTCTCAGCTTTTGTCACTCTGAAATGTGTGGACTCTGGGACCCCGTTGGCAAGCACAAAGGTGAAAATGCGGTCATGCCTGAGGAGCTACTTGGACTACAACCAAGTAGGATGTTGAGACTAGATGACAGATGATATATACACACACACACACTTCATCAGAGCAGGTCTGCAGTTTAACACGGTCTCCGGACAATTCCAGTGTTTCACAGTGGCACCGCCTCAGCAGTCGCTGGTTTCTTTCAAGGATAATTGTCGTCATGTTACATATTTCATGGGAACTACCGGCTGCAGCATGCACTACTGCGCCACTGATAGATGCCCATCATCCTAGCCATGCGTCCTGGCGCAGCACTCTCTGAGAAGTTGTCTGTATATTTTCAAACGATGACGCATGAAGTGTTTCACAACCATGTGATTGTAAAGCTTTTTGGCTTCTAAGGAAAAGTTTGTTGGTAATCCCTTTAATCTCTTCCAGGAAGATGGGATCATTTCTCTTAAGAAAGTTAAGTGCAGCTATGCAATGGGTTCCTCTATTCAACATGCATCAAGGTTATTGGTGTTTACCATCAGGAAGTTACCTGCAGTCTCAGTTTGTATGGTGAACTCACCGCGAGCCGGCGGCGCAGCACCTATGAGCCCGGTTGCGTGACCTTTACTCCGTCGCTCCAGGTTCAGGTGGTTTAAAGATGCATTTTAGTCCTTCTCAGAAAAGCTGACGGATCAGAGAGTTCCTGGCTCCGCTGTCGGGACATCTAATCAGTTGACCATCGTCCAGCTTCAGCTGCCATTAAATGGCCACATTTAAACCTGATCAGCACATTGGGGAACATATTGAAATGCTTTTTCCATTTTTGGCCGCACGCATTGTTGTCCCGTTGCTATTTCCCCCCTCCCTTCCCTAAAGGTCATGAGGGGTTTTGGATTACGATATGTGTCTCCCTCAGATGGTAATCTGGATTTTGGTGCATTTAGTGAAATCTCTTTACTGTGCAACAGTTTATCTTTGTTTTATTCTGTTTCTATCGTCTTGGCTCTAACATTACTGTTTTTTATTGTATTTGCATGTATTTTTTAGAACGTTTCTTTTGCGTGTTGTCTTTTGATGTTTCATGTTAAGCTCTTGGAATTGCCAATAGCGAACAGCTCTTAAGTACAGGTGTGAATGCTACCGCGATGCATTGAGATCCATTTGCTCGGAACACATTTGGAGGTGGGCCGCTCACAGGGATCGACCGATCCGACTTTTTCCATCCCGATACTTGGGCTTTGGTTATCAGCCGATACGGTATAATGGTATCCAATACCAGATCGGCCCATTCTCTTCGATACTCAATCCATCTATACAAGTCCATATCTGATCTAACCACACATGGGCACATTCTTCTAGCAGTGTGTTGTGTACTGGGCCTCATTGACGGACCGCCTACTCGACTGACGTCCTCTTGTGAGCAGAATTACGTCTCATTCGGTAGAGATATATGACGAGCGCGTCAAACATCTTGGCCGATTGGGTTTGCCTGCAACACGCCGATGGATTGACCGAGTCTATTTGTCTTGATTTCTTCTTCTTTTAATGTGCACGTGGAGAAGCATTTTCATGCCTGGTGGGAACTGAAGTACACCCAAGACGCATGTTAATGCCAGCTCTAAACAGGACCGTAGATATTTGGCAGGCTTGTGTGGGCTCCTGGTTTCGAACTATAAAAAGACATGGAGTCTTTTGTAACAATCTGACATAATTAGCATTTTTAACTAAGTGGGGCCTATATGTAGACTACGCCCACAGAACTGTGCCATAGCCTGAGCCATTTCCCTAGTTTCCATTGCCTTTATGTACCATTAGGAAGTTGAACTGGGTCACCGCAATTCCAATGTACCCAAATTGGCCTTTTCCTTTGAGACGGGCCTATTATGGCTCACAGGTCCTTCATTTCCTCCTCTTTCTTCGGCTCTCCGTCTCTTTCCCTGCAGCGATGGCAACACTGCTCTGCTGCTTGGTGGCACAGCAACCTGCCTGTAATGAGCATCAGTTTAGTTTACGCTAATGCTGAGTTACTGCCTGCAGAAAATAGACAACAGCGCATCTGTTGAATCTTCGTTCAGCGTGTGCACACACACCGCATTGGACCAGGAGTGTATGGGTGTTTCAGTGGAGTGCAAAAAAACTATCGAGCTATCATATATGATGCCATTACTATTTAATATGAGCCTTCAGTTGCAGACTTCATTTCAAATCCTTTTTTAATATTATGCTCCTCGTGCTTTTGTATTTTTGTTTGTGTATTTTCTGTAATCGCGGATCTTTTTGGTTATAGTTGGAGACAAGGTGCCCGCTGACATCCGTATCTGTTCAATCAAATCAACAACTCTGAGGGTGGACCAGTCCATTCTGACCGGTAAGACGTGTTTGCTGATAATATCGCAGGCTAGGTTCTAGGTTTCATTTTGTAGTTATGCTTTAGCTCTACACTGACACTCCCTTCATTTCAAAATAAGAGCGCAAAGATAAGCTCATCCAAGATAAATGGCTCTATACTACTTTCTTTTGAAGAGCGTGAATAAAAATCATTTGAGCTGGCTGCAGAATGAGCCCAGAGATGTATCATGACATGGTTTCAAATGAACACGTTTGCTTCTGAACTGAAACATTCATGAGCATGTAAAAGATCAGTGAGGCAACATGAATGAGCTCTCTGTCTAGATAATTGGCTGCTTTGTTTCTTAGATCATGTGCAGAGTCAAACTGTTCTGTTGTTTTTGCAGGTGAATCCATCTCCGTCATCAAACACACCGACCCTGTGCCTGACCCTCGTGCTGTCAATCAGGACAAGAAGAACATGCTCTTCTCTGTAAGCTCAACTCTTCACAAGTTATCACACTGCCTGTTGCTGTGCTTCCACTTTGTTTGTTTAGTTTCTGTTAACTTCCTGTAAAAAAGAAACTTGCGTCAAGATGTCCGAGATGATATCGGAGGTACTCGAGCCAACGTGCGGTACTTGTTGTCATTTCAGGGCACTAACATTGCAGCTGGGAAGGCCGTGGGAGTGGTCGTGGCCTCTGGCATCAACACGGAGATCGGTAAGATCCGCGACGAGATGGCGGCCACCGAGCAGGAGAAGACGCCGCTGCAGCAGAAGCTGGACGAGTTCGGCGAGCAGCTGTCCAAGGTCATCTCCCTCATCTGCATCGCCGTGTGGATCATCAACATCGGCCACTTCAACGACCCCGTCCACGGAGGCTCCTGGATCCGCGGGGCCGTCTACTACTTCAAGATCGCTGTGGCGCTGGCCGTGGCCGCCATCCCCGAGGGTCTCCCTGCCGTCATTACCACCTGCCTGGCCCTGGGCACCCGCCGCATGGCCAAGAAGAACGCCATCGTCCGCAGCCTGCCGTCCGTGGAGACCCTGGGCTGCACCTCGGTCATCTGCTCCGACAAGACGGGAACCCTGACCACCAACCAGATGTCCGTCTGCAGCGTGAGTCCCACACACGCATTGCTGGGAGGTTTATTCAGTTCGGTGCTTTTTCGTCTTTGTTGGCTGCCTGGTGTTTGATTAAGGTGACGGCAGTTAGAGGAGCGGTGACTGCATAAGTCACTTTCAACACGTTTGCCAGCTAAAATGCGAATAGACTCTGTGCAAACAGAGAGAGTGAAGTGTTCCTTTTGATCGGGTATCCGGGCTCATGTACAAGAAGGCAACATACCGTCTGCCGCTCCTCTAATCTACATTGAGCCGTTGGATGACTTGCAGTGCTGCTGTTGCATAACTGACCTTGCGTCACCAAGCTGCCTGTAGTTCCTTTCTCTCTCTCTCTCTCTGTGTCTGTGAGTGGCACCCCAGCACTACTTGGCCCCACATTAAGACATTTCGTTATTTATTGAAGTTTAATCCTCTTTCGTTGCCTGGTCAGTGATTACTCAGAACCTTTGGCTCAGCCTGAAATTAAACTTTGCCGTTAATTTACAGTTTTTTTATCAAACTGTTGTTTAGGCCTCTGTATTGTTTGGGCCACATGTTGTACTAGTCATGATTAAGTAGCCTTGTGATTGTGCAATTACTGCAGTTTTCAGTGATGTATAGTGATCGGGGTTCTACGGTCATGTACCTGGAAAAGTAATTGGATTTGAAAATGGCAATTTTGGTGGTTCAGTTGAGATTCTGACATGAATATTTATTCTTATTTTATCATGTGTACACAGACGTTTCAGAGAATATATGGTCATGAAAATTTGACTCAAGGTCCTCAGTTACACTCAAATTAAAGACGAATGATGAAATTGAAATTATTTCATAACTGTCCCTCACCATCATTCCTATTTATTTTACCCAACGTTTAATTACTTCAAAAGTCTGCCTCGCAGTTTGCCATTGAACAGTCTGAAGAGCCGCAAAGCATTTTGGGACGGTTTAATATGTTCAGTAAGCTCACATCTCACACTCAGAAATTCTTGCTAATGTAGTATTCATAAACTAGCAGTTGGTATGTAATGTGCACGGGCCATGATCAATCTTGAAAGCAATACTTGTTACTTTTAGTACACACTGCAGCTGCTCATATAAAGTACATTCTGTTGCATTAAATACTACTTCGTCATAACATTACATTACAGTCATTTAGCAGACGCTTTTATCCAAAGCGACTTACAATTCGGATGCTATCATTCCGTAGGCACGGCTACGGGAGCAATTTTCGGGGTTAAGTGTCTTGCTCAAGGACACATCGATTTCAACCACCAACCACCAACCCTCTGATTGAAAGACGGCCCTGCTCTCCACTCAGCCACAGTCATATCATTGGACCCTAAACTTTGACCCTCTTGCTTATATATCTGCTGTGCAGAGGATTGTGGGTCAGAATAGCCAGAAAAGGCCATACTGTGCTTGTGTTCTGTAAAATGTTTCGGGAATGCAGTAGGCTATCTGGCATCCTGCATTTGACATACTATGTATTGGGACATACACTTATTTGTGTGTGTGTGTGTGTGTGTGTGTGTGTGTGTGTGTGTGTGTGTGTGTGTGTGTGTGTGTGTGTGTGTGTGTGTGTGTGTGTGTGTGTGTGTGTGTGTGTGTGTGTGTGTGTGTGTGTGTGTGTGTGTGTGTGTGTGTGTGTGTGTGTGTGTGTGGAGGCCTGGCACTGCGGCTTCTTCCTTTTGGGCACAGCGTCTGTCTTTACTGGCTCCCTGGCGATCTCTTCTGTTTACTTTATGGAGAGAAACCAAACACCCTTTTCTCACATTAGGCAGTGGGCCACCGAGCCTGGCCCTCACACAAGCACACTCTGTAACACTGCAGGCTAATCTCCTGTCTATAAAAAGATCTCACTCTTCGGGTCCGCCTGAGAGTTCTGTGGTTTCTGCTGCCACCTGCTGCGTCAGTCGCCTAAAACACTGGCCGAATTAAATGGAGTCTGTTTGAAAAACTCATATTTGCTTTTGTCCCACCTGCTCTCTTGTCCTCCAGATGTTCGTTGTCAACAAAGCCGATGGTGACAGCTGTGCTCTGTCAGAGTTCACCATCACAGGTTCTACCTACGCACCCGAGGGAGAAGTGTGAGTACTTTACAGCTGACTCCATAACAAAACATCTAGGGGGAAATATCTCATTGATTGACTTTAGTTGTAGGTTAAATGGAGTTAAAGTTGGGTGTTTAAAAATATAGAATGTTCTTGTTATATGAGCTGTAATGCACAGGTTAATACTTTTGACTTCACCCTCAGGTACCAGGATGGTAAACAGGTGAAATCCTCCCAGTATGATGCCCTGGTTGAACTGGCTACCATCTGTGCCCTGTGTAACGACTCCTCTCTGGACTTCAACGAGGTCTGAACCCTGCCTGCGTCGAACACAAAACCTACATCTACACACATAATAACATATACTTATGTACATATCTACATACACTCATACACCGGTATGCATCTAAATGCACATACATCATGTGCAGGGAGGGGTCAGTGGATTAATCTGAGGTGCAGGTGTTACACCTAAAGAGCGCAGGCTGCCTCAAGGAAGTGACAGATTTATGTAAAGGATTTATTCTGATATATATAATAAAGTGACATTTACCCACCTGAAGATAGCCGGTTTACAAATATGATTTGGCACATCTGTGGCCAGTCAGTTTGTTATTTTTGGACATTGGTGCGTTTCATTGTTTTCCTTCTTCATCTCTGGGTTGGAGTGAAATGACCTCTTATGTGCGAACTTAAAATCTCTTCACCAATATTAACATGAATGTTTGTGATGTGTCAGGCGAAGGGTGTGTACGAGAAGGTCGGTGAAGCCACGGAGACCGCGCTCACCTGTTTGGTGGAGAAGATGAACGTTTTCGACACCGAAGTTAAGAACCTGTCCAAGATTGACCGAGCCAACGCCTGCAACTCTGTGAGTGACGCCGGCTCCCTCACCTGCACACGCTGCAGACTTCCACTGCTGCCACTCAGCAGGTTTTTTCCTCACACGTTCTGTCCCGTTTGCCTGAGCAGGTGATCAAGCAGCTGATGAAGAAGGAGTTCACCCTGGAGTTCTCCAGAGACAGGAAGTCCATGTCCGTGTACTGCACCCCCAACAAGGCTCGCTCTTCCATTGGCAAGATGTTTATCAAGGTATACTGAAAGAAACATGTGCGGAGGACCTTTGGATGGTTTCGCTTTTGATGTCTTTGATGTGAATATATTTATTCCTCTGCTCTACCAACAGGGGGCCCCGGAGGGAGTTATTGATCGGTGCACTCACGTCAGAGTTGGTAACGACAAAGTTCCCCTCACCAAAAGCATCAAGGACAAGATCCTGTCTGTGATCCGTGAGTACGGGACAGGTCGGGACACCCTTAGGTGCCTGGCTCTGGCCACACGAGACACCCCGCCCAAGATGGAGGACATGATACTGTCAGACTGCACCAAATTTGTGTCGTACGAGGTGAGTTCCTTTCATCTATCTTCTTGTACAGTTGTTTTAATAGACTTAGCCGTATTCGGTGTCTACTTCTTCAGTCCCAAACATTCACTCTCGTCTCTCCGCGTCCAGTGCGACCTGACCTTCGTCGGCTGCGTCGGCATGCTGGACCCTCCCAGGCAGGAGGTTGCCGCCTCCATCAAGCTGTGTCGTCAGGCCGGCATCCGCGTCATCATGATCACGGGAGACAACAAGGGCACAGCCGTGGCCATCTGCCGCCGCATCGGCATCCTGGGCGAGGACGACGACGTCGAGGGCATGGCCTTCACCGGGCGAGAGTTTGACGAGCTGTCACTCCACGATCAGCGCGAGGCCGTGACTCACGCTCGCTGCTTCGCCCGCGTGGAGCCGTCCCACAAGTCCAAGATTATTGAGTTCCTGCAAGGATTCGACGAGATCACCGCAATGGTATGAATTCTGAAATATTTCTCACTGATCATTAGTGTTTCACATTTTATTTGACGTATTCTGGAAGTAGGTCTTAATTACAGTAATAACATGGGTATCCTGTCTTTGTTGGCTTTGGAAATGTCACTTTAAATTGTTTTGATTTGTTTGTGATACTAATTACTACTCTGTAACAAACTAATTATTTCCCCACAGACGGGCGATGGAGTGAACGATGCCCCGGCCTTGAAGAAGGCAGAGATTGGCATCGCCATGGGCTCGGGCACTGCCGTGGCCAAGTCGGCCTCTGAGATGGTCCTCGCCGATGACAACTTTTCCTCCATCGTGGCCGCCGTTGAAGAAGGAAGAGCCATTTACAACAACATGAAGCAGTTCATCAGATACCTCATCTCGTCCAACGTTGGGGAGGTCGTCTGGTGGGTCCTCGGGAGCCGATTGTATTTACGTTCAGACTTAACTCCAGCGTGTCGGTAGAGTTCTCTTAACTGGAGTTATTTCTCACGACAGCATCTTCCTCACTGCGGCGCTGGGCTTCCCCGAGGCTCTGATCCCGGTCCAGCTGCTCTGGGTCAACCTGGTGACCGATGGCCTCCCAGCCACCGCCCTGGGCTTCAACCCCCCCGACCTGGACATCATGGAGAAGCCTCCTCGTAATGCCAAGGAGCCCCTCATCTCTGGCTGGCTCTTCTTCAGATACCTGGCCATCGGATGTAAGGATAATCTTTTTTTTTTTCCCATGTTATCAGAAGAATGTTTGATTTCTCCTCAAGCAGTGCAGTCATTTTGTGTTTGGCGTGTTTGCTCTTAGGCTATGTGGGTGCAGCCACAGTGGGAGCTGCTACCTGGTGGTTTATTGTCTCTGAAGATGGACCTCAGATCACTCTGTACCAGCTGGTAAGTCCGCCTGTCTGAGTGCTCATCCTTCAGCTCCCCTCCGCTCGTTTCCTCCCCCCCCCCTCACTCCCCTGCCTCTTCCTCCCCACAGAGCCACTTCCTCCAGTGCGCCCCAGACAACCCAGACTTTGACGGCCTGGACTGCCACGTGTTTGAGTCGCCGTACCCGATGACCATGGCCCTGTCCGTGCTCGTCACCATTGAGATGTGCAATGCTCTCAACAGGTAAAGAGGTTTCTCTCAGAAAGACTGAAGCTCTCACCTGAGGACCATTTGCACTCTGAGAAGGAAGGAAGGAAGGAAGGGCAAACTATTAATGACTGAATCTGTGTCTTCTCTTCTGCGCAGTCTGTCGGAGAACCAGTCTCTCCTGCGGATGCCGCCCTGGGAAAACGTTTGGCTCTTGGGGGCCATCTGCCTCTCCATGTCCCTCCACTTCCTCATCCTCTATGTGGAACCTCTGCCTGTGAGTTTTACAAAGCCAGTTCATTCAATGATGACTTGATGGCGCTGTCATTTAAAAGCAAAACTCAGAAAAGAGCTTCTTGATGGTCCAGTCAGCCACTGCAGGACACAGGTTGAGTTTCAGGAGTGTTGTGGCTGTATGGCTTTCATTACAGACATGCAATGGAAGCTGATACATTAGTTTTATTAGATGGGTCACTGTCGGGGAAATGGTGAGAGAAAACGGCAAATGCTGTGTTTTGCTGTGATGTAACGTGACGAATGTTGTGGCGTTTTCTCTCAGGTCATCTTCCAGATCACCCCTCTGGATTTGACCCAGTGGATGATGGTGCTGAAGATGTCTCTGCCCGTCATCCTGCTGGACGAGCTGCTAAAGTTCGTGGCCAGGAACTACTGGGACTTTGGTAATCAGCTGGAGAAGCCGGCCAGCAAAGGCTGCTCTCTGTCTGCATGTGCCGAGGGCATCTCCTGGCCCTTCGTGGCCGTCTCCCTGCCCCTGGTGCTGTGGATCTACAGCACCGACACTAACGTGTCCGCCATGTTGTGGCCCTGACTGACTTCACTACACTACCCTCCCTGTGCACCAGTGTGAAGTGGACATTAACACACACATCTAACGCAGTTACTTTAACCCGGAACAACTTACAGTCAACACTTGGGGGGGGGTGGGGGAGGGGTTTAGTCATATTTGAATGACTTTGACCAACTTTATGTCCATGTGTTTTCTTTTACCATCACGCTTTTCCTCTCTTTTGATCTCGTTTTGAACAGTTAGGGATGCCCACCGTGTCGGAGCGGTGTTTGAGCTGTACAGAGAATTTACACTATTTTATGATAATTAATATTTTGTAATTTTTGGGAGGGGTTGCGGGGACGAGAATGCTGGGTGTGAATGGATGTAATTCTAAGGACCGTATAGTAAAATACTAATTTTTGGGCAGAGACTTGAATATATTTGCCCTGGCATGAACCTCTGTGGTCACTTTTGAGCTCCATGCGTCATCATTCATTATTCTTTCTGCGTTAGTCAGAGCACAGCTACCTCAATGCTGTTAATATGATTATTACTACCCATTTGTCTTAACAACCATTTCATAGATTATCAGTTGAAGTGTTGAGGTAAACATCAATTTCTTTTGCAGTAGAGCCGAAGCACACACACACACACACACACATGCTAATGTTGGTTTTTTTTAGTATATTTTTCTTTTCTCTGTTGTTTGAGGGAAGCGAGGACAGAGATATGTTACCCGTTTGATTCAGAGCAATTTTTTTTGATAAAGTGTTAAATTTGTTTACTTGATTTTATAAGTTGTTGTTTTTTGAGATTCTGTCTCAACTTTCAGTCTTAATTTTGCATCTTAATTACAGTTATCTTTATAATGTATGTATAATGTGCACATACTGTACTTGAACATGTAAAAAGGCACCAAGAAGCTGTTAGTCTTGTCAACTGAGCACAATATGGATGACCGGTCATTGGTAGAGTCTGTATATCTGTACATACCACACAAAGTAGAATCTCTGTATAGATTTTTCTTGTTGTTGTTGCTGTCAAAATGCTCCATACATTTACACTAGTTTACTTAAGCCTGGTCTAAGCCTTTCTGCATGCCTGCTCCAATAATAACAGGCCACTGTGTGCTTTGAGTATTTTTTTTAGCTTTACGGCTAACTGTTGTTTCTTCCAATGCCTCCCACCTGTTTACCTGCAGAGTGAGTACACCTTGACCTGCATGCCAACTAGCGCTCGCTCATCTTTTATGTGGTTGAACTCGCAGCTTTGCCGTCCGTCGTTGCTCGTGTGAAAGACGGCAACGACGGCTCCTCATATCTTTTGATAGGACTATCGGTTTTATACTTTTAAATGGTACAAAAAGAGGTTTGAGTTTGAGTTTGTTTGAAAAAAAAAAAAAAAATGCCTTCAATGTCACCAAGTGCCAGGTACACACTGAGTAGAAATAGGAGCTTTTTGCCTTTTGGACAGTGTCGCTGGTGCAGGTTAGTTTTTGACTGGCAGCAGCATGTTTTGGCAACTGGCAAAGACGCTGACATTTAAGTGCCCCAACACCATTACAGGACATGGTGGTGTTGTTTTTATTTATAAATGTCTTTTTATTTGCGTTTGTCTTTTGATCTAATCTTCTGCTTGCCCATAGCATGGCCTTAATATATTTGCTCTTTTTATTAAAATAAGTATTGTTGGATTTAAATTATTTGCTGCTCCGATGTTTTTTTACTTTGGCCTGTGATTCTTTGTGTGTCCACTGATTTGATTCTTCCTCTCTCTCCTTTTTTTCTTTGCAGCAAAGGCCAAGTAAGCCCACCTCTACTCTAAATTCCTTGCAGAAACTTTGGTTTTATTTTTGTGTTGTGCATGTGTGTTCTGGGCAGCATATCTTTCAAGAGCAGCATGCCAGTTAAATAATATGAAGACAGAGGCTCATAAAGTTCATACATCACTTTTAGACTGGCCATAAATAAATGTCTGATTAAGAACTAGCCAATCCCACATCATATCAGACCCCCCCCCCCCCCCATCCTCCTGCATGAAGAGCCTTAGATGATACAATTCTCATGCCATCTTTCTAGACAAAGATCTTAGTACCGTGTACAGTGAATTGTACAATATTCCATTGTGCATGTCCAGCGAATCGGCCATCTGTTTTACCAGACTTGTGTAATAGACAATGTATAGTATTGGTAAATAGAATAGACATTCGTCAGATAGTACAAATGTTAAGCTAAAAAAAAAAAAACAGTTCATCTTTCCTAAGGAAATACTTTTATGGAATATTTAAAAACCAAACAGCCTTTTTGCTTTGCACTGAGACGTGCGTCGTGTTTGGAGCAGATGTTGCCATGTCTGGGACGGCGGACGTGCAGCGATGCACACGTTCTACCATGAGAACGACAGGCAGTCCCTACTCTGGCATTTTTTTATTTCTTTTTGCCAAACTGCTGTTCTTTATTTTCCAAGATGATTGTACACATGAACTGTGGTTTTAGGTAAATAAAACTGTCATACATGAAGAGTTTACACGCTGTGGGTCCTGGTGTCATTAGGATTCATTTCAACGATATAATAAGTGTAATGAGTCGTCTAAGAGAAATACTCCATTCAGGCCAAGAGAGTGTTTCATTATTTTATTATACACTTTAAAAATATGTACAAAATACTATAGACATTAATCTTGACGTAGTTAAGAAACACTTGAGTCAGTTGTAGGGTTATTTTTTTTTTGACACAAAGGCAGACTCAGACGACACACACGGAAATAATAAAGCCTGTACATTACATGACACATTCTTGTGACAAAATTCAAATGTAGATTATATATTTTAAAGAGCAGCAGGAAATATGATACAGAGTCACTTTTTATCACAGACCTGTTTGCCCCAAACTCACAACCTTCAGTGTGATCTGCAGCAAACAAGTGTCCGTTAGGCTCAAACTAAACACTTAATTAAAAAAAAAAATCGTTGCCAGTCTCTCCTGTAAGACATGTGAAGGATAACTCCAGCCAAAATCTCCCATCACACCAATTGACTGACAATTACTTCCGTCTAAATGTCCCAGTACTACCTGGTACCAGTCCTCCAGTAAACTGAACTCAACCCCAAATCCAATGCAGGTCTTTTTCTTAAATACACTGACGCTCACTTTGTAACAAGTATATTTAACTTGAAGATGTACTTTGCACTATTTGGGACAGTGATGCATTTATTCAGACCGCCAGCAAAGACGTGCTGAAGAAATAGCCTAAAGTAGAGTCAGCGATATGACTTCAGATTTTACAAATATTGAGAAATCAAGGTGTTGAACAGCAGATCTCCATGTTCTCTGGGGTCGAGTGTCTGCTGCTGCTGTAAGGCTGAATTGGTATCCGTATGGACGAGCTAACGAGGCTCACATAGCTCCAGGGTGAAGTGATTAATAAGGTTGTCAGAAAGTTGGAGGGAAAATAGCATCAGTGGCCACGTTGTGCTGTTTGACGACCTTCGATGGCCAAAAGCTTCCCGCGGGCTGCAGTGTGTTAGGGGGAGGGGAGAGAGAGAGGGACTGTGTCCTCCGGTGGCCGAGGTCACTGCATCCCAAACCACTGTTCCTGATCAGCCCACTGGGCCGCTTCGCTGTCGCTGCCCTCCAGATCCCCGTCCTCTCCGCTGCCCTCCATGTCGTCACCGTCCAGCTCCACCGTGGCATCGGTGGGACTCTCCTCCTTCTCCATCTTCTGCATGCCTTCTAAAGACTTCTGGTCATTGGGATCCAGGCTATGGAAAGAAGAAAAAAAAAAAGATGTAAAACGCACAAAAGAAATCCTTACGTTGTGCTTGGATTGGTCATTTGTTCTCCGAGATTAGAAGTAGCAATCTGTGGTTACCTTAGCGCTATGCTGTACTGATCCATGGCTTCTTGGTAATCGTTGACGGCCACTAGGAAATCTCCCAGCATTCTGTGCAGGACACAATCACTCTGATTGGCCAGGGCGTTCCTGAGGAGAGCGATCCCTTCTTCATATTTCTGTTCCCGACCTTCACAAGAAAACAGGACACCGTCATTTCTACACAAACTACTTAAGAGGACATGTTCACGTGAAAAGCAAACAAATAGTAGAAACTGGTTTATGTACTGAGCAGTTCGGCCTTCTTGACCACAGCCTTGGTGTAGTCGGGTCTCTGGGCCAGAGCTTTGTCCAGCAGGGTTTTGGCTTTCTCCTGAGTCACCGGGTCTTCCAGGCACACCGTGGCGAGGATGGTCAGAGTTTGTGCGTTGGCCCCCAGAGTCTTATAGATGTTATTGGCCATCCCCATAGCCTCTCGGATCCCATTGGATGCCAGGTAACAGTCGATCAGACCTGTGAATGGACAGTTACTGATGGTTAACCAGGTCAATGCATAGAGGAACAGAAATGTAATCTGAGAAGAACATAAGAGACAAACATGCCTTCATAGCAGTCGAGTCTGCAGGGAGCCAAACGCATGGCCTCCCTGAAGTGGATGATGGCTTCCTGAACGCGGCCCATGTTTCTCAGCGCCGCCCCCTTCAGGAGGAGAGCCTGCACGCTGTTGCTGTTCAGCTGGATGGCCTTCGCTCCCAGGTACAGGGCTCTGGAGTAACGCTTGCTATAAAAGCTGTGACAACTGAACAACAGAAACAGATTGAAAAGGAATGCAAAATATACGACAATGATATTTCATGAAGCAGAAAAAAACGTTACTACTTAAGAGACTCACCCAGAGATCACCCAGGGTTCAGCGTGCTGGTCTGAGATATTAAATAACCTTCCTCCCAGGACTTCAACATCCTCCAAGTGTCCTTCGCGGGCCATCAGGTAGCCATAAACATCCATTCCTGCAAGTGCAAACAACATAACTTGACATTTTAACAAGACAGCAAAAAGTCTTGTGTCTTGTTTGGGGTTAGCGTTAAGCTGGTGCAAGCGTCCCGAGCTTTTTAGCGCAGATAATAACTGAAGATAAAGTAGGCTTTACTGAAATAAACATTTGAGCAGTTTGCTAGGTCAATCAATACATAAATAAAACCTGCAGCACACCTTTGATGAGGTATGGGTCCAGCATCTGGGCTTGTTCAAATTTGAGGATGGCGTTCTTGGTGTCCCCTGCCCTGAAGTAGACATCTGCCAGGCTCACCAGGAGGTCCACGTTGTCCCGCAACAGAGACTTCTTCTCCAGAGAGCTGAGACGAGACGAGGGAGACGCAACAAGTTTGTCGCAATAAAGAAAACCAGGAACAGGAAGATTCAGTCACTCTCTACAAAACATTATTGCTCTGCTCACCAAATAGTGTTGATGGCTCTTTGATTGTCCCCCGCATGTATGAAGGCATACGCTTTGATCCACACAGAGAGCCAGTCCAGGTTGGGGATACTCTGGATCACATCCATAGTCATGGACGCCACTTCCGCTCCTTTCACTGATAAAGAGAGAAGACCTATGGGGGGAAAAATAACGTAGAAAAGATTATTCAAAGAGCAGCAGGAACAAGTGATTCATTAAGTCCAAGCAGACATATTGTGTGTGTGTGTGTACGCATATAAGAGCTACATGTGTAAAGAGTGCAGACAGACTTGAGCAGGAGAGTCTCAGCAGGTTAACATTTGGCTGAAGGTGTCGTGCCTACCAATGATTGCATCCAGGGCGACGGGACACTGTCTGAGGACCTCTTTGTAGCTCGTCACTGCAGAGCGCTCCTGACCGGCTTTCCTGTACAGGTTAGCCAGCATCATGTTGATCTGGGACGAGAAACAACGGCAGCATCCATCATAATCAATTGTTGTGCTTCACATTGTGGTCATGACAACTTTTCGGATTATTGTCCTTTCAACAGTTTTGCCCTAAAAGCAGAGTGTATCAATGTAGAAGCAACTGTACAGTGTATTACTTTTACAGCCTTACTCCAGTTGTGAACGTTTAAATACTAAAAGATTACTTCTTCATAACATCCTAATTCATTCATCTCTTCATTAGTTTATTCTATATTATTCCGATACATTGTGTACACAACGCAGACCGAGGTCTCACTTGAGATAAGGATGTGGCTAAACGTTGCACATTCACATGCTGTGACTAATCACACACAGTGGAAGGCCTTGATGAATAGTGCAGCACCTCTGAGTTAACAGATATAAGGCCAGTGTAGTTAAAAAAGAAACATAAAGCATGAAGGAAACAGGTTATTACAATAACTATGAGACCAGTAGTCTACCTTTGGAGTCCTCTGTCTGGAGGGGATCCCATCGAGCACGGCAATGGCATCTTTGTCCAGCTTCAAGATGGTGTAGCATTCAGCGATCTTGTACTTTACCTCAATTTCGGAAGGCAAACTCTGAAAGACAACATTATGTATAATTGTCATATCCATTCATGCCACCTGACCAAGTCGATGGTCTAGATATTTGTCCCTCAAGGTGCACGATATTGTACGACACTATAATCGTGCAGTCTGTAATAAAGCTGGTTGGACACACCGAGTTGTGTTACAGCATCAGACAAAACTTAAAGTGTTATTGAACACACCTGTGCCTGCAGGTTAGATGCAGCTCCACCAGCAGAAGTACGAACTTTAGATGTTTTGCTGAGCACCTTCTTCTGTTGCAGTGCCATGCTGTACTTGCAGGCAGCATTACGGTACTCCTTATCATGGAAGATGGCATCGGCATGGTAAACCAACAGCTGGTACTTCTGGGCCGGTGAGAAAAGCTCTCTGGAATCAAAGAGATATAAATAATATATAAGTAATTATAAACAGAATGGACGCACCATAGAAAACATGCCTCTTTTGCACACATAACACAATGTGTTAGATGGAATGCTAATAGCACAAAGACACAAAATGTCTCATTACATGCTCAACAATACAGAGAAGAAATCTGAGTAAAATAGTAGAATTTCAAGTTGATAAAAACACATGAAACAAAACCGATGACGATTATTCTCAAATTTGAAAACAACACTGTGACGCTACTATAACTTTGAAAGCACATAGCCACTGTATTTAAATCAATCACTATATTTTCAACACAGTGAAGGGGAAATAGGCATGTTATCAACAATATATGTGACAAGTCCTCCCATTCACAACTCCCTGATAGGCTGAACTCGCAATACGTCAAGCTAACGGCTAATAGCTGCAGGCACAATAAACTGTAGGAGACTCTTTATATGACTATTTCTTGGAAAATAATATAAATTGTAGTCTTATTGACGTGGTTACGTGGTGTGCGTATCTTGCGGGTATCTGGTGTTGCTTTACGGCTACGATGAATTATGTTTGCTGTTGTTGGCCAGTTAGCTTTCGGGCTGACAAAACACAATACGATGATGTAGAAAAGGGCACTCTCCAGGAAATAGACGCACCCCGCTCGGACATTACTTACGGGTTGTTATTACTCATCGTCAGCAACAAACTGCTCAATATCCGGACATTAGAGTGAAGGCCAGCGGCGGCCATGTCCCGTACATGATCTATTACATTCATTTTACGATTACGTTGAGGGCTGGCTTTAGGTTTCCGTCTCAAGTTAAAAGTTTGGGCTTGTAAACAGCTAATGCTAGCTAGCTTGTGACGTATTAAATATGGCGCCGATCAACCTTCCTTCCGCATAATGCTGCCTTTAGGGACTCTTCGCAAACTCGTGCTTTCAACAACTACACTACTAAATATCATATTGCGTCTTTAGCGAGCAAAAGCAGTTGTATTTATGTTGTTTTATTTTTTAGAAACAATAAACGAAAATGTGTAGAGTGAAAATTAACGTTATACAGATTCTTATAGTTTTTTTTATTAAATCTCCTCTTCCATAAGTCGGGTTGGTGATGCATTCATATCTCCGATAGTTTGAACGCAGCTTGTGTATTTGCTGCAGCAATATATTTTTATTCAGTAAATTCATGCAAAGCTACTTAATAACAGCCGTAAATAACAGTCAAGTGTAAGTATTTTGATCTAAAAGATGAATATTCTAAAATAAATGATGTACAAAGGTACTACTACTACTAACTATTGTTAGAAGTATTTATTTATATTATGCTACAGTTCCTAATAAAACCATAATGTTTCTCTATTTTTATACCACAAATGAATCAAGCATTGTTTCAACAGGTATCAGCAAAAATAATTTGCGTTAATAAACTTGTCAAATCATCAATTAATGATAACAACAATGCAATACAAAGACTATTTTACAAACTCAAACAAGAAGATCTGGGAAGATGTGTTCTTCTCACTTCTGCATGCATGAGATAATAAGACAGGTAGAGGCCCAAACTAAAACACATCCTATAAGGCCATTTTTACAAACCAAATAACAATAACCACAATAAAAGTACATGTAGTAAACAACAACAAATGAATTGGCAAGTCAGTATCATCCTCATACACACAAATTGGTCTGGATTTCTCAAAAGAGAACAAAGCATTGATCAGATGACCCTCTAGCTGAGACTTACAGGACAGTATTTTTATGATGCAGATAGGTTGCCTTGAACACACACACACACAGACACAGACACACATACACACACAGAGTCAAAGTGTAGACGCGCATGCGCACATCTAAAGCCAGCAGCTGAACCTTGTGTCAAAACACAGAGGGAAATCAGCAGCAGGCAGCGCAAGCTCTCACCTCGATTTCAGCTTTAGCTCTATTTTTTGGGGGAAAGTATTTGTTGACACAAAGTGATTTCCAATTACGTCTGCGTACCATGACCGAACAATCAGCATTACTTCTTCGAAAACAACTAGCAGGTAATATGAATATAAAACACTGTAAGCACATACAGCCGTTATAGAAGCTACCTACATAGCAGCTAACGTTAGCTACGCAAAGCTATGTTTACGCCATAGGAGTGAGCTTAGGAAAGCTAACCCAAGCAACACAATTGGCTCCTTTTATCACTGCAGTTCAGTGTGTGGCTAAGCTACCTTCATTAGCTGATCTCTGGTGGGGGGAATAAAGATAAATATGTACACGTTTACGTGACTCAATAACACCAACACTTAACGGCAACCTTGCTAACGGGCTAGCAAGTTGGGCATTAGTTAGCGGACGGAACAAAGGAATAATCAATCCAGGGACTAATCTGCTCTGATGACTTTCGTATTGCTAATGCTAGCTGTGTGTATTCTCAGCCTTTTATAGACGAATATGCTGCTATTTAGATTAGAATTACAAACTGGCCACCGAGCTCTATTAGATGAATATCTAACGTTTCCGATGTCAAATCGGGCTCCTTCAGTGAGGACACGCATCTCAGTGTTACAGCCCTCAGTAATGAGTTCTCCTGTTGGGTTCATTGGAAAATATCAATATTAATACTGGCTGTTCTTTGCTCGTTAATGCCAGATACAAGGACTTCAACACTGAGATACTAATACCTCCTATGTACAGCTGACCCGACAGTCCAGCTCAATGTGTGTGTGTGTGTGTACACAGATACAAATGTCAATATTAATTTTGCCCAACTGCAAAAATCAAATACGGTCATAAAACTGTAATGCAGCATTCAATATTATAAATATATATATTTAAGTGTAACAATTTTATGAGGGTCAACATCCCAGACTATGGAGACTAGTAGATCTTGTCATAAAATTGATATTATTTCCCCCATTGTACATAAGTGACCTACTTTTATATAGTTGGAACTACTGTGATAACGTACTGTAGAGTCAGGGTGTACAGTCTGTGGTCCTGAATAACAGCATTCATCCATCCACTGATTTATCATCCCAGCCATGACTGATTTACTTTGGTTTCCCTGCGTGTGCGGTTGTGAATCACTGACTTTACGGTGGTTGACTCAATTCACTTCTTCAAGTTGGTGATTCACTTCAACGGGGATAATTATTTTTGGAAACCACGATTTGATTCAGTGAACATTAGCACAAACTGTTGACTCGTTGAATCAACTTGCAATGGTGTGAGACTGCGACTTATTCTCTCCACTCTTAAATGGAGAGACACGAGAAGTAACGTTTCTAATACTTCACCAAAATATTCTGATACGATGCCGAACTCTGGAAAACTAAATATCTCCTATACAGATTAAATCAAAGTCGTAATAGAGGAATGTTTTAGGCAAATGAATCACGGTCAGTGCTGGGAATTCTGGGTCAGAAAGTAATGGTGTTAATTAAAGGGGCTAATACAGCACTTACTACGGATTCACTCCGATCGTATCATCAATACAAACTCAACCTCTCCTGCAGCTGCTTCACAGCGGTTGACAAAAGGGAATAAACCAAACATGCAGCTCAACGTAGATGTATTTGTTCCTTCCATCATAGGAGGCTCGTCATTGTCAACGCACATTCATTACGGCTGTTCCGCATCGTCATTGTTCTCTAAAGGTGTTTACTGTGTACCGTTTCTTGTGGTGTTGAGGCTTATTACAAAATCTATTCATGTCCCAGTTCTGTGGTAGAGAGAAAAGTCATCTTACTTTGGTTGTTTTTATTGCATTATGAGTGAAATATCAGCCGTTTGCGTTTCACTTTGCCATGCAAAGAGTTTTGGTTCCAAAGCTTTGTTCTGATATTCACCAAATTCTTGACTACTGTGACAATACGTTTAACACTCTCTTATAAAGAGGTTGTAATGTAATATTGTGTGTGTTAATTTGTCAAATTGTACCAATTGGCTTATTAAACGATTATCTATTTGTTCATTGTATTAAAAAGACCGTCTGCCTCTTTTTCTTCCAGAGCTTAACAAGAACCCCGTAGAGGGCTTTTCAGCTGGTCTGATAGACGATGATGACATCTATAAATGGGAAGTTGTGATCATTGGTCCACAAGACACCCTTTTGTAAGTGACAACATATTTGGACGATCATGTCTGTGGTTGAGAAATCTATAAATTACTTTTTGAAATCCATAATTTCTCATCCGTTCTCGCTCTGTTCTCTGTATTGCAGTGAGGGAGGGTTTTTCAAAGCGTACCTAACGTTTCCCTATGATTATCCTCTACGGCCTCCAAAGATGAAGTTCATCACTGAAATCTGGCACCCAAACGGTAAACATGTTTTTTTCTGATGTTTTCATTGGATCATTTTAAAGGTTTTTGTGATTCAAGCTTTGAAGTTTAATTTCAATGAAGGCTGCCGTCACATCCTTTTTTGGCTGCTATTAAATCCGTGCTCCCGTTCTTCACAGTGGCAAAGAACGGAGACGTTTGCATCTCAATTCTGCACGAGCCAGGAGAAGATAAGTTTGGTTATGAGAAGCCCGAGGAGCGCTGGCTTCCGATCCACACGGTAGAGACAATCATGATTAGTGTTATCTCCATGCTGGCGGACCCCAACAGCGACTCACCAGCTAATGTGGATGCGGCGGTGAGTTACACTCCTCATGCCCTAAAATAAACCTCTTTTCCTTATTGTTATCACGGCAAGTACAAGTAGATTGAGGATGTGTGTCACTGAAAGAAAATCTACTGTTTCTCCCACAGAAAGAGTGGAGGGAGGACCCGAACGGTGAATTCAAGAGGAAGGTGGCTCGCTGCGTAAGAAAAAGTCAAGAGATGGCTTTTGATTAGGCGTCCGTTGTAAATTCCAGGGTAAGTAAATTGAGTTTCAGCTGAGTTATTCATTTGTGAAACCTTGTGCTAGAAGTAATAGTAATTATGTTCTTTTTTTTTTTTTTTTACAGTTAAAGGAAATGCCTTCAGAGGGAAAATTTCAACAAAAGGCTTTTGCACCCCTTGTTTTGCCAGTCAAAGGAATCGGTTGAGCTTCAACCACGTTTCTGTGAACGGTTGTCGTTTTTCCACAAGATGAGCCAATTTGAGAACCCTACCAGCGAAATTAACCCCGTTTCCTACCTGGAGTTGTATATTTAATTTTATTTATTTTGAAAAAAATTAATGATGTAAGATATGTCACTACTGTAAATTAACTTGCTTTTTTTTATCTGCTGCTGAACAGTTTCTACTTTATACCAGGTTTCTTATGCAATTTAGTGAGTCAAGATTGTGTAAAACAAAACACCTGTTACCATTAGGTCATCACTCGTCCTCCCCGCTGAAGACTTCCCACCAGATTACTGTCAGCCCAAACAACTCTCTGTCCATAGATGTGATTATTGTCAACACTGTCATTGAATCACTGCTGCCTTCAGTGGGCTTCACTTCCTCACAGTCCGCTTGTTGTTTAGAGGGACAGCTTGAGAACTTTCAGAGTGTTTTTCCGTACCGTCTTTGTTTCCTGAGAAGAGGCCTCCTGCTAGCATTTTCTTCTCGCGCTAGCGCACGTCTAAGAGGTATAAAACCATGACTCTCAAATCTGCATGATCCCCCTCCAACAGCTCCGTCATGTCTTGTTGCTAGATGTAAATGGAATGGCTTACTCGGTGATTTAAGAGTCGTGGTTTTATAATATGTTGACTTGCACAAGCATAGCTAATGGTAACAGAAGGTTTGTGCCAACTTCTCAGGATTAAACTAGACGACTAAATTAGGCTCTCGATTAGCAAACCTCTAATATTCCTGAGCCTTTCCTTTCTATCAAGCGGCCCTCCCGGTCAACGACGATATCTATTAACTATCACGCAGTCTGATGTCTTTTCGCAACGTTATTATAAATCACGGACAACCAAATACAGTCCACGCGTGTACTGGTTAACTGGCATCTGAGCGTACCTCAATTTAAAAGGTTCATACATTTGACGAGGATTATGGTCGTTTTGAGTTCTTAATCTGTAAACATGGGTGATTTTAGGGGCTCCATGGTAGACTTAGGCTAGGCGTTCTTACTTTTGCTGCGGCACGTTTTGGCTTTCGATCAGCGTGTGGGTGAAGGATGGTGTGTGTAAGTCACAGGACTTCGGGTGGATTGTCGAGTAAAGCTCTTTAATTCTATCAACGTCTTGAGTTCTGATCGTTTCATACCTAGATAATATTTATCACCTTTTACTTAATCGCTGAATTTGGGTTGGAATTCTTGATAGAGACTTGAAGTGAACTCACCACTTAGTAGAGAGTATAAATAAGTGTTCTGATGGGGGGGGGGGGAATGAACACAAATCCTGCATCTAGGTTTTATTTTTTGAAGAATATACACAGTCGTGTTCGGGTGGAGTCTGGAAACCATCGGCTTAATTTGTTCGCTTTCATCGATGGTGTTGCCGGCCGTTGAGCCATTATGGCATCTATTCTGAATTATGTTATACATGATTATGGTCTGTGACTGACATTGGAAGAAAAAAAAAAATGGCTCACCATCTCTTGGCGCATGCAATCAGGTTTGAAGGAGTTGGGTATGTTTCGATACGATACCATTTGTTAGTACATTCTGGGTGAATGTGATGTGTACAGTTAGTAGACTTCTGTAGACTTTATGATCACATAACTGCTGTTGACATTACCTTTTGAAGTCAGAATTTTCTAACCTACCATGACCTCCTCTGACCGGTGTTCACTGTATTTGCACAGATTCGGTGCGTTTGAAATGTCATTAAGCAATACGCTCTGAAAATGGTGTGTCCAGGTAATCCACCCTAACGCCATTATTAGTTGTTTTTTGTTTTTTCATTTTGTGTCAATGCAATGTATATTGGACATGATGCTCAATAAAGCGTGTAAACAGATTGGCCTGTATCTTTGTTTGTGTTTTACATTTTAGATGAGAACACACTGGGTTCAAGTATATTAGACCTCTGCTCTGTAATTGGAACCCAGGGAATGGTGTCAGATTTCAGCGCTGGCTTCATTTCACTCCCGGAGGATCTTCTGGCTGCAACACATACTGAGCAGATAAAAAGGTGCTCGCAACCTCTCCGACTTATCTACGGGAAATATCGGGATTGTAAGTAACGATGAGAAAGCGGGTTACATTTGTTGAGCAGCTGAAAAAAGAAAACCTGTTAAACAATGGAAGTGGTCACATCTCAATGAGGTAAGACCACAATGTGAGTTTTAGTTATTAATGGAAGAATTCAGAGGATGCATATATTGCTTTCTTTTATTTTTTTAGGTCTGCAGAGCCTAACCAGAGATGCCCACAGGGTGAGTCATATAGTCCCTTTAAATGCTTACTCGTCGTGAACAAACCTATTGTTTTCATTATGGAATTACAAAATAGATTATATGAATGCAAATGATATCTAAAATATATAGTAGATGTTTGCTGTCAAGTTGGTGACTCATCTAAACCACTCTGTCTCAGTCATGATCTGCTTTTGTCATTTCTGGTGGTCGAAGAAGAATTCAGATCTTTTAACTTGTGTAAAAGAAAGCAATACATGTAAAAGTACAAAGGAACTATGAGCAAATTAAAAAGTAAAAGTAATTGTTTTGCAGATTGGCCCCTTTTTATATTATTGTACATATATAACTACTTTATATACTTATATTTTAGAAGCCTAGCAAGTTTTTAGGTAGATTATTCTGAAAAATAACTTAACTGTATCTGAACTACCTCTGAAATAGTGCAGTAGCAGTATAAGAACCTCAACATTTTACAGTATGCGTGTGTTGCTTACTATGTTGCTCAATATTAATGTCTTAGTGAATTCAAATCCCAGAAACAAAGGGCTCATGTGGATGCACAACTGAGAAACTGTTTTAAAAGTATAAAATGTGCTGCTTAAGTAACATCCATGTTGCCTTCGGCAGGCTTTGAAAGTCGACCTAGTCAGCAAGTGAGAGAGATGTACAGAGGAACACACGGGAACGCTTCTGCAGGCGGCCAGCACATGAAGACAATACTCATTCCCAAATCCATGATGTCTGCACCCTTCTTACAGGTAACCACATAACACTGAAACATATGATGAAGTTAGTTTTCTCTTTGGTATTTTTTTCTGTCACAGGCTTTCAGAGGGTTTGAATTAAGGTGATTGTAATATTACTCAGGTGTAACAAGATTGCTGTCATTCTGCCACATATAATCAGATCATGACTTGTTTCCGTCTCAGCATCCAGCCCTCACAGCGGGACAGAGACGCTACCTTTGCAGTATAGCAAACGTGTACAGTACAGTGCACATGAGGCAGCAGATGAAGCAGCGCTATCTCAACGTGCTGCACACGTGTGTGCAACCAGGTGTGTATCTAAATGTCTCTCAAACACAACCTTTAACCACAACCGTTCATCTCATGTTGTGATTTGCATTTTTTCAGGTCAGAATCCGTCCTGCAGAAGGAGGTTTGGGATTCACCAGCACAGAGAAGACAGTACGCTCTCAAGGGATGCAGAGAAGGACGTGGCAAGGGCGAAGCCTCAGGGGCAGAGGAAAAGCAGAAGCAGCAGCACAGTTAATTCTGATGTCTTTCTTCCAAAAATAGTCAACAGATGACCGAAATGGTTTCACTATTTGGAGTGCATGATTGACCTTTATGATAATCTTAGCATCAATACCTGGTGTGTTATTTCACACATTTTCAAATATGACATTAAGCGTCCCTAACCAAGAACTGTGTGCAGTCTTATTTACATAGATATAAACATATTATAGACCCCACTGCATATAGAGCTATAGTTTCATATTTACATGTTGTTCAGTTAGTTGAATCTCTATGTCATTTATCATAAAGTGTACTTGTAAAAACACATGAATAAACATTCATATGCTGTTGCCCCATAGTTTGAGTTTCATATATGTTTTTTCTCTAATGATCTATCTTTTATTCATTTAGGAAGTATTTTCCATTATTTAGTGAGGCCAGTTGGAAGCTGATATCAATATGATTATGGATTTGTATTATTTTGCACCTGACAATATAACATTTTTAACTGTTTTTTTGTTTTACTGTGACTACTAAACAGGCCTTTTAGCTGCCTCTGTGAAATAAAGTAATAAACAAACAGTAACTTTGAGTATCTTCAGGACATTTTCTTTTAGTGTATAAAATTAAATATTAATTGTTGTGGAGGAACCTCTTGAAGCTAATTTAGCCTTTATATGGTCACGACTGTCTTTTAGCTTAACTAATTAGCATACTTCATGTTAGCATTGACCACGCGCAAGACTCGGGATGAGCTCGTGACTGAGTTGAACTAGTTAGCGGTTAACGGGACATCGGACTTCAGCGAATATGAACTGTGTTCTCGAAGGAAGTGGTGTAAAAGGTAATAGTAAACAAGGCTAACAATATATTTAATTTGTGTTAAAGAATTAAAAATATATTAGTCGTAGCAGCTCACGTGAGGCCTGTTAAACATTAAGTTATGACGAAAGACTTATGCTAGCTTGAATGTTGCTTAACTTAGCTTCTAACAAAATAGCTAACTTAGCAGCTATTTCTGGGTTGACCCACTTTTATATTGAAAGAAACAACTACGTTAGTTTGCAATATTTAACGTTATGTTGTTAGCCTTAAACTCTGGTGACGCTTTGTTGTGTTGCAGTATTTGGAAAGGCGGTTCATGCCCTGTCACGGATTGGAGATGAGCTGTGGTTGGACCCCATGGTCAGAGGGGTGAGCAGCACACAGTCCTGTTCACTTTATGGTATCAATCAATGCCATATTCATGACCTACCAGGAGAGTAGCAAGGAATACTGACTCTCTATTGTTGTTGCTTTTCCCGCTCCTCTCTTAATTTTTCCAATTAAATTAATGTTTTCTTTACAGGAGGCCTCTACTTTGGTCTCCAAGCATTGGGCCTCCTTTCTCCTTACAGGCAATAGCAGCATATTCACCTAATAATACATTCTCATTCTCTCTCTCTCTCTCTCTCTCTCTCTCTCTCTCTCTCTCTCTCTCTCTCTCTCTCTCTCGCTCTCTCGCTCTCTCTCTGTGTGTCTCTCTCTTTCTCTCTCTCTGTCTCTCTCTCTGTCTCTCTCTTAAAGCTGGCTCTGAGATCAGTGAATTCTGCTCATTCTGCGTATGCCTGCTTCCTCTTCTCGCCGCTGTTCTTCCAGCACTACAGCCTGGGATCAGTATCAGAGCAGCACCGGAAGACAATCAACTGCAAACTGATCATGAAGGTAAATCAGGGAAGTTGATTGTGGAGAGCTCACAGTGACGTCACAGCTCTCGCTGCACAGGACACATTTTTAGGATATAGGAGACAGTAGTGGAAGCCTAAAACATGTATTTTTGTTTTTAAGTCAGTTCTACCTCTTTTCCGCTGTTTGACTTCCATTGAGCGTAATGTGGAGCGATGTCGGATATCAATCAGCGCTCCCGATGACCGAGTGGTGATCCAGTTTTTCTGCAGGCATGGTAGTAAACATTGCATTTTGTATCAAAACCTAGCTGCAGGCAAAGGAAAGATTCAGGATTTGTTCAAAATGACCTCAATCAACGCTGTGCTGCAGACGCTGCATTGCATATTTCCAGCACTAGGTGGCAGTGTGCTCCAAAGATCTTGTTTCTGCTTTTTGTGATAGGCATCACTAAGACCCACAACCTATGTTTCCAGGAAAGTGAAGCTCTGCAGGCAGTGTTTGCCTCACACCTCTGTCCCAATGTGCTCAAAGCTCCCTCCAGGTTAGCAGCTCGGTATCCTGCTATAAAGTCAGAACCTCAACTGTCTATTACATACAACAAACACAACTTCAGTGTTTTTATACTTTTAATGCAAACTAAATCTTAGTTATCTTAACGCATAGAAATTATTTTCATGACAAGTGGATTTACTGTAAACATGAATTAGGATTACGGTAGCTGCAAGTCTATTTTAATTGGAAAGAGAATGGGTGTAAATGTTTTTACTCTCAGCTGGCTCTGGGCAAACACACACACACACACACACACAACCCGATTAGCAAGGACATGATCATTAATACCCAAAGTATCATCCATCAGCAGCACAGTGTGGACACAAGGCTCTGCTCAATGCTCAGGTTGATTTGTTTTGCTCTACCTCTGCAGGCTTCTTGGTGATATGGTGATGCATTTCCCAGTGTCCCAGGAGGAAATCACTCTGTCCATGACTCCTCTGAGAGTCAGTCTGAGAAATCACTACGAGGAGGGAGACGGTGAGCTTAACGTTGCGGTGTGATTTGGCTCGGGCCCACGATAACACTGTGTGTGACAGATGCCACACGTGTTTAAAAAGTCTGCAAACGTAATTCTTCAACAAACACTAAAAAATGTTGCGCAGATACTATTTGACTTGGATGTACGTCCGTCACAGATCACATGAAGAACATGTACACCGAGATGTCCTTACACCCAGACGAGTTTGACTACTTTCAGATCGGAGTGGTGTCGGATATAACCTTCTGTCTGAAGGAGTTGAGGGTAACAAAATGTATTTTTGGAGACTCCTTTTATCCTGTCACATGAGAACATTATGTGTATCTTTGCTTGTATGTGTGTGTGTGTATGCAAAGTGTAAGTGTGTGTAACTGGCTCCAGGAGTATTTCATGTCTTAAAGGTCATGTTTCTGGTCATAAAAAAGCGACTGTACCTGTGCTCTGCATCGTTATCGTGTGAACTTTCCCCTCAGTGTTGCATGTCATCTTTATAGCAAAAGTAGTGTGACATAAGTGACGCATAGTACATAGCTACATAGAAGCAATCATTGAAATTATAGGCCATACATTGCTTGGTTTATTGTGAAATGTGTAACTTTTAAGCCAAGGAGGAATGCGTTTGTGTTTTGAGGGCTGGCTCAACTTGTGTCGATCTTAACCGGATTATACTTTGAGTAACAGTAATAACATTGAATCGGAGAGAACTGTAATGTCATTTTCCAGAATAGCATGCTCAGTAATCCGAAGTGATTTGTTACAGCGTCTGAACGAACACACCCCAATTTAATTTGCTTTCTTCTGCAGTGGCTTGAAAACAAAGTAAATGGACTTAACAGTCCCGTTAACAGATAAACAGTCCTTGTGTTGGTCCGGTTAATGAGACTTGACCTGCATTAACACCCACAGCTCTTGTCCCCAATGTCTTGGAATGTTTCCGGGACGCCCCGCTGTGAAGCGCCTCATTAGCCAGCCTAGTGTCCTTGTTCCTGTCGCTTTTGGAAAATCTGGTTTTGGATGGATTAAAGGCCAGGCTCTTAAATTTTAGTCGGCCTCAGTTTACTCGAGCGTTTATACTTTTTATTTAGCCTGATCATTGTACACATGCCGTAACGCTATTCTCCAAACGATTAGCTGTTAAAATGTCACAGTCATGACACGGATGCACACAAGCATAACTCCGTTTCTGACGGTGAATTGTTGCTATTCTGTTTTCTTTTTTTAGGGTTTACTGTCCTTTGCAGAGTCACATTGCCTTCAGGTGTCGGTCCACTCCGGCGCTGCAGGAAAGTAAGTCTGTTGGCCATCGTGATCACTCGTATCTCAAGTTGCAAAGACCAACGTCAGTGTGTGTGCTGCTGCACCACAGACACTCTATACCGAGCATGTCATTAACACCAGATACTCTCACAGTGCACTCAACTATTTAGTCAGTGGCCTGTGGGCCATTTGTACCATGTGACCAGTTATGGTGAGTTCTATTGTAAAACAGTGAATTATACTGGTGCTTTTCAAAGCAGAGATTATGTGGTTGGATTTCTGTCACTGTTGGATGTCTGTCAGTGTGTCCTGGGTGTTGTTGGCAGGCCTGTGTGCTTCTCCGTGGAGGGCTTGGTGCTGGAGGCCACTGTGGTGCTGGCTACTCTGATGGACTCTGAAAGCAGGGGCCCCTCTCAGCCTATGGAGACGCCGGCCCCTACTACACCCAGGTAACAAAACCACTTTGCCCTCATTGGCTGTTTTTAAGCTTCCTAAGAGGGCATCGTATTACAGCAGACGGCGTTGTGTCTGTAACGGAGATAAACAGGGCAAGTGCAGGACATGTGGGGTTAGAGGCCTGTCAGTGGGACAGTCTGTAATCCTCTCAGCTCCTACTCTGCTAGCCTAGCGTCGCTGCTCTGTGCTCTGGATGGATCCGGTCTGACTGTTGAACATCTGGGTCATGGTTTGCTTGTGTGCACTGCCAGGAGTCTGCAGTGTCATCGCTAACCTAATGAGCAGGCAGCTCTGCAGTGCTCAGGAATTCAACGACAACCTGCACTCAAGCTTTATTTTTTTAGTTTTTCCATGAATCACTCAGGCTACATTTTTTAAAATCATATGTGTGGCATGCTTGTGCCTGCTGCCTCGGGCCTTTTTGAAGTAGAACTAAAGAGGTTGTCCGGAGACTCGTCTTCCTGCTGTGCTCCTCTTTACACTTCTGGTCTGGCTGCTTCTCTGAGGTTGACGACATGCGCTGTGGTCACATGCAAAGGGTTTTGTTACCGGGCATAAAGCCACTTTCAGTATCAGCAGATAGAGAGCTACACACCTTGTTCACGAATGTTTTGGTAAAGACGAATACACACAATGTTCTCTTACATTCAAACTCCTTGAGTTGATAATAATGGCATGTTTATGATTCTAGTTATTCTATTTGACTGTTTTAAGTGTCAAAGAATAACCAAATATCTTGGTTATTTATTGAATATGTTTTACTGAGACTTCACTGTGTCGTCTGCACAGGAATGTAATTGTTATTTAGCTGCTATAAAGCATGGCGCTGTACAGTACACCACAATAACAACAGCGTCACAACTATTTCTGCCCGCATAGGAAGTGATTATTAGGTTGGAATGCTCGCCACAGAGATCAGTGTGCTGTGTGTTTTCCTCAGGTGTGCTGGTCTACCTGTGGGTTCACGTGAGGCCGACAGCAGGAAGCCTCAGGGTACTCCTGCTGTGATGGAGCTGATAGCCTCCAGCCAGGGCAGCCCTATAACCAACCCACCAGCTCTGATGCTGCTTCTGCATCAGACCGACGACTCCAACAAGCTGGTAGCTGATGAGGCCTGTGTCAGCCCCACCACGACGCCGGCTTCCTCCACGGTAACGGGAGCTTCCTGTTGGTTATTCATGTTGACTTAGGACTGGAGCTTGTTCTCTGAGGCTGGCAGGCTCTACGCTTTTGACAGGATGGGTGCCAAAGTGCCTCAAGTGTTTTAATTAAACCTCTATTGGAAGTATGCCCAGAGTGCCATGTTGCCTCACCATATGAGGCGTGACTGAAGGAGACCAGAAAGGTGACACTGGATGTGTGAGATGAGTTCTATGTCATGAGGATGAATCTAACCTTTTTTGTTGGAATCACTGTCAGGAAGTGAAACAGTCAGTTTCTTCCTGGATGGCACCTGGTTTTGCTCCTGTGTTGAATGTTTTGGTCTGGGAATCTTTGTTTAATATATTATCTTGTCGGACCAGTTTCCAGAGATCTGATGCAGCACTCTTTTTGTTTTATATTGCATTGAGAGCATTTACATGAACTTGTTGTAAGATATAGAAATCTGACGCTCTGAAATATTGTTTTAAGAAGACTGTACATCAAGGAGGGGTAGTCTGCACTCACGCAGAGACTTGAACTTTAAAAAACATCACTTGTGAGCATCTCTGGGTTTGAGAGCTTAAGTTACAGTAGAATATGAGACGTAATTATTTGGAGCCCCCAGTGTAATTATACGATACAGTTACACAGTTATGGAAAGATGGCTCAACGTTATTATTGCAGGCCTAATGTAGCAATATCTTCCCGTTACCCTGAGTATTGTTAGTCTATATCCATTTTTAGGGGTAAAATACTGCATTAGCCTGTTTACAGTGATCATATACCAAACAACTAATCAAGGCTGATGCTGTAGGCTACTAGATAAGACTCTTGACTTCACTAACGTGTGTTGTCTCTATCTCCTCTAGATCTGCTCCCTCCTGTTCAGAGCCTTGTCGTCTGAGCAGGACGACGACAGCAGACTGCCTGTTCTAGCACGTTACAGTGACGAAGAGGAGACGAGGAGCCCTACACCCTGAGAACAGCAGTTGCTCACGACTACGTTCCTCACCCCATGTTTTTGTCTTACCCGTTAAAGGTAGGCCGCAACATTCAGCTGTACGCAGAATGAAAGAATCTAAATTATTTGTATTTTATCTACTTTGAATGTGAGCGATTTAAAGCTCAAAAAGTTGCATCGTTTGTTTGAATTGTTAAGTTTCCCCACAAGAGAATGTTTTTATAATAATTATTTATTCAAATAATACATAAATGAATTTATTTTGGCATCTTCAGTGTGTGAAATATGTTGGTCCTGACATGTAAGAGGGGAAAAGATACTATTTGGTCTTCTGCTTGAAGATGCCACACCTGTCTGTTGATGGTACCTGGTAGTATGCCCGACATCTGAGGAATGTGGGCGTTCTCTCACACACACGCACACACATCGTACAAGGCGTCCTTAAGAATAATATTTTCTGGCTTGCACAACAGTCTGACTTCAGTGATGTCTAGATGAGAAAATAGAACCCTGGAGGCTCTGAAGGCAACGCCTCTGCAGCGCGTGGTTTAGATAGTCCTGTTCTAAAACTAACAGCAAGTTCATCAAGCACAACAGGATAATAATAAATACTATACTCTTTATTTAAATATTGTACAGGTTTTTCCCCAGAGCTTAGATCTTCATTGAACTGTACATCCAAAATATATACAGACACACGCTCTGGTTGTAACAAAGGGTTCTGGAGGAGGAAGATGAGAGGTGACGGGGAAAAGTGTCAGGTACGAGTCAGGAAGTAGCAGCTGATTGGGAGAATTGCTTTGTAATGTTAAGGCTGCTTAGATTGACCTCAGTGCTAGAAAACTAACATTTGGACCACTGACCAATGGCACCTGACACTGCAGTCAGTCCTCCAGCGGGAACTTGTCAGATTAAGTAAAGAAACAGTCAGTTAGTGCAGATTGTAAACGGGGATCTGAAGATCCACAGGGAGGGTTTTCTAAGCGTGCAATGGCTTCATCACTATCCCTAAAGTCCTGACTGAGTGCAGAGGAGCACATTCAGGAGCGAAGAGGGTCTAAGTGTTAAGACAGCAGGGCGTGATGGGGAAGCCGCTTGGACTCTTATGGCTACGCAACTCTCAACACCTGGCACATTAAGGAGTTATGGACCTTTATCCAGTATCAACGACACCCGATACAAGGCACATCATTAGAACGTTACACAAAGTTGGTAGTAGATGCAGAGTGCAAATCTGTAGTGATGTAATGGAAACATGAAACCTGCAGTGACCCGACTTCTGAATGTGCCATCGGCGCTCTACAGCAGGAGGGAGAGAGAAGAAGAAAAGGAAACTGTGATTGTGAACAACAGTCTCTCGAGCTACTCTGATGCGGCGATCAGTCCAAAAGAATTCAACAATCCCACCGAACAAAGAAGTTACAAAAATACATTTGGTCACGTCCACCTGTGTTGATCGTTCTAAGATATGCTTATTAAGCTTTGTGCGTTTAAGGCCGTGACACCGATCAGCCCAGACAGTCAGTAGACTCACTGACGAGCATTCATCTCACACATTCACATCACATGTGACTTCAGTGGCAGCTGTGAGATTAAAGGGAGGGCATCAGTTTGACACAATAGATTTAACAGCCACAAAGTAACAAAGACTTGAATTGGTTTAGAAAAGATGGCCGCTGCTCTTCTTCATGAAACCTTATTGGATCAACCTGCCAAGAAACTAACCAGATGTATATAAATGTCACATACACTCATTTCTTTTTTTTTTTGCAAATATTTATCTAAACATCCCAGAACAGCACACCGGTCATTCCCTACTACCAAACACGCACACGCAAGGTTCCAGGCCCTTTGATGGAGGTTTTCCTTCCACCAACATTAGGAACATCTTCTTGCACAAAGCAGTCCATTTATTGAGCCCTAATGCTGCCTTCTCCTGTGCAGACACTCACTACTCATGGACTGGATCTTCCTCTTCCAGCGGCCCAGCATGGGGCTGCTTTAACCGTCTTAACACCTCCCATCTCACCCCCCCCCCAATCAGAGAAAGATGACTTATCCTTGTCCGACAGGATCCTCATCTCCACCAATGACTGCTTATCCCCGTCAATGGGATTATCCGGTGAGCACTGGAACGCTGCAAAGATGCCAACACTGCAGCCCGGCCAAGAGGACGTGTCAGCCCTCCAGTCCCCTTTATTCAGCCGCTCTCTAATGCACACAATCGCAGAGAAGTGGGCACGTAGGCGGGTTTTTTTTGGGGGGGGGTGGAGAGGATGAGTAGAGCATCTGACATTAGTCCTTCATCCTGGCCAGCAGGAGTCAAAGCAGTCCACCACCTGCAGAGTCACAACCCCACACCACCTCTAGTCGGTGTATTCGGCCACTATAGACAGCAGCACTGTGATGTCATCTGGCTTTCCTCCTGCACAAACAAAGAACAATATCGTGTTAGGATGGAGCTAAGAGATAATATTGTATTCAACATTTCACCCTAGACAATCTTCATGTCTGAGCCACTGTCCTCCTATTTAAAACATCTTCACATTCCAGTTGGTCCGAGTGGAGCGAGACACGCACCTCTAACATTCAGTCCGTTGTCACAGGCAAACTGGGCAAAAGGCGACATGTAGTTGGGGTCGTACGCCAGGACGTGGGCCTGCTCTGCGATGCTCCGGGCCGTCTGCTGGATGCTCTCGTAGTTTGAGTTCTATGACGAAAAAAAAAAAAAATCAAAAACAAAGCGGGCATGAAAGTCGTAATCCAGATATACTGTACGTCTGATTCCATCAAGCCTGTCCGGGCCTCGGTGGGACTCACCTTGAGTTTCTTCAGCTCCTGCAGGATCATGTAGTCGGGCATGTTGTCGAAGAGCCCATCGGTGGCGGTGAGGATGATGTCGCCCAGCTGGACGTCGAAGGAGGAGCTGTCTGCTGCGTCGGGGCTGCCGGCAGCAACACAGTTAAGTCAGGCAGAGAACACCGACCGCAAGGATCTTCTCGGTCATTTAAGTGAAAGGGGATTTAAAATGTGTTTTAAAAATACTAAACCTAACGCAAGGTTGTGACCGCATTAATTCATCCGCTTTAAGCTTCTTCCCTGTCCCTTTTACACCCGCCCCCCCCGTCCAGGAAATCTGTCCCGTCTGACCCGATACATTTATCTAAATCTCTGCTCGAGGAATACTCGCTGATTACAGCACATTAAAATCCACCGATGAAGCTATGAAAGCTATGCGATTCATTACAACCTCTCTGGGCTGCATCATGACACACTGAGCCAAAGCCCTCAGGGACAGCCCGTCCTGTCCTGAGACTTCGAGGTCGCCAAAATTGCAGCTCACATGAACGGCCAGGAAGAACCATAGAGAGGGCGAGAGAGAGTACTGCTGAAGCATTATGGGAGCCACGGTTAGATATGAGAAACTTCTCCGGTGTCTGCATTGGGTGAGCAGATGTCATTGGAATGAATTGGCGGCCATGTCTGGATTCATCATCCATTGTTTGACACATCCGTGAGCCAGAGCCACTTCTCACATGCCAAGGACAAACCGATTGGATGATTATTCAGCGATGGCTCCGTTAACGTCTTATCGCCAATTATAATTATGAAGATTAATCCTCAGGCGAAATGAGAGGGTCAAGCATGCAAGCATTAAAATACATATCCGGCTGCATGTTAATCACACGTCTGCTCCAGAAGTACCTCTGGCACATCAACATGCTCCAAATCGTTTATCTTTTAATGAACCTCCTGTCAAAGGAATATCGTTCGAGATCTTCAGTTTTGATCCTTGCACTCTTTTCAGTTAGTTGCCGTGTTGGTGATCTAGCATTGGAAAGCTTAATCTGCTGCTGCACTCTGTGTTAATCCCTCCGAGGAAATCCTTCCACCAAATGACTAAAAACGCACACATTTAAACAGGAAGTGTCATTTTAAGAACCGCATTAAATGCACAACAACTGGAAGTGACGATGAGACTGTATTGAGGTTTAAAAATAAGTCAAATAAAACACTAATTGATATGCGTTTCAGGTTCATTTAACTTCCGTTCTTTAAGAAATGCTTTTTAAGAGGCTCAATGTAATCTGAGTTCTAGACGGACTGAGTGAAACGGCGGCTGAGCTGCTGCTGCAGGATTGGCTGAGGACTCTTTGCTCGGCAAACACCCAGCGCTCGCCCCGCACTCTACCGACGTGCCCCCCCCCCCCCCGAGCGTCTCACCTGTCACTGAGGACGGCTCCCTCGGCTCCCGGCGGGGCGATGGACAGCTGGAAGGGCGTGTTGAAGTAGTGCTGCTGCTCGTCGGAGCGGTGGACCACCTCCCCGCCGCGGACCACCAGAAAGCCCGAGTCGCCCAAGTTGGCCGTGTGCAGCCGGTGGCTCTGCCGGTCCAGAACCACAATGCAGGCCGTGCTGCTGCCTGCAGACGCACACACACATTTATTTTTAATATAACTGCAAATGCTTTGCAAAGAAAAATGCAAATACGGTCTGCACCTTCAGCTGGGTCGAGGTAAATGTAACTGCACCACAGAACATTCATAACAAAACATGGATATTTTGAAGTTGCTGAAATAAATAAAGAATTTTCTTAATGCCTGAAGGAAAACTAAGCTGCACCCACCCTAAAAACAACCTCTTCCTCCTGACTTTTGTCAGCTACGCAGCTTAGAAGATTCCTCTCCCTTTATGGAATGACACCGTCTGCAGCGTGTTTTTAAAGAGACTGATTAATGAGGTCAGCCCGACTACACAAACTGTATGTAACACAATCAGCGTAGAGCTTTTAAGAATTATTTTGGACTTCCACCAATTGGGAGATAAAGGGGAAACATGAGCTGGCGGAGCGGGAGGACAGTGTACAGCCACACCCTGCTGGTGATTCATCCGGCACACCGAAAATATGCAACAAGGATCAACCTTCAAAAACCCCTCGCGCACTGTGACTCACTCCCTACTACACACACACACACTGCCGGCCTGCAGAACATTCCCTCTTCCGTGAAGGAACAGCACAATACAGTGTTGTTTTCCCTGCTGCGCGTGTGATGAAGGGTGGAAAAGTACTGACACTCGCAGAGATCCGTTCCCAAAACATCCATTCAGTGACGTTTCACGTTCGTGCTTTGTTGTCTGGAAGCGGCGCGGAGGAGGAGGACAAGGATTGTGGAAGTGAGCGGGTCGGGACTCGGGACATTCCCGCGACTTCTTAAATGGGATCTGGCTGCTCTGACTCATGATTTCCATACAGCCACTTAACAAGCGGAAACAAACAGCCTAACCCTAAACGGGGTACTCGCATCCAAACCACATGGAAAATGTCCTGCTTCACATTCATGCACGGTATGCCTTTACTACGCTCACCCAGCAGTGGCACTTTGTTCTGCAGCAGCTCGTAGTAGCTGGTCGTGAGGACTCCCACCGGGTTGCTGGGGACAAAGCGGCCTTCCTTTACCAGCCTCTCGCACGTCTTCATCAGTGTCCCTGAAAACTGCGACGGGTCTACTCCGTAGTCCCTCCAGCCACCTACTCCATCTGCTACACCTAGAACAAACAAATTCATAACATTTACCTTAATATTACTTCAACAAACTCACACTTCCATCACTAATCTACGTGTTCTGTATCAGTGACCAATGCTGCTTTTTAAAAAACCTCAAAAGGGAACTATTTTTCTAAATGAAAACAAAGTTAAGAAACATGGTAATCAACCCCGACATTGCTCAGACTCGTTCCACAAGTGAGGATAAGCTAGAACAATGCCGTGCAGTTGCACAATAAAAGAAACACAATGGGCACTTTCACCAAGATGCAGAAAAGGGACAAGTGTGGACACAGTGTTCAAGAAATCAAGGAAATGTAACTGAATGTACAAAACGGCCTCCGTCAGTCAGAAGTTCATCTTTGAACTGTCACTTGTTTCAGTTATTGCTGATTATGTAACGTGAGTCCTGATCGTCTACAGCAGTTAAAGAAGTTTTTGAACAATTAAACATAGATAGATGTTACATATACACTGTTGTTCAGTGGATTTTAGACCCACTGATGGTATATTGTGGCTTTCAGAGCATAAGATCTGATCCCTGAATAAAAACCGTTTGTCTTTCTATAGAAACATGATCTCTGTTGTAGGTTCATAAGAGCACTTGTTCCCTGGGGAGCATTTGGTAAGGCCACAGATTTTCCTAGACAGGAAACTTTAGTCCTGTGAGGACTGACCATACAAGGATGGCCCTCTGGTCTCCTCTGTGCCAGAACAGAGGAACAGGCCCGCTGAAAGCAAACAACTTTACAACCAATCAAACCCCAAAAAATAACCTGGGAGGGTAGAAAGATGTCCTGATTCCTGAGTTTACTTTGCGTGTGTCTTCTTTTGACTGACACAGCTCCACAGAGGTGTTAAATAACAGGTTTGTTTATATAGGATCCAAGGTCTTTGTGCTGAAGAGCCATTTTAAATCAACCCTGAGCAGGTTTTAAAGAATGAATTCTCCACACAATATGAACCCAGTGGAGGTTCAAGTAGAGTAAATAAAGATGCAGCAGGGAATCATTACAGAACACACACAACAGATAAAGTGACGTTAGCAGCGGATAAGCCTTTTGTGAAAACACCCAATTGTATCCCTCCAGTGTGCACTTTAAGCCGTTTAATATTGTTATTGTTCGCACGTGCAATCCAAACTCCGTAGCCTTCCGATAAAGCGGATAACCTCTGACCTCCCATTCACGTCACAGCCAATGCGATGGTGGATAACAAAAAGCAGACGGCTCACCCAAAACATCTGCGGATCTGTGCCGGGCGATGAAGCACGCGTCGTCCCCGTAGCACATCCCTTTCTTCAGGATGCCTTTGCAGAAGTCCTTGCCGAAGCCGCAGCTCGCCGTCACCAGGCTGTAGTCGCGACCGTCCGTCTGAGAGAGTCCGCCGATGACAGCTCTGGCAACCAGTCTACCGTAGGACAGCACGGACAACATCACCTACACACGCTGCAGCTCCCAGCTGGAGAAAACACGGCCAAGCTAGCAACCCCCCTCCCTCCCCCTTTGCTAGCTTAGCGGCGGTGTGAGCGCGCACAGTGTTGACTTGCTAACTTTGCTAACGAGGCTGGAGATGTGGCGACCACAGCGGGGATCCAAGCGCGCACACCCGGGGGGAGTCTTTGTGTTGTTTTTTTACAGAAAACAGACGCCTCTTCTGCTCCAAAAGACCCGCAAGTGTTGGTTCTCCGCGGCCATGGTGTCAGTGTTGTGCCTCCATAGACGCTACATAACAGAGTGAGGACCAGCCGTGCGGTGTCCTCGCATACTCCGCGAGCGAGGTCTTGTGACTGCTCTGACGTCAGACAGCGTTACGCAATCTGCGTTTCCTAATAAGGAAATGTGACTTTCAGGCAGCTTCTATCTCATGCATACGTAATACAACTGTTTTATGGATCGGTTAAAACAATTAACCAACAATGACTATTCGAAGCATAACAATAATGCAGCATGATAATAAATAGAAAAATACCGAAGTGGAGAAAGATAATCAGCAAAAAAAGCCAATTTATTACTTAAAAATATAAATACTGACGCTTCTCATATGCAATATTTCACACATTTTGAACAACTTGCCCGGTTCCCTCACCAAATTGGACTTTGCACTATATTCTGTCTCCCCCTTGTGGGTGTTGCCCGGTTGTTTGAGGTGTCCTAAAGGTAACAACATGCATTGAAATGTTCAGGTGTATTTCAGTTTGTATTGTCATGATTAATCAGCAAAAAAGTTCGAGGAACAAATGACACCCAGATACCAATTTCCCCTTAAAATACACTCAAAGTTTATTAGAAAGGTTTAGACGTTACAAGAGTGCTTCCTTATTTATTTTAGCACAAGACTTGTTTAAAAATGTGATGATGCAGTGTAAGTCAATACCTCATGATACCGACTGTAAATTAACTGTAAATATAGTTTTACAGAAGTAAACAGGTGTTTGTGACTCATCCCCGTTGGTTTTTATAGCCATTAAAACTCATTACTGAAATGAATAGGACGATAAAGAAACTGGAAAAAATTGTGCACAGCTTCAAAACAAGGCCTTCCTGTGCATAATTAGCCGTATTGTTACATTATTCCTGATTGAACAGTCATATGTGGCAAAGACTAGCTGCAAAATGGAGTGCAAAACACCTGAGGTTTTCATGGTGACACATCAATTTACCCCTGTGAACAAAACAACGAAACATTTTGCTTTCATCAGGTAGGAGTGAACATCTTTTCAGTATTGGCAGAACGAAGGACAACCGACCCTTCATATGCAGAAGACGAAAGCAGAACAGAGGAGCGAGAGTCCGGCTGTTTGTCCCCCCCCACATACACACACACACACTCATTTCTTGGCTTGCTTGGTGACCATGTTGCGGGGGGGAGTCACAGGACGGCTGCCGTTGGGCTTCTTCTTCTCAGCTGGCTTCAAAATCTACAAAAAAAAATATATAGATTGCTGTCACACACATACGCACACACACACCTTCTGCAGGTGATGTTCACCCAGCACAATTTCAGATTAGAAGAAACATTTGGAGATTTTTGTGATGGCTGTTTTTTCATTATTTTTACATATTCAATTCATTAAAATGAATAAATAATAGATTTATTAGAAGAAAAATACTATTAGGCCACATTTATCCTTCTTTAAGATTAAGTACTTACACATTAAACACTAGATACTAACAAACTATGTGTGTGTAGTTCATTGTTGTTCAATTGAGCAGAATGTTTAAGTGCAAATCATATTGTCCTAAAATACTCACGCTGACGTTCCTTTGAACCTTACCTGAAAAGAGCACATGAGGGTCTCATCCACACTCATCATGGCACCAGCATTGTCAAACTCTCCACAATAGTTGGGCGCTGAGAACAAAGTGACAAGCTGCCTCTTTGCGAAGAATTCATAGCCATCCTCAACAACCTGCAAGTGGGATAATAATAATAACAATAGACACAAAAGAGTGTTAGATATAGTCTTGTGCACTGGTTCCTGATGGGATGGACCTAAATCTTTTTCAATGAAAAAAGAATCTTCAGTTGAACTGTTTGACAACCACTAGACAGACGTAAGCGCCCAGAGGTCAGGGGTCACAAGAAGACATTGGGAATCATTGTCCAGTGCACACAGTGTTGTGCCTGTTCTGTGTACAGCACATGCTGTACTGCACTCCTTGTGTATCAACTGTATTCAGCATATATACAGAACATGCATATGCCAATATACAGTGACGTCACATTCCTGTTGATAATGATGGAGGCCGGTGTGATTACCTGATGAGCCCGACAGATGAGATCCAGGTCGTGCTTGTGCAGGAACTTGGCCACCACCTCTGAGCCGAAGGTAAATGACACACCCCTGTCGTTCTCCCCCCAGCCCAAAACGTCCTTGTCTGGATCTGACCACAGCAAATCACACAGCAGACCCTGGTCGGGCACGTCAGTGGGGCGCATGATGCGTCTGATCTGCTCCATGGACTGAAGGTCAGGTGACAGACCTAGACAGAGCGGTAAAAGTACAAATAAACACACTGATACAGAGGTCAACACCTAGTCCACGTCAGTTGGCAAACAGCATTGCTTCAGGACAAATACTTTGGACATTCTGCAAAACTAAAACCAAAGTGAGGATTAAGGGAACTATACGAGACTAACAATATTGGTTTTTAGCTCAAATTCAGAAATAACACCCACCTCCGTGGCAACAAAAGATCTTCTCATCAACAATGGCGGCGATAGGGAGGCAGTTAAAACAATCTGTGAAGGTCTTCCAGAGTTTGATGTTGTACCTTCTTTTACCTAAAAAGTTCAGGAAGAAAAGATTTCAATATCAAAGCAACACTTCTGTCGCTGCAACAGTTGCGAAACTCCTCCAAAGACATCAACCAAAGAAATAATGAAGTATAACTTTTACTGGGCACGGGGGTACGATACTCACACTCGTCGTAGAAACCATATATTCTGTTGATTGAAGCACACTCGTGGTTTCCCCTCAGCAGGAAGAAGTTCTCTGGGTATTTGATTTTGTAGGCCAGCAGAAGGCAGATGGTCTCCAGAGACTGCTTCCCTCGGTCCACATAGTCGCCCAGAAACAGATAGTTGCTTTCTGGAGGGAAGCCGCCGTACTCAAACAGCCTCAGCAGGTCATAGTACTGCCCGTGGATATCACCTGCAGGACAACGGTGCAACCAAGGTGAATCCCAAGGTGAAATTTGAAAACGATGCTAATCATGAAACCAATCTGATAGATACACATTCAAATCGTACTCACCACAAATCTTGAGAGGGGCCTCCAGCTCCAGAAGAATGGGTTGGCTGAGAAAAATCTCCCTGGACTTCAGGCATAATCCACGGATCTCGATCTCCTGCAGCTGCACGTTCTTGCCAGGCTTTGCCCCTCTGACTGCAACAAGAATACATAAACAAAAAGGTCAGCAACAAGGGATGGTAATGGTTTCAAACACAAGCTGGTAACTCCTGTCACGGTATCTCTTTGCTGAGGTTGTGCGTGTATATTTAGTGTGTGTGTGAGATAGTGTGGGACCAAGTAACGTGAACGTTACATGTCGTTTACGTGCCCTTCTTCATACAGTAACATTCTCAACTCAGACACAAATGAGGTAATACCTGAAGTTTAGCCTCACAGAGTGACTGATAACCGTTAGCTAATGTTAGCTAATACGGCTAGTTATTGTTCAAGATGTTGAAAAACATCCGCTAAAGCTAGCCGCGTTTCTAGCTAACGTTACTATCAGCGTTCGTCACATCATGCGGACAACTGAAGTAGGTTAGCTAATGATTTATAGGTCGTATTCTCAACATTTCCTTACCTTCTAAAAGACGCTGGATGATACTGTCTATGTTGAGCTTGTCAACATCAGCCATTGTAGCGTTGGTGTAAATAAAAACCGATTCAGTCAAATGTAATTATTGGCGTTTACACGCTCGACAGCTAGCCCGCTAGCTATCCTAGCATTAGCTACCTAACGTTAGCTTCGCTTATTTTCCGGCTAAATATGTTGGTGTGACCCTGTTTCTGTTGAGCGGCTCGTTGACACCTTTGAAAATCTATTACGCTACGTCGACATGGCAGTTTAAAAAAAAAAAAAAATCTACATCTAACGGTTGGCTTTTTGGTAAGAAACAGGGACTAAAAAAAATAAACGTCAACCGCACTGGCGATGGTGCCCCGTCTCTGTTTTTCTCTGCCGCACCTTGTACAAGCTAGCCAGCTGCTTCGAGGAGGAGGCTGCTGCTAGCTGCTGTGCTGCTGCTGCCCCCTAGTGGACTGGATGAGAACGAGCCTTTAACCCAGATTCAGCTGAGCTTTTTGGAGGGTAAAAATACAGGGAAATAACAACACATCAATCTGAGTATTAAGTAGATATTATGAGCATCAGGGTTCACTTTGAAGACAGAAATGTATACTGCAAAATCCATTTGCACTAGCTATAACATCAATTGCATTGTCATCGTATAGGTTTCTGTTCAGATAAATATAAACTTTTGAATATATATTTATATTGTATATACTCGTTAAATGTTCTGTTTTTTGAATTTTTTCCTGTTTATTTGTAAATTCTGTGTATGTACGTGGAGAACCAAACGAAAAACCGGAGTCAATGTACATGGCCAATAAAGCTGATTCTGATTCTAATCCTGAAATGATCTCTCATATATAAATATATAAAGATATGACAGCCAAGGGTTTGGTAGGATATTGTTTATATAGTTAATCCATGGCCCTTAATAAGAATTGTCAGAATAATAGCCTTTCTAGGACACGACTATTTTAAAGCAACATAATTGCATAGCATTCTTTTTGTAATTATAATTAGCATATTTGAGAAAGAAACACTATTACCACTATTACCGCAGCATAATGTTAGGTGCAGTGATTCTCTCAAATGTATTCGTAAAGCATTTAAAATCAATCTAAGTCTAGTTCTAACAACAACATATGTGTATGAAGCTCATTGCTATTCAATTGAGCACTATTTTTAAATTACACAGTGTGTTAAATTAAAGTGAAAATCATGTGATCCTAAAATACTTGATGCACAGACGGAAGCCACTCACCTGAGAATAGCGCGAGTAGTTTAGTATTTCGCAGTGAGTTAGTGCCGTTAGAAGATAGACAGCAGCTTATTACAGGGTAATTATACGGTAGCTCAATCACTGGTAAGTCCTAAGCAATAAGGCAGTTGTATTGGTAATAACATAGTGCTGGAATGGATAGGTATTTACCAGGTAATTATGCAGCAATTTGGGGAACAAAGGGATAATGGGCAGTGATGGATGCAGTAATTATTATTCATTATTCAGCAGCATGTATACGCCAATTTTGTTGAAGAAATTAAAACCCAGGTTTATATTTTGACAGTCTGGTTACTAAAAATCAGATGAGAACGAGCCATTCTAAGCTCTCAGGTGTTTTGGTAGTGATGATACATTGACAGGGAACAAATTCATACAATTCCTGCTGTTATTGAGACACACTGCTCAAACAGACAGATATCGTAAAACACTGCTGCAAGATAATATCCAGCTAATTAAATATCACTACTGGAACAGCTTCTCTGCTGCAACAATGGGAAGCAAAGCTGCAACACAAATCTATCTCCCTTGAGCCAAATGGAGAAGAGTAATAGTTGTTTCTCACACTGGGATTAGCTAACGTCCTCACAGGCCTGCATGTTTAACCTCCTGACCACACACACACACACCATCATCAGTGGATCTTTGCAACATGTCTTCTTCAGCAAAAATATCTCGTAGCATGTGATGTCAACACACAGTGAACACTTCCTTTCTGTGGTCTCACACACTTTTAATTTGACCTATTACATACAGGAGATCACATGTGCATAGCGCGTAGATATATAACTGTACTCACTAACTTATAATGCTTGATAAATTCATGCAAAATGATGTGATTCATGTAAATGAATGTTTATTTTGTTTTTCTGCTGTGTTATATTTCAGCACAGGGGGGAGGCACCTCAGGCTAAAACATCGTCTTTCATGCACTGGTCAATTTTGAGATTTTAGGGCATTTATGACATGACTTCCTTTAGACAAGTGGAAAGAAAACATCCAAAATACACATTTAGGTGTTTATTTTACTACTTTGTCTATTTGCGTCTGTAGATTCCTCCTAAATTCACCAAACGTTAGCATAAGATAGTGCCTCATGTGCATAGTTAAACATAACATTTCAGAAAACTTGCAATACAAAAAAGAATTGCCTTAATGTAAGTAATCAACTGGGAAAGTTTCATGGTGATATCTATTAGTTAAATGTTATGACCCTATTCCCGTGGGGTCCAGAGTGAGGTCTCAGGAATCCTCTACTCTTGGTCTTTCTCTTCCCCGTGTGTGATGACGTAGACCAGGTTGTTGTAGTCCAGGTTTCCTGCTACATCTGGTGGGAAAGCTGCAAACATCTGAACCATCTATGGGAGGAAAAAAAAAACCCAACAAGATTAATATTTGGAGTGAAGAATTTCTTGAATGAAAACTCAACAATGTCATCGACTCCAACGTTTTCCGAGGTGGAGCTCTCACCTCTTCAGGGGAGAACCTGTCAGCCTGAGTCGTCAACATGTCCGTCACACTGTAAAGAGAAGCAGCCGTGATGAGCAGACTGGACGTTCACACCTCGTTCAGCAACAGAGCACGTTGTTACTCACAAATCTTTCTTTAGCGTTCCTTTCCCCTCAGGATCGAAGACTTTGAAAGCGTTCAGGATGGTCTCCTCCGGGTCAGCACCTGAAGATGAAGATGAAGATGTGGCATCAGAGTTGATGTGTTAAAACAAAGGAAATTGCCATGCATACATTTCTATTGTTACAATCAGGCTCTGGAATATGCAGAACAACCCCCCCCCCCCCCCTTCACCTTTTAGTTTCTCTCCAAACATGGTGAGAAAGACTGTGAAATTAATCGGTCCTGCTGCCTCCTTCAGCATCTCATCAATCTCTTCTTGCTTGACATTTAAACGGCCTGGAGAGAGACGGCGGATGAGGGGTGGAATCAGGTTTAGAGCTTCAGCTGACAATTATTGTCATTATTGATCAATCTGACTATTGTTTTCTCGATTGATTGATTGATTGATTGATTGATGAATCCTCTGGTCAATAAAGTGAAAAATGCCTGTCATAATAGTACAGCAACCTCAGATCACTTCACCACATTGCTTGTTTTGTCTGAGCAGCAGTCCAAAAACAAAGATCTTCAGTTTACATCACATAAGACAAAGACATTCTAACATTTGAGAAGCAGGAACCAGAGAGTTTGGGTATTTTTTTGTTTAAAAAAACTACTTAAAAATGGTTTTCTCGACATGTCGCTTCAGGTCCAACCAATGCTGACAACTTGGAATAACACAAAAGAGACACAACAGACACACAGGTGGTCCTTACCTAAAGCTGCGAAAGTGTCTCTCAGGTCATTCTTGTCAATGAAACCGTCTCTGTTTTGATCCATGATGGTAAAAGCCTGCAGAAGTGTCATGGTTACATGCAGTGTCAGAGTGAAAGTGCTCAGATTCAATGTGAAATCAAACATTTCGGCGGAGCACTGACTTCTTTGAACTCCTGGATCTGGGCCTGTTCAAACATGGCGAACACGTTGGATCCGCCTCCATCTGACCTTGACCTCTTCTTCGCTTTCTTGGGTGCCTGCAGGGTTGGGGTTTTTAGTTTTTTTTGTTGACAATGACGCTCTAATTAGATTCAACAGTCACTAATGGCGCGATCATCACCTGGCTTTCTGCTTTCAGCTTCACTCATTATCGGTTTTCACTGTGTGACACGTGCGCTTATGATAAGGAGCCAAAACCAAGTGTGGGGGCATTCATTGCACACCAGGTTATAGGTTCGTATTTCATTATAGGACGGATTACAAACACAGACAGTTTGTTATGGAAATATTTACTCATGCCTCCCGATTCTGCGAGAATGCAGACTTAAGCCTGGGGAGGGTGTGGTCCGCTGCCCGCACCACACAGTCACGCGGGGGGCGGGGGGGGGATTATTCTATAGGGCCTGGGTGATGACAGGATGGTACACTGAGCCCTGTTTGATCAGAAATCCCTGTGAGGCAAGGATTATGTCGAGCTATTTACACGACTGCCAAGAAAAAAAAAAAAAAACCCACAGTGTGAGGGAATGCAGCGCGATGACATCATACCGCTCGGATTCACGGGCCTCTCGACAGCTGCTGTCTAACCCTTGTTGTGGATTAACTCTCGAGCACTTATATATCTCTCTCGTGGACGGGACCTCTGGCGTCTCAGCTTATTTCTTTATTTTTTGGGTTTTTAAGAGGATTCTTGCTCATATGGGACGTGAGGCGGGAATGTGCGGATTCTTGTTGGAGGAACCTGATTGAACAAAATGATACGTTTAATTATTCTCGACCCCTTTGTGTCCTGCACCTGCTGCTCCTCTCTTCTCCTTTTCTTTCCTCCTTTCTCATCACCTCTCCTCCCCTGTGACCTCTACCTTTCTCTCATCTCCTCCGTTTTGCTCTCCTCTCCTTGTTTGTCCACTCCTTTCCTCTCCTCTCCTCTCCTCTTGTCTCCTTTCCTCCTCTTTCCTCTCTTCCCCTTTTGACAGAGGCCGTTAGAGGAAAAAGGACGCAACATTTACTCTCCTCTCATTACCCCCCCCCCCCCTCTCTGTATCTATATACTTTTTTTTTAAATCAATTAAAAAAATAGATAAAAAGAATCCATAAATCATCAATAGGACGGCACTCTGGTTGTCCTATTGATGATTTATTGATTATTTGTATCTATTTTTTTATAGATCTTTTTTGTTGATCTATTCAGTGCCCATGCTCATATTGACATGGGGTCTATTGATTCATCATCATTGGTGTGAGCAGAGGAAGATGTATAATTCATCACATGACAGTATATGATATATAATATAATATAAAACACATGCAGCATGAAACAGAATGTCTCCTCACAGTCTGGTGGTACTTCAAACAAGATTGAATGCAATGGCAATGAAATCTGTGTCCACTCACCATGTTCCAGTGGTAGCTGATGAGGAGCAGTATCCTTTATGATCGGGCGGCACACAAGACAATGGCTAGATATACTGACCCCTCTCCCCTACATAATGGGCCACGCTGGGCTATAAATACTCCACGCCTTCTTTAGTCAGAGGCCCAGGTAAAGAAGACTATAGTCCCTCGCCGCCGCCAACCCATTGTCAGAGTTCATGAGATTTAGGGATAACAGCCAAACACACATGCCCCATTACCGAGACCCCAGAATAACAATAGGACATAGCTTTGGCTCAGGGAGGACAGTTGTTTGTGACTCACAGTCGCACTTGATGGGATCCATCACCCAGCTGTCCCGTTAGAGCTCCACGGGGACCACAACCAAGTTATGATGGGAGCGGTTTCTTGGTAGCACAATAAAGGGAACTGTTAGCCGAAGCGTCCTGAGCCCCAATGAGACTTGATCATGAACAGCATGTCGTGCTGTGGAAAACATTAGCAGGACGCCTTGTTTAAACGATGTGTTGCATGAACAACCCTGTTGATAACCGTCCAACAAATGCTGGACAGTTATCCATTCATGTGTTACACTGCTCTGTGTCCTTGAACAGTCTGTAGACATGTTTCATACATAAGTTGTGAGGTGTGTAAAATGTATTCTTTTGTGTGATGATAGAGTGGAAGTTAAGTGGATTTTAAGTGGAAAGACAAAACGCAGAGAAGGTAAATATGAATGTATTGTTATTTACTTATTTATAGTCCAGCATCAATCATCACACACTCACAGTGAACACTTTAAAGTCGGTTACTTATACTTCACCCGGATGAGTGCAGTGTTTGACACCGGAAGGCTGTTTTTACATTCATCTGCTGAAGGTGCTCACCTTAAATCTCAGTTAAACATGTTTAACAGCAGGATTTTGTGACATCACAACTAGATTGAAAACCAGATTCGGGATGTTTTAATCAGAACGATGGAATCAATTAAAAAAATTATTATTCAAATCAGAGTATTTTATATGTCTTAAAACCTGCTGGAGGAGATCTTTAAGTGTCACGAGGATACGTTTTATGACTTCTCCCAACATTGAAACGTCATGTCTTTTGAATTCTTAATTCTTTGACCTATAAACTAATATATATATTTGTTATATATATATATATACTGCAGACCTACATTTCGGGTCGTCTGAAAAGTACTTGGAAGAGAGTTTCATGGAAGGTCTGTAGTGTTTGATATAAGGGTTGAATTAACCCAAATTACAGAACTTAATATAATCTTTAATTTTGGATGAACTGACCCTTTGAGCATTTACAGGACTGCAGACTAAAACTACACAGGCTCATTTGGATGTAGAAATAGTTCAATAGCTTTTATGGAGATCATTAGAATTTTGTTTTATTCAAGTTTTTTTAGAAAGCGCCGTTTTCAAATAATTTCTTGAAATTGTGGCTGAAATACATCTTTTTTCAAAGCAGATATTTTTACATCACTGCATGAAAAGCACAGGTGTAATTCGTAACGTTAAGGCTGCATAGCAGTCAGATGTTCCTGTTATTATGCATAATGGATCTCAGGCATGACTTACTTAGTTGCACGTGTGCTTTTTCCTGCTTTAACAAGTCACAACGTCTGCTGCAACAAAAGCTTTACAGGCTGAACAGCAGAAATAAAGACAAATGCTTAAAAAGCTCAGTGACAGTTTCTCAGCTTGTACTAAAGCATGAAAACAGTCACTGGGGATACAGCTGAACCCTACGACTACAATGTAGGACAGGTTGAGTGGAGATGATGTCTTCCGACTGCAGACGCCTTTATTTCTTTGACCAGTCACTTACCTCTCTTGTCCAGTGGGTAGTGCTAGCAACCCACAGCATTCAGCATCTAAACCACACAAATCTGATCCTAACTCAGCTGCACTGAGTCAACTCGCTGTTGTCCCATCTGATTTTAAACAAACACTGCATCGTAGGTTTAGCTCCATTAAAATCACTTTTATTAAATTGCATCATGCACCAAATGAGGTATTTCATTATGTTGATTATGATTTCTATTCATAAAAATTGCAAGACATTATCACATTTTCTAATGAATATTTAAATGAACCGTCATCTGGTCCACTAATCACCCACCCAGTAAAAAAAAAAAAAGAAGAGTCCTTTTAATACAGTCAAAGTGCAGATGCAGCCTCCATCAATACAGGCAAGACCAATCGAGTATTGATCGGTGGACGTAGGTGGATGGAAGGTGGTGTCGTGAACTGTGAGCAGCTCTGCAGCCCTTCAGGAGAGCTGCAGGCTCTCGTCGTTTTTTTTAGGATGGGAAAACGGGTTAAAGGGAAAAGCTCAATAAAAGACGAGTGGAACGCATATAATTATAGTTTCAACGCTCCTGCTAAGAATTAGAATGGCATACCGTTGCACTCGTGAAACCGCTCAGTCAAAGCAGAGACCTCTCACATTTTTTTGGCAGACCGATCGGTTCTCTTTCGCTTTGATCCCCCCTCGTTTGGATAAATAAAAGGTTGCTATGGTAGCCAAGGTAATAATTGCTGAAGAAGTAACAAAACGTTGTGAAACATTAACACACACACACACAAACACACACACACACACACGGCATAGTAGAGGTAGAATAATCCCACCATAGTGGCTGATCAGCATGCACAAGTAGCCTGTAATGGTGGTTTAGGTGCTGCAAGCTCAGAGGAAACTTCCGTCACTCAGCAACAGTTTGTCTTTTCATTAACTGTCATCATTTCCACACTGATGTCCGGCCATTCTTTCCCGGGAAACACAGTCGTTTTAAGTCCCTCGTCCACCGACCTCATCAAAACAATGGTTTTCTAGCTCTTTGGATGATTTCCCTTCTGTGCGCACAGTCCTCATTTTAAGTAACCGTGCATTACTTTTTAGATTAGGCTTAAGAGGCCCCGTGGTGCTTTGTTGATGACAGCGGTGAATGTGAGGTCAAGATTATGTTCATAACTGATTGAGGTTATGAGATTTCAGCAGGTTTTTTTTTTTTATGTGGAGTCAGGGAGCCCGACGGACAAAGCATCAGCCTCTGGAGGGTGCGGGGCGGGGTTGTGGGTTTAGGTCCCACCTGGGTCCCCACAGAGCCGTGGGTGCTCTCCCATTGAGCCATGAGCACAGCGTTCATATCTGGACACTTTTGCTTGATCTGCTGGTGAAACCGAGTTTTTGGTCTGAACAGGGTGTGCTGTTGGGCACGGAGACAAATGTCAGGTGAGAAAACAGTATAGGTGTATATACGTGTCCTGACCCTCTGCTCAAGTGTGTCAGAGTTCATATGTATAAGGAGACAAATAGTTCATTACAAAATGTGTTGTCTACTGATCAGATCCTCTACTCAAATGTCAAGTTGCATAAATGCTTAATTTTAAATAATGAATGTTTCAAAATGTATTCAGGAAATCACAAGATTTCAGACAAATTAGCTATTTCTTAAATGCACTCAAATTCTCATTCACATTTCATAAGTTGTTATAATTAGAAGCTGTCTTCCACAGCTCGATAGTGAATTCTGGTTTTCTTATACACCATCCTTATTATTTATGAATCTTGCATTTTAGCCTCACCCTAGAGCCACAAATAAAGTGCAATAAGCAAAACTTTTAATAATCTCCCCTCTCCTTCCCCCCGTAGGTGTTTGTCTATGGCAGAGGAATATGTTGTTGTCCCCCGCGGTGCTAAAAATATGACCCATGAGGATATTATTTTCTACCTGAGACTGATTTTCATATCGGCTGGAAGCTACTGCACACTGCGAGGCGTGTGCACGGTGACCAGGAGGTGGAACGTGGACTGAAACCATTGCTTTTGATGGATACCTTCACTCAGTGATAAAGGTATAATTAATGGAGGAAATCACACAGTGCTCATCGGCACACAACCCGGCTTGTAACACTGTGGTGTCAGCAGGGGGAGCACCTGGCACCAGTGTTGGAGCTCTACAGCAGCCTGACCAGAGGAATGACTTCCTTTATGTAGACAAAGAGCACCCTCATGCTTTATTAAGTTAGACAAAGTAAAACACCTGACAGCTTATATCTGTTCAGAATGCTGCTGTCATTAGAATTATTAAGAGAATTGTCGATTTCATAAAGACAATTTGTTTTTATTCCAATCTAAAAGCACATGTTTGTTCTCTTATACTGCATGCAAGCATACTTGTACATTCTCATTATTGTCTATTAATATGAATGCAGAATTGAACAACAATGATGAATGTAGGCACACGGAATTTGACAATCTATGCAACATGACCCACATAAATAGTAAAAAAAAAACATAATCACAACATATAAAATGTTAAATATTATTAAATGTGGGCTCAAACTATTACTAAGCTATCTTTTTCACAATCTAACTATAGGAAAAATGGGGTTTAAAGAAAAAAAATATGATAACAACCCAACGCAATAAAGATATGCTTTCAATGTCAATGCATCGCTCTAAAAGATTGATTTAAAAGTGCAGCTCATTAACAGCTTATATGTTAAGTTGCCTCTTAAAATACGGACGCAGAGTAGGCTATACGTTGATATATTTCGTCTGATTTGCATGAGAATGTGACATTCTAATAATAGTTGGACTACATATGTCGATAATGTAGCTTCATTTCCAACACTGCCTCTAATTGTAGGCTATACTGTCCCGTATGCTCCTGTAATAAACACTGTAAAAAAAAAAGTGGGCTTGGCTAAATTCCCTGAACTCTACTAATCTACACATCATCTCCTTCCCTTTTCCAGACGGTATTGATCAACCCCGGGCTGTACGTCAGTATTGATAACTTTGCCAAAGCAAAATCAAGAGCAATTGTCCAGTTAATGTCGGGAACGGAGGCACGGACACACTTTGCTCTTTACTTTTCAAAGACCCGGGCACTTCTCTCCCCCCCCCCACCCAAAAAAAAGATCCTCTACTTTTCTTTTTTCCTCCCCTCACTGTTACTTCCACAAAAACATGTTGGCAGACTTGTCAAACATATCGGCGGAGTCTCGTGTCAAGTCAGTTGGCTGTTTTTTTCTAAAAGTGGGACTGGTGATCGTAAACGTTGTTTAACGAGTGGGGAATCCAGCCCACATATTTATTGCAGCCGCTGAAAAAAAATCTCCTCAATATCCCCCAAGATGGCCGCCGATGTAGGATCGATGTTTCAATATTGGAAGAAATTTGATCTACGGCGGCTTCAGGTTAGTGCTATTCTCACCTTTCTCTGCCTATTTTTCCAGCGGTATGTCTCGTGACTGTTCTCCGGGGTGTGTTGTCTCGTTTTGGGGCGAGCGCGAGGCGAAAGCCGGCGGTGTTTGCATTGATAGTTATTAGAAATTGATCTCTCTTCTGCCTTTGTTCAGTTCAATCATTGATCCGCGGTGGAGCGACCGTGGAGCAGCACAGCCTCTGTGTTAGCCACACCGATCTGGGATCAGCACCGCGGACAGCACTGATGTTTACATGCTTTAGCTTTTTTCTGCCTTTTGTTTTTACTCTTTATTGTCCGCGACAAGCACCACCGGCGTACTTACGTGCACGGAAACTTTTAATGCGCCCCTGAGTCTCTGTTCGTGGACATAGGCTGTAACTTTTTCACCCAGCTTTAATGTTTTATGCGGTTTGTGTCGACGGCCGTTGCGTTGCTGCTGCATCTTTCAGTAGGCTAATAGTACTATTCTTGTGATTTTACATATTTTTATTTTTATGTGTGTGTGTGTCTAGAAGAATTTGCATGTTGGGGAAGTTTCATTTGTGATTGTGGGAAAGTTTATTTTGTGCACATTAGACATTTAATGCATAAAAAAAAAAAAAAAAAATGTTCCGGTTTTTTTGTAGACTGTACATTTTAGAAACGTTATCTGTCAGCGACAGTGTAGCATATAACCGGTTAGTTGTTGGGAAAAAAGAGCTTTTTTTTAAAAGACGCCGGACCGTTATGTCGCCGGCACAAATGTTTGTGATTACTAGCGGGGAGAATGTGTCAGGTGAGCGGGTTGTTTGTGTCACAGCTCCGTAACGCTCCCTGCACGGTCCTATTTAAATAGCATGTCAGCTCCGTGTAGCCTATAGCTTAACCCGCTGAGCTCAAAGTTGCATTTATAAGCCACAATGCTGACAGGCTTATGCGTTTAGTATTTCTGCAAGCAAAACGTTGCATTTTTAGGATGTGAAAGCTAAACGCTGTTTTCAGTGTCCACTCCCCCCCCCCCCCCCCCCCCCCCCCTCCTCACCCCCACCCCCACCCCTCTCCCTCCCATCACCACCACCACCACCACCACCCCTCCTCTCCTCTCCTCTCCTCTCTCCTGAAGCCGCATAGGGCTGCTCGGCCGGGGGGGCTGTGTAATTGTATTCCCCGCTAATGTTTGTAAATCAGCCTCGGCTCCGGCGCAAGGGCAACGTTCTCTGTGCCGTTTGACTGATGTTCTGTAACATGAGGACTGACAGGAGCGCGGTAGAGACCGTGTGCCTCTGAAAAAAAAAAAAAAAAAGCCTACCGAGGAGGAGAAATCAGATCTGGTGGCTCTCGGTTGTCTGGTGTTTGGCCCGAGTGTTGTTCCAGCTCCCGGCTGCTGGACCTCTCTCGCTCTCTCTCTCCCTCTCTCTCTCTCTCTCTCATCCAGGCTCGGATCCAGAGGGGCAGAAGGGAGCTATTGTTGTTGCGGCTTCACGTATAGCGTCTGTCTCTCTGTCTCTCTCTCTGCGGGCTCTCATGCTGACTCACCCCGGCTCCAGAGGACCGTGTAGCATTTATGATAGATGTATACATTCAAGGTTTTTTCATTAAATATGACTGAGTAGCCTAGGAGCTAAATCTGAACTGCCCCTTAAGGATGCCCGAGCCATTACCTAGTGTCATGAGCAGTGATGTAGTGGTGTATAATAAAAAGGGTATAGCCTCCAGTCTGTGACCATCATCAAGGCACACAGCCATTTATATATATATATATATATATAAAAATAATGATACCCGGCAGAAAAGTATTAGTTCATGCTTGTGTATCCTCATGGAAATGAACTTTGAATGGAATAGCATGCAGGCCTTCCTGCAGATGGGTTATTGGCAGTTTATAAAGGTGGCAAAGTAAATAATGAGGAACTGGTGGAAGGTGGATGGAATGAATTTACATCTGCACGATTCCTGGTTTTAGGCTTTTGGATTATATTCCCATCTACTCCAGGTGAGATTGTGTAAAGAAAACACTGTTAAGTACATGGATAATTGTGCAAAGAGGTTATTCTATGTGTTAGTCCACGTCGTCTCAGTCTTCGTGATTAAATAAGCTAAAATGCACATATAGAATTGAATTATAGCATCTATGAATAGCACGCATTGACTTTATCTTCAATGTCTAGAAAAACTGCCCTTTTTATGATGCTTTTCAACCTCTTTGTTCATCATGTGAAGTTCTGGTGTTGGTAATGATCATGTGACAGTTGACAAAGAGCCAAACGCATGCATGTGCTGAAAGTGTGTGCTTTCATTTTGCACGGAAATGATGTTCCTCGCACGCTGAAACATTTCACGTTTCACAGGATCTGATCACATTACCTTATCGTCGGCAGCTCCGGTAAATATCCTCACAAGCCTCTCTGCTCGCGAGCATGCCCGTAGCTCAAATGTGACATCCTCTGCTACATATGTCAGAAATCAATTAATTCACTTATTTCTGATTCAGTCATGGTTGGAGCCGGTCCTGGCAGTGTAAAATCATTACAGCCGTTTCCCCCCATCTAACCCCGCACGGCAGTCTCGCTACACATCCGAGGACATCTACGAGCTATTTATTCTAGCAGTTCACACTGGAACATTTCATTTCTCATTACTACGTTATTATATCAGTAAACTGAGTGTGCACTTTTTTTCCCCTCTCTCCCCGGTGTTAGTGCGGTAGCTTCGTGCCTCCGAGTTGTACAGGATGAATAATTCACCTGCAGGCTGATGAAAGGAGGGCAGGGAAAGTGCGAAGCGCTGAGGTGGAGTGACCTTGGTTCCTGCTGGCTGCAGGTCACCCGGCCGTTGCTGTGGTAATCATTCACACCAGCCAGATGGCATTTCCGTGGGCGAGCATGAAAAGGACGGGTCAGGGTCTGTCCTGCCAGGTCCTGCCAGGCCCAAAAACAACTCTGGGCCAACACGGTACCTGGAGAGAGAGAGAGAGAGAGAGAGAGAGAGAGCTTTGGGCCGGTAGGAAGACTTTGCACAGCCAGGTGATGAGAATGTGTGATCAAACCATGAAGAACAAAATGCAGTATCGTCTCAGCTGAGATGTTGCATTTATTATTAATGTATCACACCTTTAATTGTCCCTGAAGCACTCAGAGAAAGGATATCATCAAAGCGGACAAAAAACAGACGTGTGTTTGATTTAACTTCAGAAGACTCCACGCCGTAGCCTTTTACTCACAGTTACTTTTATCCCTCTGTTGTTTTTTTTTTTAACGATGTCGCAATGCTGCGCTCATACGGCGAAATAATGCTGCGCTTATTTGTTACCGTTTTCCCGAGCCTTGTTTCCATTCTCTCTTCCATGAATCTAAGAGGCAGTGGGGTTTTAGATCAGGAACAAAAGCTTGTGATTGTACTACATTTAGCATGACTCAGTTGCTCTGGTGTCAGCTCTAATCCGCACACAGAGACAACAGTATTGCCAAACAGTGAAATTGCTTTGCAGCCTGTGAGCCTGGCTGCCTCCGCTGCCAGCCTGCTCTGTGTGCTGTTTGCCAGTAGCTCCCACACACACACACACACACACACACACACACATGCACACACACACACACGCACTAACCCAGCAATCTCAAATTGGCTGTGAAAATCGGTCTCTGTCTCCATTTCATTCATGCTTTCATATATTTGTTTGCTGATATTGTTAATGTCACATGCATCAGTCTAATCTCATTGTGGTGGAGAATAAGCGAGTCCAAAGCGCCTCAGATCTTGTATTATTTATCATAATGACTGCATCATTCCATTCATACGCTGTGATAGACTTGTGTTGTCAGGTCTTTCAAATCTTCAGCAGATTAAGTGCTGCGTTTGAATGTAAAAAGCTGCCCCATCATAATCAGCGGTGGTTTGAGTCGCGCGTTGCCTCCCGTATAAACATTCCTTTAAAAACGCTTTCCTTATTACCACTTCTGCGAGCCGATGGGTGGGGCATGTCTGTCACGGTCCCGCATCCTTCGGGTTGCCCCTCTCTTCCTCTCTGACAGTGACAACAAAGCAAATAAAGAAAGAGAGGAGCTTTTTACGCGACTATCTGGGGCAAATTGAGATGTGAAATCCAGGAGCCATAACCCCGGTACATAAAACGCAGGGAACATTAGAGAGCGAGAGGAGTGAAACAGACTTCAGCATTAAGCTGTTTAACCTCTCTGTGTAGCATTAGTGGTAGAGACTTCAAAGCAGATGCTTCAGCTTTGGAAGCTAGAATGACAAATGGGTTTAGAGACAGCTACGATGAGCATTCTCACAGGAAGACTAGGCCCGTCATTAATGTCAGCTTAATCACTTTGACCTTCCTTCAAGTAGATTTCCATACCTATCCAATCATTTTGCCTTGCTCGTGCTCCCGTTTGCACACTGCTGTATGTGCTGCCGCTTGATAAGCCCGGTTGTGATGATGTTACTGCCTGTATCAGCAATTGTATACTTGAAATGTACCCGAAAGCTCTGGTGTTAAAGGATTGGTTCACGCAAAATACACACATTTCTTTTTCTCACTTTGCTTTAGCCAATGCGATTAGCTTTGGTTTTATTTTCCCCAGGTTTTTTTGACACGTACGTCTCTGAGATCCGATGCGATGGTGGTGAATGCAATTTCCTCTCCTGTATAGTTCACAGCTTTCACAAAACTACAGCTGCAGCACGTGCCTTTCAAGACACCAACGTATCTCCGTATCAGCATCTCGCTAAATCAGACATTTCGGTCCCCGATTGGCTCGTAACGATGAGTTACGGGAAGAATTCTAATGAAATGTAACATAAATATGACATTAGGCGGGTCCAAAGTAACACCAATAAAACGTGAGCGGTCTTCCATACGACCCTTGGACAAGCAAAGATAGAAGCTATGTAAACAAAGCGTGGGATGCCGTGAAGGTCGACGTTTCCGAACCAAAAACACGTCTCGTGATGGTTAAGGTTGAGGCGTAACAAGGTAGCTAGCTAAATAAATAACTGATTCTTTACTCTTATTATTTTAAATCTCACAGACTGATATGTCAAAACCTTGACTAGATACCACTGTGACAAAATGTGTTTTGTAAACGTGACCCTTTAAACTGCCTTTTGAATCAGAGCAGCTAAACTTGTGGACCTCGTGTGATGATATACATCACAATCATAGCATTGTTTCTGCTAACTCAACAAATAGTCGATATGAAATAACCACATGGTAAAGCCTTTACTCCTGTGTGAAGTATTTTCTCATTTAATTCAGAACTTTAGTGCAAAAATTATTAGTTTCAAGTGAAATTATAAAAACAAACATGTATCTCCAACTATATTTGTGTATCACGATATTTCGGTCTACGATTTCATCACGTTCTGATTCCATTGGAAGACACTGATTTGTCGTATTGAATCATCACCCGGCCCTACTGTGCACACACAAACTCACAGTATTGATCACTAATTGTTGTGGCTAATGAGCGCATTAGAGTTAACGTCACATTTTGCCCGAATATCTCCGTTTTTGGAGGCTTGCTGTTTTAATGTTGCCAAGAAAAGCAGTGCCCCCCCCCCCCCCACCCCCCACCCCCCAATGTTTCAGCAGGAACGCCCCCTTGGGTAGTTGACGGTGCTTCACAGCGAGAGATGCCAGATTCTTCATAGCAGCGCGTTCTCCGTTTCTGCTGCCCCGAGGCTGGAGCAATTGCTTTGCAGGAGTAAATAACCAGCTTTAACAAAACTTCAGGGACACATTAGTCTGCTGGCGGACGGCCGCATGGCGGTAGGGCGGCCTCTTCCTCCCTCACAGCGAGCCGGGCGGAAGCGTCCGGAGGGGCGAGGTAATGGCTTTGGGTGTAAAGCTGTGTGACAGTCCCATGCCCAGCAAGTTCATATTGAGCAGCGCCTCGGCTTTATTTGTTTTGAGTGTCTTGACGCCACAGCAGACGTATCGAGCACCGGCCCTTTCTTGTTCATGTCACTGGGCTTACGATGACTCCCACTGCCCAGCCCTCTCCCCCTCTCTCTCCCCCTCTCTCTCCCTCTCTCTCTCTCTCTAGCAAGCCTCAGCTGTATTTGGCAGACTTTCACTTGGTCTATTTCATTCCTCGATTGTCCATTTCATCCCTCATGACCAAAAAAAAAACAATAAAAGCCTTTTTTTTCTCTTCTTCTTCCAAATGTGCAAGTGCCAAGCATTTGTACTGTGTGTGTTCTGATGTCGGTTGTCATGTAGCGTGGTGTGAAGGGTGCTCCTGGGCCCAGAGCGCTCATGAGATCAATGCTTCACTTACCTTCTCCAGGTTGTCTTCGGGGATCTCAGCCTCTCTCATTATGAGCCACTGCTCAGAGTGTGTTTACCACACTGGAGGAATACTAGTCCTGTGCATGCCACCCATTCAAAGCCCATTTGTCCTCATTTAAGTGGGAAGGGAGGAAACCCGGGGAAAGACGGCCTCTTGTTGGTCTTCTGAGTATTAAACCGGTGTTTGTTATTACTAAGCAGACGCTCTCTTATTTATCAAAATAATACAAAAGGTGTGTTATAGCAAAAGCAGATGGATCATGCTTGTTGTGTAAGCCGTTCTTGTCTTTGTGCAGCTGCTACCCCCACACAGTTAATTACTCTCTTATTCATCCCCAACAATGGGAGGCGATAGAATAAATCTGAGCCGCGCACTCTCGCTTCTTCACCGGGAAGGTGCAGACTGGGACCCTAAAGCGAGCGAGTGGCTTCAAGAGGTACAGTTTATCATTTTTAATGGAGAGGAACAGGAAGTGGAGACGTGAAGCTGGGCTCCGTGATTTATACGCCGCCTCAGTCGGGTGGGGTGGGGGTGCGGGGGGGGGGGGGGGGGGGAGAGCAAGTCTATCTCCCTGTCCACACCTCTGGTTCGCGGTCGCTCCTGCTTGAATCATACAGCCCTTTGGCGTTCTCGGCTCCTCTTCAACACCACCAAAATACTCTTGCACTTTGTCGGAGCCTCTCGGGGGAAATAACAGAACTGGAGAATTTGCCGACCTAACCGTGAGATTTTGTTAAAAAAAAAAAAAAAGAAAAAAAGTATTGCCCTATTCATTTATTATCCATTATTAATGTCAGCAATTATAGATGTTAACACGTGTGGTCTAATTAGTTATTGCTGGTGTGTAGGGGGTACAGTGTCATCCCCAAATCCTGCCTCTCTCTTCGTCTGGTTCTGTTGTTCCCTGAAAAGCCCAGTGATGTCATGCCTCCATTGTCACCTGTTCATTTGCTTTGGTAGTGGAGGGCATCGGGGTATTGATTAGGGTTTGCAACTGTGTTAGCGGCTCTGCCGGTGTGTAATATAGGCCTTGAGGCGATTCTGTCTCTCCGCTCAGTCTCACGAGTGCTTTCCAGACCTTGTAATCTTAATTAAATATGCAACTTTTGATCGCAACAGGGTCACTATTTATTTATTTTTTGCATTGAAATGTGGTCACAGACTCACTGAGCACCCCCCCCACCCCCCCAAATGAGAGAAAAAGCAGACATTTTGAATCTTAATGCAAAACAAGGGAGAAAAGAACAAAGAACTGACTTGAGTCGCTCCTTTTTCAATTTCCCTTGTTAGCCTCCTGCTGCATTCCCCCTATAGTTTTTATTTTTTCCAGAAGAATTTTACGATATTTTTTCCTTCCCCTCCCCATCTCTCTCCCTCTTCTTCTCCTCCCTCTCACTCCTCGGCAGTTTTCCCCAGACAGGTTCCACAGTGTTTTAGAGGGGATGGATTTAATTGCTCTGTGGGGATTGGTTGGCTGTGCCGGGCTCGGCTGTTTAATTAGTGTACCCTGCCGGGATTGGTTTAATGCTTCATGATCTTGAAATTGTCTGATTGTTCAGCCCCCTGGGGACTCTCTCTGCCTACGTAGGCCAGCAGGTTTAGCTAAACATTGCTCCAGGCTCCCGCTGTATGCGAGAGGAGGAAGAGTACGCCTGAGGAACAAAAATTTGGTCGAGGTTGTGTGTGTGTGTGTGTGTGTGTGTGTGTGTGTGTGTCGGGGGGGGGGGTCAACTTGTACGACAAACCAGAGGACATGCTTGTGAAGTAGACAGGCTTCTGGGTCCTCCTGAGTACTCGACTGCAGGAGGTCTGCAGACCTCGAAGGAATGTTTATCCTCACAATGTCTCAACTCAGCTTGACGCTGTGTGGAAACGAACCAATCAACTATTAATGCAGTACCAATATTTAGACTGTGCACGTGAGCAAAGAATAACCAGTGAAGCGCGCGGTTTCTCCGCTTGGCCCCGTACATTCTCGCTTGGGTGTCTGAATTGACGACGTGTATTTCTGAAGCAAGCTTCTTTTTTTTTCCTCCCGCTGACTTGTTTTGCATGTGGGAGAATCTCTGCTGCGATGAGGCCACCAGGATTATTCCGCGTGGATCTCTTGAGTGATGCGCTTGGTCACCTTGAGTGAGAGGAGCTGGGGAAATTACTTTTGTGTAAATGGGGCGGAGGGTGTGTCTGTGTCCCTCCCGTAGCCCTGCACGGGATGCCCTTGGTTTGGTTCAATCATGGCAGCGGTGTTGACCTCAACAGTAAATGTGCTTGGCATCAGATCCCCGGATAAGGGAAGAGCGTGATGTTGTGGCGGCGGCAGCGGCGGCAGCGGCGGCGGCGGCGGAGGCGGCGCAGTCCGGCACAGATAGTACCTATTGAAGGCTAAACTCATTCCGCTTCATCAGACTTATCGAGCCCACTCACTCAAAGAACTCAACCTTCAAGTGCATAAATCTCCAGTGGATGATAATAGGAAATACCTTCCTCTGCCTCTCTGCCTGGACTTTATAATGCGTTTGTCCTCACAGTGAATGATGACTGAGTGTTCTGGTGCAACAATGATTACTTTCAGTCTGAGAGCCGTCAGTAGAAGGAATCCTCCTGATAGATGCCACACAGATCACGCATTCTGCTCTTCCCTGACTGGATCGTCTGTGCTCTACCTCATGCTTGTCCTCACGCCTCTGTACCTGCCGCTGTGTTTACAGATGCACACGATCACCAAGGTGATAGACCACATGGCAACCAAAAGCGAGTCCCACATGAGAGTCGCACCCTGGGCTTCATCCCCTTTCTCTATGGGGGAGATGCCCTGATTACTGAGTGACTTTGTGCTGGAGTTGAGGGCCCTCTCCAGCTGTCGGGATTGTTTGTGCGGTGATGATGAGGGGTTGTGAGTAATCAGAGACGGGTTGTGTAGACAATCTGTTAATCTCTCCAATGTTTCGGCTATGTTGGGAACATTTTTATCCATTTGTGATAAATGTTACTTATTGCACTTCCTCAGTCTAGGTGTACCGCTAGAATGTAACAAGCTGCGGTCGTATCGGTGGGATTGGAGATATTCATTGTGTTCTGTTATTTTTAAGGGGTCATTTGTGGATCATGGTCAAAGTCAACAATGCTGCTCTTTCATAAATGCGCCCCAAGATTTAATATGGCAGGGCTCGTTCTCCTTCAAAGAAACACAATGTTATTGCATCCCAACGCCATCCCCCACTGCCTTTTGGGCAGGGTGTGAGTCCGGCGTTCGTCTAGACGTGCGGCATCATTAACCTGCCACGACCTCGGCCCCTGATGAATTCGCTCTCACATCCCCTGCAGCCTGGCGTTAGCAGCCCTTCCTGCAGTCCACTGGGAACTGGGGCTCCTCTGGACTGGCCATTAGAGCCACATCGCCTCTACTGGCAGGCATTAATAGGCCAAGTGGCCGGAGCCTCTCTCAGACTGCTGAATAATTCAGACCGTCTGGGCCGTGTCTAGTCCCGGGGCGCAGGGGTGGGGGGATGTGAACTGGGGAAGCAAGGTGCAGGGGGGGGGCTGCATGGAGGTGCAGGGGTTAATAACAGGTCTGCCTCTCTGTGTCAGCAGCTGCTCAACCCCCTCTACCCCCCCAACCCCACCCCATGTATGAAAGAATCCTATCCAGTTGATTAGATTTTTCAAAATGGATCAATTTTTAATCAGCGGAGCATCTGACTACGGTCAATACCATTGTCGCTGGGAAGACAGTTGTTGGACAGCCGTCTTTATTTACAGGAATGTTTGTTTTTTACTGTATGCAGATGGGGAGGCAGGAAATGGCTAGCTCAGATCACTGCACCACTGCAGTCCCTGGCCTGTCCAGGCAGGGGTCCTCATCATGCATGTCTGCAACAACAACAACACCACCACCACCACCACCAAGGCTGAAGCAAATCCAGCGCTCCCTGATTCTGCCCTTTTGGATGTTTAGTCGTGAATATTTATTCACATCAGAGCATGAAAGGTGGATTAGTCTAATGTCTTTTCCTGTGCGAATGTGGGTCTGTCCGGAGAGACTTCTCTTACCATTTTGCATCTGCATAAGTAGTGAGTAGGAGTGAGGAGCCAACAAACTAGCTGTAATACCGCCATCAAAATTTCATTGGGCTGTGGGGAGACCCTAACATGTTAAATAATGAGGAGCGCATAAACTTAATGTTCAGAACCTCTCCGCAACTGCTGACGACGTCTAGTTATGACTCGATACGTAGGCAGAATTATGAGGAGATAATCCTTCTTCAGAGTGCTCCTCATCTTTTACACATCTGGTTCTTAAACGCCCCCCCCCCCCAAATATTATTTGTGCGATCACTCTGAGGAGCCTTCAGTGTGTAAAGATCAGAGTGAAGTAGGTTTTATGAAATATAAATACTGTCCTGTAAGTATGGGGCGATATGGAGGAGCACTCTTACATGTTCCACTTTTCTATCTCCAAACATTTCAATCATTAATAAAAAAAGTATATATATATATATATATATATATATATATATAGAAATAGACGCCTTCACAGTGTCCTTATTAAACAGTGAAATGTTTCAGTAATCAAGGTCAAATGGTGCGATGTGCTGTAGAATCAATAATGTTCTGTCCTGATGGGGTTACATCAATATATTCAAGTCAAAAAGATCAATCAATAGTGGAACCAACATGGACACACTTCAAAGTGCAAACAAATGATTTCACATTCACTCCACGCTATCGCTCGGAAATACGATCATGTAGGCTAACCCAAATAATTAAGAAAACATATCAGTGGAAGACGAGCACTAAAAATGACAATTAGCCGAGCTTTAGAACGCCAGACGTCATCCCGCTGTGCCTGTGACAATGTCTCACCTCATAAACTGTCACGAAAAAGTGACTTTAATGACCCTAACACAAAACTAAGCAGAGGCAATACTGTTCCAACTAATCGTATTAACTTAAATTGAAATAATGCAGATATTAAAAAGCAGCTCCCATAAAAGGAACAATTAAAACTGCATGGTTGACAGTAAAAGCTACACGCAGTCAAAAAGGTAGGTAGTCCCAAAACACCTTCAATAACGCTGAGGCGACGGAGCATAAAGATGATACATGCACCAGTGATTTAGGAAGGTGACGGTAAAAGTAGGCTCTTCTGGAAATTGCTACAATTATCATAACAATGCAAATTTGTTCGCTTCCGTAAACTGAAAATCTTGTTGAAAATGACAAGACAAATGTAGGAGCGTTGGTTGTCCTGATCCAGACACATTGAGGAGGAAGACGAACGAGCACAACGACAATGACGCAAGACCACAACGCCTGTGCATGGATCCCCGATAATAACTGTAATTACAGTTTGATATTGTATGTGTGTAGCTTTTCTGTTATTCAAAACAAGCTCCAGAGCACTTCATAGTCATGAGAGATAAAAGAGTGAGCGGATGAAAGACATCAATACGACAGAAGGACACCGAGGCAGTGATGGAAAACTTGAAATAAGATAAAGAAAAGGTTTCAGCTACAAGGATATTAAGACAATAAGCTGTAGTCAGGAGGAATACATAAACGAAGATCACAGCAGGATATGACAGTCTTGATATTTTGTATATATAGATGTACAACACGGGACACTATGCAATAGTAGCAGTGTTTGATTGTTTGTATCTGCTAACAGAACTGGCATATTGACTGTAGTGTGTGACATAATGACGTATTGAATGATACATTTGCATATTGACATAATAACAAATTGGCAAATGAGACCGGCATGAATTTTGACCCTGAGATAGAGCAACATGTTTGCATATAAACAAGATGGCGTTGGCGTAACATAATGGCATGTGGGCATATTGACACATAAATAACGTCGACACATTGCAGACCGCCGCTTATTACCAGCGTAATTACTTTCCCTGGTTTCCTCTGTTCAAGCGCGCTCCTATGCACTTTTGAGTAGATATTTATTAACCTCAGTGGAAAGATATTGTTAGTTTATATTAAAGATGCACCGATCCGACTCTTTGAGTACCGATACGGATACATGGGCTCCAGTCATCGGCTGATACAGAGTACCAAACCGATACCAGTGTATCATTTATAAGATGCCTCAGTGTGTGGAAGTCTATAAAATGTCCCAGTTTCTCAAAGTCCAAGGTGAGGTCTTTAAATATCTTGTTTTCTCAGTCCAAACCCCAAAATATTCAGTTTAATATGATATAAAACAGAGAAACGCAGGAAATCTCATTATCTATGAGGCTGTAGACAGCATTTATTTGCACGTTTTGCGTTAAAAATTACTTAATTAATCAATTATCAAAATAGTTGACGATTATTTGTTCTGTAAATTGACTAATCGATCAGTCGCCTAACTGTTGCAGCTCTAATATCATTTATTAAAACATTTTCTGCCCCATTTAAACAGATATCAGATATATATAAAGGTGCATCCCTTGAATCTGAGACTACAGCAATCTGAAAAATGTCTCAAACGCTCATTATTAAAAATGACCATATATTTTAGTAATGAAGCAAATCAGAAATTACAATCATTTGTTGTAGCTTTATTCATGCTTCATATTTCTGGTGCTCCAGTTTTCTGACTGATTTGTATTGTTGTTTTTCCATTGTCTGACGGCGTAACGAGTGAGACAGTTCAGACTGAACATAAAACCCCCCTGTCCTCCATCCAATCTTCCCTCTTAAACATCAAACTTATGCAAAAAGAAGCGACGCTTTCACTGAGGAGTACTTATTTTTCGCTCACTAATGAAAATGTTTTGAATCTCTCTACTGCGGTGCCAATGGCGTTTGTTTCCTTCTTTGCTCTCTGATTATAGAACTGTATAAACTGGGCGAGATTTTGAATTCTTAGCTGATTGCGCGCCTGTAGCCATGCACTCTCTCTGCGTTCCTTTCCAGACCTCTTTCTCCTGATAGCCTCCTTTCTTTTTTCCTTTTTTTTTCTGGCACAGAGAGATGCAGTGCACTTTATATGCAGTTATGCTGAATAGGTGCTGATGTATGTTGAAAACAGTTTTGCAGGTGCCTTGTCAAAATTTGCAGTGGATAGGCAGTAACACAATTCTGTTTAATATGCTATCAATCAGCCAGTGGGCTCCCATTTGTACATACGGTATTATGAGTCTACTGTTCCCCCGACTATCGCGGCGCTGCTGGTGTTTAGCTGCTTCTCGTGTCCTCCAACAGTGTGTCCCTATTGTCAGTTTGTCTGTTTAATATGCAAAGGCGGTCATTCGGGGAGTCATTTTGGACCAGTGTAAACGAATCGGCAACAATGATTAGCTGGCGCTGCAGAGGAAGTGCCCATCATTGTGTTAGTGCATTTGGAGACCGTCGCTCCTCCCTCAGGTCATCTCGCCACTGCTCTCTCAGCCTTGCGGAGGGAGGACGCTCTCCGAGAAACACCCAAACAAGCTCCACAGTAAATACACTGTAAGTGGAGTTACTTAATGGGAGATTTTGCATGCTTAATTGCAAGTATGGATTGAAGGTCCATTAAAAGACATCAGTGTCTTGCAGTCCGGCATACAGTTTGAATATACTTGAAATGGATTGATCCATTGACTTCCTGGCTTTTCTATTTGAGAGAAGTAATTAGAAACAAAGAGGGCGAAAGCCATCTTGAAGATGATTTGAAAAACAAGAAATAAAAAAACACTGTATAGCATCCAGACGGTCTTTGCTTCGGATGCTGGACATTTTGATGTTTGTTCAGTGTATGCAAGCATGCTTCAGGGTGGCACCGAGGACGTCCGGAGGGAAATATCAGGCTTATTTATCGGAGCCTTTTTAGCCCCAGCTCAATAGCAGCAGTCTGATGGCCGGGTTACAGAGGGACTATCTATGGAGGAGGAGCTGCGCCTGGCGTCAGCTCCACTGACAAGCTCTTATTTACCGTCCAGATCTATGACTCATTTTATGTACCTAATCGTAAAGCACTGAGATTTATGGGAGGTAACGGGACAGTAGGGAATACCCCAGGAGACTGGCAGATCCAGCCCCCCCCCCGGCCCCTGCTCCCTTGGCTGGGCTTCAGGTTCACTCTACCTGGCCAACACCTTCCGGGAAGAAGAGTGTTGGAGCCCAGATGAGGGAGTCCATATTTCTGCCAGATATGGACAGCTGATAGCACATCTAATAAAGAAGGAGGTCGTAAAAATTGGATGGGCTAATGGATGACTCTGTAAGGATTAATAACAGCTTATTGGTCAGGTGCAGTGACCTCTTGTGGAGCTAACAATGCAGCGGCCAACTGGGCAGCAAGACGACCAAACCAATAAACAGTGTCGGGGTGGGGGGGGGGAATTAAATCGCTCTTATAATTTTGGACTGTATTCCCCCATATGTATATTATTTTACCAAATCCTGGTTTGTTATGTGCAGTTGCATTTTGTTTGTTTATTAATAATATATTAACTTCAGGGAGGAAAAAAAAATCTAAAGGTTGACATCCTCACTTACTATCGTTTCTTTCTCGTGTCTGCCACTCCAGCAATGGCAAAGGGGGAAGTGAAAACAAGAAGGTATTGTAAAACTGCCTTTGTTCTGACAGCAGCGCTCCCAGGGCCTGTTTTATATTCCTTCCGAAAATTAAAATTAAACTTTCATTGTTGTGCATGCTGTTTAATCCAATAACGATCTGATGTAACAAAGTGCCGTAATATCTCTCAGCATACTTAATCGGAGCGGACTTAGCCCTGTCACTTTATATTAACCTCTGCTGCAACAGGAGAAGGGCTTCACTAATCTGCCATTGTTGGGTTTGGCAGTCTGTAGCTGGTGCAAAACAGATTTGGCAGTCAGCGCGAAAGTAAAGGCTTTATAATGACAGCGGGGCCTCTCTGCTATTTCAGCTAATAATGTCAAAATCTAATAATGCTGTGGCCCTCGGAATTAGATGGGAGGTGAATGGGTGGCAATAGTGGCGGTGTGGAAAAGGATTTATTTTGGAGGGGGGGGGGGGTAGGCTCAGCTATCCCACCTCTTCTCATTATGTCACCCACTTTTTAGGCTGCAAATTGGCAAACAATTTAATCCCTAATGACCTTTTAAATTATCTGTGTGTGTGTGTGTGTGTGTGTGTGTGTGTGAATGGTTGCTTCTTGTATTCTGTTAAATCTGTGTAGTCCAGAGGAAGTCGTGTGAAATAGTGGACCGTCCTGACATCTGACATCATAGTTAGATCGCCATTGTGTTAACAGGATATTAGGTTCGCCGGGAAGCATCTGAGCGAGGGACCTGAAGAGTCTCTGCTAACAGAGTGACCTCACACAACTCAGCTCGGCAGCATCTGCAGCGTCATCAAAGCACTTGACTCCTGTGCCGCCCCCTCCCCCGCCTGAACGCAGCCTTGTAACTTAAAACAAAAAGCTGATTGGCTGCTCTCTCAGCCTCCCCTCATCCCCTCCTCTGTGGAAGAGGTCTCAGCCCGGGAGATAAAATAGTAGTTATTTCTCATGTGCTATGCCATTTTGTCAGTTTGACTGTTCCACTTATTCAGTGTTTTTTGACTTGCTGAGCTTGAGGGGATGTGAGTGCCATTTCGCAGCCAGATCTGAGTTGTGTTGATTGAATTAGACAAAGTCGGAAGATAATTAAGAACCGCAAGGCGCTGCAAAACTGTCTGCTTCCAAACTGGTGAAAATGAGACGCTGCCACATCAATGAGCTAGCTGGCTCTGCTTGATGTCAGTGGTGGGTTATATCAGTTGACACCCTTACCTCCTAGTGCTGGAGCCAGTTTCCTCCTTTCCCTTTAATGTTTCTCCAAATATGATTAATCACAAGCCGTAAAACCGTTGCTTCTGACAGTGCACCACGTTTGCACAGCTTTGTTTGTTTCTTTCACGGTAGTAATATGATCCTCAGCTGCCAAGTGTAGTTTATGGCATAAACATAACCCCAAAGAGGTGTGTCTGGGAGTCAAATGGGAATTGCAGCTTGGCCCAGAACGTCTCTAATGCTTAACTCGTGATTTAGAAGGTCTGCAGTGTTGTTGCATCTGTTTGTTTTTTTTTACATCACAGTATTTTGTCTAAATTACAGTATGATCTGCACTACGTTTAAATCCCTTCCAACTTTCCTGTACAGCCAAAAGGTGAGGCACAGTGAACTACTTTCCTAAAACAAAAAAAACACATTTAATGTACGTAAAGTATTTGGAGAGACTTCATTTTCCCCCCAGAAAGTCATTCATGGATTGTGAGAAGGAGGGCTCAGGCAGTTGACTCTGTCTGATAATGTGCTGCCAGCTCATGTGCATTCAGGCACTTTCTCAGCCTCTCTCTTTCTACCTCACCCATTTTATTTTGGTACCCTATTTTATGGATGTTGGCCATGTTGGTGCTTCTTTTTCTTCATTGCTGGATAGGTAATGTAGCCGTGAGGTTAATGTTGAGAATCGTATAGCTCTGGCACAATAAAATTGACACCGTGAGACCTAGAGAGGGATGATTATGGTATTGTGCCGACTATGTGCGTGTGCCTTTTTGTGTTTGTGTGAGCCTGAATGTGAAAGAGGGGTTTCCGAAGCCCCCCCCCCCCCCTCCCCCCCAAAAAAAGGAGTTGGACTGTAGGCTGGGGAGGTGGGAGCGCAGAGGAACACGGGGTGTCAAAGGCTAATTTTCAAAGCCACTCACGGGCGCTCATCTCTCACCGTGAAGTGGCAAGCGTGGCAAGTGGCTTGCACGTTGTCATGGATACTAAAGCATGGGACCCCAGAGATGGGGGAGCGGGGGACGAATGGCTGCCCCGTCTATAGGATTCCTGTCAGCTGTGGCCTGATAGATGGCATTGACGGATCATTTGTCATACTGTAATTGTTCGCAGCAAACACAGAATACCCACTAGTATAAACAGTAGTGTGTGCCGCTGGGCTAATAAAGCGGGAAAATGGAAAGGGATTCACTGATCCACTGCCTCTTTCACTTAAAGAGACAATGGCTCTGTTGTCCGGCACAAGGCGTTCTGATTAGAGCCGTGAGGGCTGAGAAAAAGCTTCGGCCGAGAGAATAAAACAGGGCAATCATAAAGCAAACGGCAGTCACTTCTCTGTATCGATGTGGCTAGGCGGGGGTGAAGTCTGTGAGAAGTGTTGACAGCTGAGGGAACAACGGGAGTAGGTCTAGGGAGTGATTCGTTTTCTCCCCCTTCTCTATTTGGCCACTGAAACGGTGACGGAGAATACTTGTCCAAGATAACAAATACAGCACAAGTGCAGATGCATGGCTGGGACTAGGAGCTCTATCTGCCACGGGCTCTGAGATAGCCAGACGCCTGAGTTGGGTACAAATGACTCTGGGTACAAAGGTACTATTTGTTCTCCCTTGTTTTGGTATGGGCTCTGTGTCTTTGCTATTACTGTTGGGATTGACCTAGCGCCATCTCTCTGCTTGGAATGCTCTCTCCGGCCCGGCTTTGTCTGGGTATAGAGGCGCTCAGACAGGCGTGACTGTCGAGGTATGTACGATACATGACCCGGGGTTTCTAATGTGAAATGGAATTGTCTGAAAACCACTTTCATCAGTTGGGATTCTGGGGGGAAAAAAGTTCCAGATTAATGGTGATGGTGGAGTGCCAGGGCACCAGCGGGACACGATACTTCACAATACTCACCACAAGTTCAACATTAGTCATCCAATCCGAGAGGTGATCAGGATTGTGTTGTACGTTGACGTATTTTTACTCACTCTTCTGCTCACGTCATACCTATCCAGGGAGCGTGTTAGTCTGTTTTTTGGAGATGCACCGATCGATCTGCCGCCAATCAAAATGCGACAGTTTTCAACTGATCGGCCGGCCAGTCTCATATTTTTATAGCGGCACACAGCGACACAGACCCATGACATGTTGCTGGTGTGGAAGTTCATCATTGCGATAGAAGAAGACATAAAGCTGCAATTTTTCATAACTGCAAATCCAACATAAGCTGTGGAAGAACAACCTTAAAAAACAGACACTTACATTGTAATAAACAGCTAACAGCTAACAGCTAACAGCTAACGTTAATGGGGGTTGCATTGACTTGCATGATGATGCGTTCAAGTAAAAATTTGTATAGTGAAGGCCATTTATAATGATATGATATGTAAAATCTTTAAAATCTCTTTTTAATCTAGTAAAAAAAAGTTTTTGGCAAGAAACTTGAATAAATGTAGGTGTTTTCACAGCCATATAAAGTAGATATTAGAGAGGGAATATGGGTCCGTGCATGAAGTATAATTCATCTGCTATTGTTCATGTTGTGTAATGAAGAAAGTCAGATTTGGGGCGTTGCCTAATTTCATTTGCCTACTTGTTCTCATGCAAATGTATCTGATATGCGTTTCAATTTTCAATTCGCTTGACTTTTAAATGACGTTTTTTACCTGTGCCTGCTGCTCGTTGGTATTATGGTAACATGGATTTCAGGCCAGCCAATCAGCTCCTTCCCATCTTAAAACCTAATTTAGACTCTTTTGTCATCTATTATTAAGTTGTACAAATCATTATTATTGACGCTTCCTTGTTCAATAGAAAGAGACATCGACTCTTTCTACAGTCAAGACTCATCACACGTCTCAACACTATAGCCGGTATCAATTACCCAAATAGTGTAAGAAGCCTTTATTAAATAAATACATTTACACACAATCAAATAATTTGAGGAATCATTATATACAGATAATTCCAGTGTTTGTGCCCATTGGCGAATCCAAAATTGGAAGAAATTTAATTTAGCTCTCCTTAAATTGCTCATTCGAAAATTGGCAACTTTTACTTTGAAGGCGAGCTGTCTCTGTTTCCGGCTCTCGACTTTCTTGACTCAATTTCCATTGATCATGTTGGATAATGGAACAAGCTGACGGAATTGCATTGCACGTGTTCATCAATGCAACATTAACACAGGCAAAGCATTAACCACGTTAAAGCAGCAGCGGCTACCGAAGAACAAACTCACACTTAACAGAATTTGCTGCATATTTGCACAAGTAGGCAAATGAAATTAGGCAACGCCCCAAATCTGACTTTCTTCATTACACAACGTGAACAATGGCAGATAAATTATACTTCATGCACAGACCAATATGACCCGTTTAACCTCCTAACACTAATGTTAGCTTGTAATATGTCTAAATAAAACTACTAATGCCAAGATTTGTTTTTAATCAAAGCAAATATTTAAATTAAAATGATTTCTTTCCTATTAATTTGATTGGTGTTTTGCAAATAACCACTATAGATGACAATAACAAAGTAAAAAGATAACAGATTACACTGACATCGGGACAGTTGAAAGTCATTTTTTGGGAAAGTGACGAAAAAAGTTCGTCCGGAGCGTTGCTAACAATTAGTATTCTCAGAAAGAAAATCGGACTTGAAAATCGTAAAACGTCCATGAAAATAGCTATCGGCGCTTCTCTAATTTTTATGCAGGAGGCAGCTGGTAGTTGTGTGATGTGTTGACTAAATGTGTGTGTTGGGGGGAACCCGTGTCCTGCTGCCTGCCGATGAAGTGTTCTAAAGCGAGCGCTGCTGGCACTCCTCGTGGAGCACTTCACCCCTCCGACTGTACCCTGACAAACTGTGACGCCTGGAGCACTTTAGGCTGACCCGGCTCCTCACCTCCTGCCTGATGGACAGATTAAAGGACCATTAAGCATAATTACTGTTTCAGTTGAAGAGGCCAACTCATCCTGTCAGAAATAGTTACAAATTGCTGCACCTCTGGCCCCTGTACGGTTCTTAAATACTGAATTTTATTACATTTGTCTACTTTCTTATCATCAAGTTTGGGCTTTGACGATAAGAAAAGATCGGAAAAGCAAAAACGGTGACTAATGGAAATAAGTATTTATGTATTTTTGACGTTTTGCCATTGCGATAGGTCTTTCAGTTTTTGTGAATATGTGGCTCTGAGCCAATCGGAGTGAGTCTGGTGGCAGCGGAGAGGAACGTGACAGGTAGTTGATGTGATCTGGAGTGGAGCGGTGTGAGTGTGTGGTCTGATGCGCTGTCGGTCTGATTATGTAAAATGCGGTGAGATGGTGTAACATTGGCTGGCTGTTGCAGTGGTTTGCCAGCTCCAGAGGGCCTGTTGCCAGTTTTACAGGAGAATATGCAGCGGCGCCTCGTAATGTTCTCCTCTCTGTATCCATAAGAAAACCCACACTGCTGCCCAAGGGAAATTGGTCGATACCATCAACCCAGCTGGAGGCCCAGGCGGCAGTCGGGAGTTTTCCCATTTTTTACATCAACGCTGATGTTTATTATGAGATCTCCCTTTACTGTAACCTGCCCCTCTTGCGCCCCTTCTCATCCTCATTTGGCCGATTATTACACCCATGGTGAGAACAAACAGTTTCCCTACTTAATAATTCACATCACTTTCATCTGATACTCAGTTACCATGGGCAATTTAGTAGTTGAATAATTTTGTGAAAAATTCATTTATTATCGCTGTGCGTTATGAATCTGGAGAGACGGAGAGTGGAGTGGTGGAGGATTTTAAATTGCGTCTGTGGAGCGAGGGATCCAAGGGTAGGTAATGTGTTCTAATGTTCTCAGCCATATGCATTGTTTTCAGGGCTCATCGGTTTTACATCGATTCCCACTGAAGTGTTTAATTGCATCATGAATATGATCTAATTCTGTCCTTTTCACTGAAACTGGAGCACTCTCTGTAAATGATGTACGGCCTTGACAGCACCACATCAGGATGTATTTTATATGGAATGTAAATTATAGTGTTAAATTAGCCTGGAAAGATAACTAGCTGGCACGGTGGAATGGACTCAACAGTTTAATTTAGTGTCAAAAGGCCGTGAAGGGATAAATCACCTCTCTCTCCCCTCTCCACTATGCCATATTAGGCTTTAATCATTCTCCTTTTCTTGTAATATCACTTGTTTCTCACCGCTGCCTAAGGAATCCTTGAGAACTACACTGCATTTCTCACAGCGTCACTTGGTTACTTGCAAATGCTTCAATGTGAGCACATGGAAGACAGTGTTGGCCTCTTTCGGACTTTTACCGTTTCTTTCTCCGGAGATCAAAATCCCCTTGAAGATCTGAAATTCCCTTTTTAGTTTTTACCAGAAGCAGCATCTTTTAAAGTACAAAAGCAGGTGAAGAGGTGCTAGGCTTGAAGCCGTGAGGTTTGGTTTATAAGAAGGACCTCTCCCGGTTCCCTGTCCTCAATTCTAGAGTGTTTGTCTGAGTGGTTCTGCCATTATCTGAATCTTACCCTCCATGACTGGAATATAGGCCACTGTGCCTGGGAGCAGGCCCGTCTCAGCCTGGTCTATCTGGTGCGATTGTGTTCTTGACAACAACCAGAAGAATCCACCTGGCCAAGATCTGGGCTTTAACGTGAGAAATCACTTGGCTTTGTGTTCCCAGAGTCCTTGCTGGGAAGTGACTTTCACTCTGATTCAGGCAGAGAGAGAGAGAGAGAGAGAGAGAGAGAGAGAGAGCTTTGAGCGGCCAGATGACACCCTCCGGGTGACGTAAACACCTTAGCACCTTCATGAGTGTACTACCTGGTTAGTAGTAGTTTTACAAACATGGATATCTGAACCCGACTACTCACCGCTAGACAACCAGGGCACCTCCTCTGCCTTTGAATTCCTCCCCCTACACTGCTGATTTTGACAGCTCTCTGGAGAAAAGGGCCCTTAAATTATCAAGTGGGGCTGTAGTTGTTTTCCTTGTTGTTTTCATCCCTTAGGAGGGGGGGCTCGGGGGGGGCTTTGGGGAGAAATTGGTATGTTAAATGAGCTATGGGAGGTCTGCTGAGGCTTTTTTCTTTTTTTTTCGAGCCGGGGTTCAGTCAGACGAGAATTGCTGCGTTGGGCGTTTGCGGCAGCTGTGTGAAGTCATTTTCCGGGAGTGCAAGCGGGAGAGAGGTGCGGATTAGGCAGCGCCTCTGAGCCGGAACAAGTCTGTCTGGGAAGGGATGAAGGCTACAAACCATAGATCTAATTCCCGCTCACGCTGCTAGACAGCAGAGACACTCACACACAGCCAGTGTGAATTAGGCCCATTTGCTCCCCTCAGTCTGAAGCGAGCGAACACAGGAGCAGACAGGGAGAAGTTGACAGACTCCTCACATCCTGCCCTCTCTCCCGACTCCCCGCGCTGCTTCCAGCCCACCTCCAAAAGCTGTCTGCAGCTCGCGCTCGTTCTTTTTTTATTGTTTCTTGTGCTGCAGGTCTTTATTATTGCTGACATTAACATGAACAACAGTGCAAAAACAGGTTCCACTCTAATCCTGGGAGGGGTTAAAAAAAGAAAGAAAAAGAAGGGCATTCCACTGGCAGTGCAGAAAATGTTTGCACCTGTGGCCCCATTGATTGCGTGCTTGAAGCTGCAATGCTCAGAAGTCCATGTCTTTTTAATGTGTGTAATGCTTCGCCTCAGGTCATGCGATTGCCCCGAGGTTAGGAAAGGTTCACGGGGCCGTGTGCAGTGGTGGATGAGCCGATTCGCCGATCCTTCTTCTCCTCCGCTCTGCCTTCACATGCACCCGAACCCAAACCTTTAGCGCCCTCTTGTCCGAACCTGACCCCAGAGCCGTGCAGTGAAGGGCCGGGATCAATGGGGCTGACCCAGATACACTGTTCCCCCACTGCCTCTTTGTGATTGGACACAGTTTTGCTTGTGGGTCAACCCCGGTTTCGGAGAGGCAGGAGGGGAAGTTGCGATTTAGACCTGAATTAACCTCTGAATGCTATCCATCATGTAACTAGTGATGGTCCACGGGCCCGCGGGCTCCCGGGCAATCTCGCTAAAAGTGTTAACAGCAGTCCTGCTTTCCCCCTCAATTCCACTAGACTTATTTCAGAAGAACCTCCAAAAATCAATCGGATTGCTTTAGTTATTAAGGCTGGTTTTTAGAGCTGTGTTAGTGGTGAGGAAAGATGGAGATGTTGGTGTGAGGACTCCCCCCCCCCCCCCCCCCCCCCCCACCCCCCGGTCTCTCCCCGTTGTGCCTGTCTCTCCCATCACAGCCCTCTGCACCCTGCGTGCCCAGTAATGAGTTGTATTACATGCTCTGTGGTGAGCATGTCTTGTGTTAGGAGGCTGCATTCAATCCTTGCACCGTGAATGGAGGGGTAGGCTCTTTGTGTGTCTTTGAGGGGCACTGAATTGAAACGGTGTGCACCGAGTGAAGCTGATGAGGAGCGAGCGAGTCCTGAGAGGAGCATGTGGACGCCTGGCAGGCAGCAAAACACTGTAGCGTGTTTGCGTGCGCTTTGTGCGTAGACATGCATCCAACATTGTGTCTGCCAGTGCGCTCTGTGTGTTCACTTGCAGAGCTAGGCGGGTTTTTCAAGGAGAACGTGCCGCCGAGCTGGACGTAAGTCGAATCAGCCGTAGTTCCACGGTTTACTTATCCCACATTCTCAAGCGGCCTGCCAAGAGGTAGTGTATATCGCGTGAATGAAAATCTACTCCAGTCGACTCATTCATCACTTGAGCCTCTCATTGTGACCCTTTTACAAGGACTGGCGAGGGGCCTCGCTGTGGGCTAAGTGATTTTATGAGGCGACATCATCGGGCTCCGGTCTTATTCCTTTTTGTAGGAATGCATTTTCTACTTAGATGGCAACAAACTGCATTTGCACTTAAAACATATTCTGTAATCTTCTGTTATTTTACATACAAATTGCATCCCGGGCGATGCATTCATCATTGCTCATATCCAGCCCACTCCTAAATGAAAAATGTATCCGAGATGAATAATGGATCCCTCCATAGTATAATTTTGTGTTTCTTGAATATAGTCGAGAGTTCCTCCTCTGCGTTATCCTCTAAATTTTGCCACCTTGCCTTGGATGAAGTTTCAGTGGAGGGAGATATGAAGAAAAATTACTTATTTACCGCGGTTATTGTTTACCTGAGAATTGCTGCAATATGAAGCTTCCTCGACACACATAATATGTGGAAGATGCCGATCCCCCCCCCAAAAAAATAAAAATAAAAGCACACGGCCGTTGCAATTCACGGTGTAGTGACTTCAGGACACATTCTAACGCCAATCAATCACGCTCATGTGCCGTGCCGTGTAGTATCCTATACGTGTTCAGTCTGTGGAACAGTTGGTTGGGAGATGATAGGGTTTGCAGCTATAGCGAGCGTACACACAGGTGCCGCTGTAGTGCCAGTGTTGAGGGGTTCCTCTGGGGGCTATGGGTGGGCAGCCTTGTGTGAAGCCGGGAGAATTGAGGTTGAGTAGCTGAGCCCTCTGTCTTTATCTCTAATTACATGGTGAAGCTCGGGGAGATTGGGCAGAACTGTAAAGCCCCCACAGATAGCTTGGTACACCCCCTCCTCTTCCTGTAACACAGCAGGGTCTGGGGATGTGAAGCAGAACCAGGTCTGTTGGGGCTCTAATCCCACCACAGACGTTCTCCCCGGGGAGTCCCCGCTGTTCTTTCCTCTCCACAGTCTGCCACATTGCAACCCGCCGCTGGGGGAGAAGCACGCCGAGGCTCCGGCAGCCCACTCTGTCGTGCTCTACTTGCTCCTGTCGGTTTTTTGTCGTCCCCAAAGTTTCCCAGCCCGTCCTGGGAGACATGCTGACACCGAGTTGCAGATGGGAAGCGGTGGACCGAGGCAGCTGGTGTCACAACGTGGATTGGAATTCGCAGTTGGGATAAAATATGAAACAAATATGTCATTGTACATATGTTTTCCACAGTTTGTTCATCCAGCTGTTTCCTCGATCAGTCCCCCCCCCCCCTCGCTCCCCTTTGCCTTGCCATATAAACCCTGATAGGGCCGGCTGATACTAATCCATTATTTGTCCCCATGTGCCCAGTTCTTCTCCAGAGCGGGTCCAGTCACTTCTAAGCGTTTTCCTCTGTAGCTGATCACGCTGCTGGATCACTTATAACAGCTCTGTCTTCTGGATTTGAATGTTTGCACTTTGTTGTTTTGATGATTTGAGGCACCACTATCAAAGGGGAGCGCAGAACATACTTCACTACAAATGAGAAAAAGCAGAATTATTCCCAGGCAGTTAAGTGTCCTTTGATTCCTTTGCAAGTTTAATCTGCGGAAATCGATAAAAGGATGCATGTTGGGCTTGGGAGTCAACAGCAGCCGTGTTTGATGGGTAAACGGACAACCAGATGGATGATGTGGGGGAGCATTCATCTTTCTTTAGGCAAATTGGGCCGCTAGGTCCTGACTAATTGATTGATTGCTTGACTTGCTGATACAATCAAAGCCTGGCCTGATTTATGGCGATAAATCGATTGATTAATACGCTTTCCTGTGCAGAGGTGGATCCGTGATGGTGGTGAGAAGTGTGTGTGTGTGTGTGTGTGGGGGGGGGGAAGACACCTCCAAGTCACACATCCGTCTTGGAGCCGTCAGCCTTGTTGGTTTAGTGTGGTAATAAGGAAGGCCCGGATCTCCCAGCTGACATTTACAAAGAGCTGGTCGGCTGTGACCCGCTCCCTAGATTAACCTACACTTGTTCTCATAAGCAGCACTGATATTAAAAGATGGGGAGCAGCAGCAGCAGCAGCATCAGCAGCAGCAGCCGGGAAAAAGTGTGACTTTTTTTTCAGTGCACCGTTTGCATATATCATTAGGAGGGGAACAACGAAAATCAATTGCACATTCCAGAATAAATAAAAAGAAATATCTTGAGCAGCGTAATGCGAGGGCCTCTTGTTGACTCTTTCCAGATTACATTTAGCCGGGTGTTTAAACGCTGATTTACAGCAAGATGGAGTCCATTCCCCTGCACTCGCCTGCCTGTCTGCCTGGCCTGCTCAGAATATGAAATGGAAGTTAAACACTGTGAATCTCCAGTGTGGGGAGGAGGGCTCTGGACGTGTGGGCAGTGTAGCATCAAATAGATTGTGTTTCCTCCCGTGTAAACGCCTAATGTGTGCCGAGTGCTCTGACACAGATGAATGTAAGGAATTTGCTGTAAAGACTTTACGGCCCTTTTGAGAGACGTGGCTGGGAACCGGTAGTGTGGAACCTGCTCCACGCCCCCCCCCCCCCCCCCCCCCCCCCCCCCCCGTACACACGTCCACAAATGCACGTACACACTCGCGCGTTTGCACAAGTGCTTACACATGCACACATGTCAAGGCGCACAGCCCTCCGAGGAGAGCAGCTACATCAAACTGCTACGGCTGGCGCGGACATCGGGGGATGCTTTTTTATTTGCTGTGGGTCAGAAATGGCGGCCCTGATGATGTGATGCGAATCGCTCTCACGGACCTGCTCCACACTTTGTGCTCTGCTATGGCAAGAAAATAATCCCGGCGATTCTCCTGACCGGGCTCATCGTTTAATATACGAGAGCTACCTCCTGCTGCAGAACAGGGCGAATTATAAAGCGATTCATGTATAAACTGCCCTTTCAAGTGACTGCTCCCATTCTGCGGCAACGGAAACTCGTCTGCCAGATCTCGGAGCCTTTGTGACGGCGCTCAAAGCTCCCGGCTGCTTGTTGTCAGCGCCGGTTTTATTCCCACTCTCACCGCTCTATTTAGATCCATTTATTTTTGGTTCAAATGCTGTGAAAATGAAAGTGCGACGGAGAGAAGGAGGGTAAAGGAGCGTTGCCGCTCTCTCAGACAGGTGGCCCCGGTTTATGTCGCCAGGCCCCAGGGGCCCCCGCTAACCGAGTCTGAGCGAGAGGAGGGACCCGTCTCTCAGCGCTACACAGGTGGTGTGAAACGCAGCCCTCTCCTCCACACCTGAAATATTCAGATTCTTCCAGCGGCGTCGCTTTGATCTCGCTGCAATCGACAAGGGAGAACGGAGGGAGTAGGGGGGGAGAAAACAACAAAAACAAGAGGAAGAGCAGCACACCTGAGAGCGAACAGATTGACATTTCTTAAGAGAGAATAAACAATCGCAGGTTAGCAGCGATGCATCGCTCCAGCTCGTCGTTTCAGGTGAAAAGTGGGCCATCGCGGTGATGGCTGCATCTTCGGGAGCCTTCCTCCTCTCCCACTAACTGACCTCGATGGTGAGGCTTCACAGAGACAAATCCCCCGCAGTGCACTCCTCTTCCCCACTTTGACAGAAACAGGAAAGCAAACCTTGTTTAAGTTCGTACCATCTCTGCTCTGCTCCTTTTTTAAATGCGTCCCCCGTTAAAAAAAAAAACCCCAAAAAACTTCACTGGCTGTTTTCCTTGTTCTTGGCTGTGGTGAAACCTCCCCGTCGCTCTTCTACATTCACGTCTCCATTTGAGCCGATTGTTTGGCCGACTGAGGTTATCATGTCTTCGCTCAGGTTTCAGCGCACTAGTCTGCTAATGAATCATAGGACTGTGCAATTAGTCACCCTGCATGTACCACACAATGACAATAGACACCCTGATTGTAACCACAGAGTTCGAAAGGAGCAGAACAATGGTCGCCCTTAATGATGATAAATAAGGTGTTGTAATTGGCCTTCGTTTGGATCAGTCAGTCATGGATTGTAATTTGAAGTTTCTAATTGGAGGACATTTAAAGTTATTCATTGGATTCGGAGTGGATACAAGGTCGTTTTGAAAGGGCTGTATTGAGATGTTTCCATGATCTCTCTTGATACTCTTTTTAATAAGACTTGACAATAAATGGAAATAGAGCCTCCCTGATCGTACTAAGATGTGTTACCAGTATATCAGTGAAAAATAAGAGATATGTGTGTGTGTGTGCAAGTGTATTTAAGTGTACATGTTGGAATTAAAGAGAGAGAAGTGTTGACAAGTAGGCTGTGCTCTGGTGCATCAGGCGCCAAAAACTCTCGAAATGAAGCAGGGTATGACGAATAATGGCTGACAACACCAGTCACACCTTTTGCTGATGGTTGTAACGCTCACAGGCTTCTCCTTCCTTTTGTAAGATTTAGCATGCTGTTTGAAGACAGCCTGACTGACTGGGGATTAATTATTTTGGATGATTTATCAGACTTACCAGTCCAGAGTTTAGAGAGGTGTCAAAATTAAATGTGATTTTCCTCGTTGGAAAGTCCTCACAATCTATACGCTACCTCCATATTTCTGCACTGTGCCGTCAGTGTTGCTGCTGCCGAGTGGACGGTTGCAGAATGTGCAGGTAATTCGTTTGGGCAGGGATTTCCAACCTGGGGTTTGAGACCCCACAAGGGGCTCGCACGATCTGCCTGAGGGGACACGAGACAATCATCAGGATAGGAAACCAGAAGAAAAACATTTGCTATTAAGTATGGTATGTTTTTTACGTATTATTTGCTTAACGACTGACAATGCTGTTATTGGCTTTTGCTTAATGTCAAAGGAAATATTGGACATTTTGGGAAATACGCTTATTTGCTGTGTGGCCGAGAGTTAAATTAGAAAATCTCTGTTGAATATGAATAAAGTGCCACAAGACAGTTAGCTTAGCATTAGCTTAGCAGAGAGACTGGAAATAAAGGAAAACAGCTGCAGTTTGTTCCTGTCTTAACGCTAAACTGAGCTAACCGTCTCCAGGCCGCGACTTTGTTTTTGCTAGGACGGCGAAGGCGTGACCCGCCCTACTCTGCTTTTGATTGGCTAGTACTTGTTACCTTCCTTGTTGGAGTGGTTAGGTTTAGGCGTGAGGAGTGAGATTGGTCAGGGTCAATGGCCATAGCTTCATATCTAGCAGACAGACGTGAGAGTGGTATCAATCTAACTCTCCCACCATGTTTGGGTGTCATTTTTGTAGTTTCTTAGCGATTGATAGCAGACCTTTTCTGAATCATAATAGGGTCAAATCCACCCACCTGTCACCTCGCAGCAGGTTATAACAAACCCTCAGGATTACATGCAAATAGTATTTGACCCATGTTTGATTTGGGGATGGCGGTGTGGATCGGAGCAGCTCTAGATGAGCTGACGGAGAGTAAAAGGGAAGGAGCAGCAGTCGGTGGTAAACAGATGGAGGGAGATGCCAGGTGATAGCGGCCCCCCCAGTGCCTCCCTGTCAGAGGCCGCGAGCTCAGCTCACGTTCCTGGCACCGGGTCACAGAGGTTAGAGGCTCCTCCCGCCCAGCTCCTTCTGTCTGGACGGTCCAACAACACACACACACACACACACACACACACACACACACACACAATCACACACACACACTGCTGTTCTGCCCTTAACTGATATTCAGCCCAAGGAGGTCAGATAAGAGTTCATTTTGGATCTTTCATATGGACAGGCGCCAATGCTCGCTCCTCCATCCCCCCACCATACGGCTCCCTCCTCCCTCAGTGGCTGGGGGTTGGTGGGAGGGGGGGGGGGGGGGGGGTTGCCAGTAATAATGTTGAGGCCAGACTAGACTGCAGTGATTGGGGCCATTGATTGTGGTGATTTGATTTATTGATCAGCCCCCCCCCCCCCCCCCCCCCCCCCCCTCAAATGTGGCGTCTGAGATGCGGGGCTAATCTGAGGCAGCTATGGACGATCTTTTGCCTCACAGAGGACGGGAGGCGAAAAGGAATGCATGAAAGGAAACTACACTTATCTTAATCACACACTGGTCTCTGCTCTGCCTTTGCTGCAGCCTCTTGTGTGCGGATGTCAGCGCACATGTGTGCACGCATGTGCGCCCACCTGCTCTTTTGTGCGAGACCTTGCGTGTGTGTGTGTGTGTGTGTGTGTGTGTGTGTGTGTGTGTGTGTGTGTGTGTGTGTGTGTGTGTGTGTTTTTGCGTCGGTGTGTGTATGCGGTGGGGGGTTGTGAGGCAGTACAGTCACCAGGCAGAACAGAGTGGATCTATAAATTGATGGAATTCAAAGCCTCCAGCATCGATTACCATTATAACAAACAGCAGCACACAGAATGTCTGATTATTTTTAGACAAAGATTCTGTGCTCTCAGCAGCTATTCTGCTGATGCTGTCACACTTTCAGACATCTGCCTATGATTGCAATTAGATGGGATACAAAAAGAAAAATAATACCCCATCTGCATTTCCCCCTCTCTCCTCCTCCTCCCCATTTTTTTCCTCTTTAATTTGTGCTGCCCGAGCCCAGTGCACACAATAGTGATTTTGACTCAGTCTACCTCATTGCGGCACCTTGGTAGTTTTTTTCCCAGTTGTCAACATTTTCCACCATGGGCTGTCTTTGTGAAAGGCAAGAAAATAGCTTACCACTACAGATGTAATCAAGACGAGCTGGCTTTAATGAATCAATGTCAAATCTACTCCAACATAATACATTAGTGAGTCCCGCATTTTACCTAAAACATTCGCACGTGGACAGATTGTTACCGTACATCTCTCTCTGCTCCCGTTTTCGTCAAGAGCTATTGTCTTTGCCGGATTGGGTGATGAGACCTTTTTACTCTCTGTTTGCCGCTGTTGCCTGCAATCGGCGTAACTTCGTTCCCATCTTTTAAGTGAAGCATAACACACTTGACAACCAGCTTATGTTATGATCCTCAGTGCTTTGTCTTTGCACAGATGTGTTGCCACCGCTGGCCTCCGTTCTTCTTGCTTGGTTTATCTCTCACCCAATAGAGTCTGAAGGGACCACTCCCTGCAGTCTTTGCTGCAACACACTTGCATAAACCTGAGACCTCTTAACGCAGTGTGAACGGTTGCCTGTCAGATCATGTGAGGGCTCCGCCACAGACGCCCATAGCATCCATCTTTGGTCAGTGTCAGAGGGGCCGAGCCCACATTTGTAAGCTAAAGGACATGTGAGGCGTCGCTGCTTTTTTTTTTCTCCCCCCTGTTGTTCAGCAGTTCATTGAGCTTCAAGTCCATTTACCGACTGCCAACACGCTGCAGGTCTATCCTGTTAAAGCCAATAAGCTTCTTGTTTCTTGGTCTTTGCTTTTAAGTCAGAAGTCACCAATTGCTTTCCCCCTCGCAGATTGACTTGAACACGCCAGGACTGGGTCCTGGCTACAAAATCCCTCCTTCTCGTCCCTCCAGCCCCAATGACAGCTCCGCCCTCCCCAGGGGAAACTCATCAATTATAGCTGGATGTTTGACTGGCAGAAGCTTAATGACAGGAGCTCTGTATTGACCCAGACTGCCATACACTGAACATTTTTGTCCCAATCGTCCTTTTCAAAACCTGTCAAATAATTACTCGCCTTTTCCCCTTTTTAAGACATCGGAGGTATCTGCGTGTTCATGCAAATGATTCCGACGAACGGATGAAGGCCGGCATAATGGCGGGAGATAAGTGAATTTTTATCGGGGATCTCAAAGGTGCCCTGGTTGTAGGATGAAACGGATCACATCTGATTAGGAAGCAGAGGAAAAATTTTCTTTAGTATCTTTTGTCTCCCGAGATAGCATTGCGAAACACTACATCGCGGAGTTGCTCCCATCATCAATCTGAGCAAGACGACCAAAGTAGCAAACAGTCTGTTCTGCTTCACTTCCTTCCAGTGGGTTTCATTTGATGGGCTGTTGCCCTGGCTCCCCGCCCTCGTAATGGTCTAGAAACTGTGGGGGTGCTTTCAAAATAACCATGCCATTATGGTACCACTGTTCGGCTTGCATACAGGATGAGTATTCACCATTCTCATCAGCTGAGCGGCAATAAAAAGTGAACCCAGCTCTACAGCGACGGAGAATCACCACACTGTTATGTCTTAAGTACTTATAAAATCCACTCAAAGTCACTTCTCGAGGAATTTTCTCTTGGCAAGATTAGCCGGTCTGGGGCCATTTGAATCTAGTGGAGGTTGGCCGGCTTCTGAAAGCTCTCTAATCTCCAGGAAGGCTCATCCCAGATGGACTGTGAGGACTAACAGGAATGTACAAAGTCCTGTCGCCATACGCTTTACAGCCACGGCCCTTTTTTCAGTGACAGTATGTTTCACCAGGAATGACACATTTCCCAATAACCAAATGCATCCTAAACATTTGGATACTTTCTAAGTGTAGACCATTTATTTTACATTTGCTCTGCACATATTAGTGCACCATGAAGGAAAATATTAAAAGATTCACAATCAGAACACAACTCTATTTACACAATCTATGACCGAAAGGAACAGGGAGAAGAAGAAACTAAAACACTAGATGGTTTGTCAATTTGTTCCTTGACAACAACTTAATACATGAGAAAAAGAAAAATCCAGCCATACACGTTAATTTAAACAACCAAGGACACAAGTTACCTGGCGTGTCGTATTGTCTAGTTATTCTTTCTTTAAACATTTTCTTGAACTGAAAAACATTCATTCGTCCCTTTGAGTCATTGTGTAGAGAATTCCACAGTTCGACACAGACTACTGAACTACTGACTACCTACCACGCACTGGAATCCGCTTTGGCCCGCCGTCCACATCACGCTCTTGTGATGCTCATCATGTAGCGATCAATTCCTCAATTCCTCTCCAGCAGCAAGGCAACCGAGGTAGCGCACAAAATGAACCACTCCATGCTTTCGTACTAGTCCGCTGATTGTTTGGTCTTTACTGCAAAATCTCACCTCAGTGAGTAAGTGACTTGAGTAAGTCGGTTTACAAGGAAGTTGGCGGGCGAAATCGATCACTCTGCCTTTGCATTGGCAGCGGTACTCATAAAAATGGCCGCCCCTCTGACCATCTTGCTTTGTTGATTTGAATGGGAATGTCCGTTGTACTGCCGTTTTATTTCTATGGTGTAGAACTTCAGATTTTTAAATGACAGGAGCAGTGGTGGTAACCAGACGAAAAATACATTATAGTCTGTCTTTGTTACAAATAGGAAATATGACAAAAGACATGCAGTCTCTTGGGCTTGGTGAGACTTTAGGGTTCCCACTGTAACAAGGTCACTGTGACTGTTGACAGGAGGAGCGGGGGATCGTACTGCCGACCCTGTGATCCCTGGACAAATCCCATTAAAAGACCAAAACCAACAATAGATTGATCCTAATAACAAGTATTAGCTGTGTGGCCAAAGCCCCATACGGCTTATTTCTCACTTCTGGAGACTTTTTTGTTGTCACAGAGAGTTTAGGAGTGCAGTGCAGAAAGTCACTGCACTCGGCTGAGAAATAGTTCAAGCATGTTACTCTCTAAAACAACAACGTGGTGTTTTTACTCTTTAATTGTTCGAATTAAAAGCCTAAAATTAGCTTTAGAGGTGTTTGATAGCTAAGTTTCCCACTGCCTCTAGTCTTTATGCTAAGCTAAGCTAATTGCCTGTTCGATGTAGATTTATATTTAGTGCACAATATATCAATCTTCTCATCAAACTGTCGGTAAGAAAGTATAATAATAACAATATTTCCCTTAAAGATGTTCCCTCATTAAGATGAACACAGACTATTATTTTGAATTAATTGCTTGTACCCTCCTGGTGCCATAGATACGCACTATTGCACCAACTGTGTATCGATCAGCAGATGAAAATAGTCCCCATCAAATGCACTACTTATTGATGTTCAGTAATGTTTTGTAAAAACTACAGTGTTCCTCCATTGTTGTCAGTAGAATTGTTATTACTTTTAATGAATTGTCCACCGCAGCACGGTGTCACAAGGAACAGTTACTGCCCAGATGATATAAGCCTCGCTCACAGACACACGCTGTGGTGTTTTAGTGTAGCATCTCGGCTTATTGCGTTTCCTCTAAGCTCAGTCCGACTTTAACCACTCTCTGACTCGTCAATCCAGGGACTTGAACCAGCAGCCCTTCAATTAACGGCCTACTTCTCTGACCGACGGGCGGCCACCGTCCCGCGTGGCCGCCGCACCCTTCCATTTTCCCTCTTTTTTTCTTTTTTCTTCCTCGTGTGATGATTTATTAAATTGCCTTTAAGTAAGACTGCAGATTAATTAAAACACAGTCAATTTAATTTCCCGGCGTCGTATATAAATTCGCAGTGGTAATTGAATCCCCCCCACTTCACTTTTTACACTGTAACCCAGCAGTTACAAGAGAAGATCCTCATCAATTACTGACAATCGCAGTCAGAATGAAGAGGAGGTGAATGTACAGTTGTCCGCTGCTCAGTTCAGGAGAGTAGAGTTTGAATCTGTCTCCCCCCCCCTCCTCCCTGTTTGCTGAAAGAGCCGGGAATTGGATGACTGATCGATAATATCGGATTTGTGGATGGCATGCGGTGCAACTGAGTCCAGCATGAATGCAAGGTTCTGATGAAATGCTTGCTGCACAGACTGCTTTGAATAGTGGATCAGACATGTTGTCGGGGTGGAGCTCTCATTTTCGCACAGCAGAGACACGCAGAGAGGAAGAAGATGTGCATGGACATTAATGGAATAGCCATCAGGGCTGTTGTTGCAGCAAAAGGGTAATTTGGTTAAAGCTATGGAGGGCTGCTGTCATGTATTGAAAATCGGTGGCGGATCAATACATAGATCGGTGCAGGTGATGGGAGACGGATTGAATGGAGGGTGAAAATAGATCTGACCTGTGGTAATTACGACAGCAAGCGAGGCGTTTGTATGTTTGAATCAGGTCTCGGCCGGGCTTAAGAAACAGCCCTTCATTTCAGGAGGAAGCTCCATTTGTTTGCAAGAGTGTATGTCAGGTTATTGGGTCTCTACACGTGCCCCCCCCCCCCCCCCCCCCTCCGCTGTCTCTCTCACTCTCACTCTTTCCCCTCCCCTCTCTCCCCGCTCCCTCACTGGCGCTCTATAGCTGTTGCAAGCGTATTGATTATTTCAAATACTGATTATCTAAAAGGCCTTCTGCTACTGTAGGCATTGGATTTATTTTGGCTTAATTATTTATGGGCCAGGGCTAGCTGTAAGTATTACTGCTGTGAGATCATGAAGGATTACATTGTTAATATTCAGCAGTGTATTTTTATTTATGTACACTCTAAGCTTTACTGGATGAGCGTTGGCAGGCTCCCTAAAGTGCCGTCTCTCTCTCTCTCTCTCTCTCTCTCTCTCTACTCTCCCCCCCTCTCACCGTTCCCCTCTCTCTTTTGTGTGTTTTGTAGAGGGAGCTAAACTCTGTAGCGTCTGAGCTGGCTGGTCGACAAGAGGAGAGCGAACATTCCCACAAGCACCTGGTAGAGCTGAGCAGGGAGTTCAAGAGAAATGTCCCCGAGGTGAGTCTAGCACCCCCCCCCCCCCATTCTCTTAACTCCATGTGTTTTTTTCTCATCTTCACTTCAGCAGCAGCTGACACCGCCTGTGTCACTGCCGCTACTCGAGCCCCCGCATACACCTTTGTGCAGGGAATTATTTATTTCTTTTGTAAAATCTGCATTAGTGTATATTAACGACGCACAGCACTTGAGAAGTCAGGGTTAGCCCACTCGTCCTCTTCCAGTAGCTCCGTTAATATTTAAATGCTGCGGCCTTGCAGTAACGCCGGCCTCTGGCTGGGTGTGATGAGGGGCCACGGGGCTCATTAACTAACGGTAAGCACAACTTCGCTGCTTACTTTCAAACCTCAAAGCCAGAGCGGCAGCTGATATTGACATGTCTAACACAAACTGTATGTGCTGCTTTTTTAAATTTTAAATTTTAATAAAGACAAATCCACAGAAGAAGAAAATGAGTAAAAAGAGAAGAAGCATTTTAAAGGAGAGGTTGATATTTCTCAGTCTGTCTTAAAATAACGCTCTCAAGCCCAGGTGTGTTGAAGAAGTTCTTGGTCGCTGTAGTTGTTCCTTTTGACTACATCGGCTGCGAAGACATTTTTTTATTCCAATGAAAGAGATGAGCCACAACATCCGCACTCATTCTAAAGTTCAGCCCAAGCTAATTTGAGGCTTCAGCCGTCTGAGTTGGCCAAATTAAGTGGAGGTGTTCCAAAATTACAGTCTCTTTAGTAAAAGATGTGTTATTTCCCTCTGCTACACCTTAGAAATGATACCTTGTCTCACTCCAAATATTTTCTTCAGCTGAACTCTCTATTAGCACAGAATGAGTTCTGTGGATTTGGTCTCTTTCTGTCTCTTTGTGACCAGTATGAACAGGACAGTTACAGCAACCTTCAACTCTATCAGCGTACATATGGGCATGTGAATACTGTACTTTAACAGTCTCCACTACCCTTTTTTACACACCCCTGAATCTGATCAGCAATGCACATGTTTTAAATATTACAAAAACATAGATTTGTCCAACATAAATTGAACTAATTAGAACAACTAGACATGCAACTGGTGCTGCTTAGATCACTATCCTTCTGTACTCCACCTCCCTGAGCAGGACTCATCACCAAAGTTTATACTGAACTTAAAGGTTCAGCTGGTAACTTGTATAAAAAAAATAACTTTTTGTCGTATTTACTGAAACTGTCACTTTATCCTGATAGTAGTGCATGAGACAGATAATCTGTGAAAACATCAGGTTCCTCTGCCTCACCTTAGGCATTTGCAAGATGTCACCGCGCCTGAAAGGAAAACAACAAATCAGAGCCGAGGAGTCTCGAACGCGGCTGTCAATCACTGCTCGTGTGGCTCGTGAACCCTGATCAAACTGTAAAACCAGGCAGCGCTGATCAAATATGAATCAAGGTTCTGTGACTGTGTTGACTATTTCTCACCTCAAATGTTTTCAGAAACAGATTTCAAGAGGACTGTTAATCTGTAAAATGGGAAACGTTTGCTGCGGCCGGTGGGCGGTGCTTGGGTTTTATCTCGACTGTTTTCAACATGGCGGCCGGGTCACAAACTTTTAAATAAAACAGTAATATTTGTTTCTGAAAACATTTGCGGCGAGAAATAGGCAATGCATTGACATAATCAGAATTTAAATTTGATCAGCGCTGCCTAGTTTGACAGATTCCACGATAATTCTGATCAAACTTAGATCAGAGACGGCTCTGATTGGTTGTTTTGGAATTGTGGAATATTGTAAATGCCATTAGGAGCACTAAGAGGAGGCAGAGCAACCTGATTTTCGCACAGATGATCTGTCTCATGCACTACTGTCAGGTTAGGGACAGTTTGAGTTTTTTTACTATAACACCATTCCCTCTGTCACCCAAGTTCACATTTCTATCTTTATTATAGCAGTAATAATACAATGCTACTAAACTACAGTTTGCCAAATTGTATCTGTCATTATTAATTATTCGATGTACCTCAAAGGGAATTGTATTTTATGTTTGACGCTTTTTCTTTTTGTTTTCTTGTGCATTACGTTTAAAATGTGCCAAGATGTCATTCCACTTTACTTTTGTAAGGCAAAATGGCAATTAAGGTGGATTGTACTGAATACACGAAAAGCTAAATCTATGAATGATACAGATGTGATTTTTGTCCTTTTTTTTTTTATAAAATCATCTTCTTTGAGATGATCATCCATTGACATCTAAGCTGAAGTCAAAGAGAATATTTTTATATTTCCTAAATGAGCCCTCGGGCTATTTGCTGTGGCTATGCTGCCCGTCTGCCTCAGCCTGAGTATGTGGTGTGGTGCTGTAATCTTGTCAGTATAATACAGGCGTTTAAGACAGGATCAGGCTGTCACCACTGGCAGCACAATCCCCTTACCTGAGGCTGTGGGAGCTCGCACAAGTCTGGATCTCTGAGCTCTAACGCAAGCTCCTGGAAAGCCCCACTTTTCAAACATGCCCACTCAAACCCTTTAGGTTTAACCACTAATACCCACACCCCATAGCAACATACCTCACTCACACACACACATGCCGTGTTAAAAGCAGCTATGGAGAGAATCCATTAACATTAAAGCTCTTCAGTCCTCTTTCTTCTGGAGCTCACTGGGGCCAATCTGATACCTAAACAGGTGGAGCATCTGCACTCTAGAAAATGCTGAGACTGAGTTTGCTTTTTTTGGTTTGTGCACAGGAAGTCCGGGAGATGGTGGCACCTGTTCTCAAGAGTTTCCAGGCCCAGGTGAGTCACGTGGCACTTTACAGATACAAGAAACATTTACAGGTTCTGCAGAATAAAACATAAAAATGTCTAGAAACCACTAAGTCGCATTTTTATTGATGATTTCCTCAGCTTTTTTTCCCCCCTACTCCTGCTTCACATTCTAATTTACTGACACAAGAGATACCCCTGCTGGATATCATACGCACACTGACCGGTGCAGATCAGCGTGCCTCTGGAATGAATGATTCGATCAGGGCGAGGAATCCATGGCATGCTTTCCGTGTTGCTGCTCATCTGATGCTTATTGACTGATGCCTTTTCTGTCAAAGTGAAGTAGCATCTATCTGCCATTAGATGATCAGATATCTGGCTTCTCATATTTTCTTGGCTGAGACAAGCCCTCATTTCCTGTTGTGATGGTGCATTCACCGTGCCCCCTCTGACGTCGCCATATTGAAAAAGTCATCTGATACCTACCAAGACTCTGCTCCATGCCATTAAACCAAGGTCATAAATCACATTTGTGAGCTTCGTTACGGTCCGCAAAGCAAAGGCTTATGGAAATGATACCACAAATATGTTTTCAGTCTCGCTCTCCCCTCTAAACTCCCGCTCAGCGCTAACCTGAAAGCCCCATCGTTGGTAAACACGAGAACACTCAGCATGGATTGTTCAGTTCTCTTGGAAGTGATTATTGGCAGATTCTTTTTAATGCTTTATAATTGACTATGTTCCCTGGCAGGAGCTATCACATTCTTCAACACTACACTCCGCACTACTACCGTGGTTGATTTGTGTGCTAATTCAATTACTCTAACTGTAGAGTCGCACAAATATCAGAAGCACCCTTCCATGTCTTTATTGTGCAAACAGGAACCCACAGGATTAATTTAAGCACCATTGATGTCTGACAACTGGGAGTCTAGAGATGTTTCATAGTAGATAAAATAGATGGCTGATAATGAGCGATGATTTTTTTCTTCTTGCTAGCTGCAGGCCTGTCTGGGTTCCTCTCGGTCTCTCTTGTGTACCTTTCACAAGCTTACGTTCTGCACATTGATAAGTAAGCTTCCTGCGAGAGAAAAAAGAGGCCTCAGCTATTTTCTTTTTTGATCTCGAGGTGCAGCGAGCAACTCGGCACACCATAATAATATAATCCTCTGGTGTTTTCTGATACACTTTGACCTTATTGGTAATGTCAAACAGCTTGCGGAGGCTTGTGAACTTTACCCAGCAGTAGTCTGCGCGACCTCGGTGTAAGCTGTGGGACCTCGACCTGCTGCTGCAGGGGGAGAATGTGACGAGAAGGTGGAGCTGGATGTGCTTGTTTGGCTGTGTGGTTTGGGAGAGACTAAAGCTCCCCTGCAGCTGCACTGTACAGGTGGTGAACGATAGTCCTGGCATGTGTGTGTGTGTGTGTGTGTGTGTGTGAGGGTGCATACATGTGAGAAAGAAATGGGTCCTTACTTCCACACCCCCCTCTCCTCCTCCTCCTCCCAGTATGGAGGCCCAGAGGAGTGCCTCATGGTATTTGGACCCTCATCCTGCCACTTCTAAAGGAGAAGTCGGCTCCTTTGAAGTGTTTGCGACATGACAGGTTCTCTTTCTTTTCTTTTTCATTTCAATGTTCCCCACCCACTTTCTCTCTCTTCTCCCGTCCAATCTCGCCTTCTAATTATCGCTAACCAGGCGACTGATTAGAAACACGTTGCCGACCTAGTTTTTTTTCCGAGGAGCTGGAGGAGGAGAAAGGGTTAATCCCAGAGCTGGTGGCTGTCATTGGTCGCTTCCCTCCTTCTTCTCCTCTTTTTCGTTCTGCTCTCCTCTTTCTTTCCCTGGAAGTTTGCTAATGAGGTCCCGTCAGAGCTGAGGAGAGGTGTTAATTTGGCCTTGTGAAGTAGGAAGGAGATTAAGGACAGTGAGGAGCTGAGTTTACGGCTTAAAATACACCGCTGTCCTTATTAATCCACAGGGCCCTGGGAGACCGGCGTTTTTGGTTTTATAATGAACACTGTCTTATAATGAAGGTAATTTTAATAAAAATTTACGGAGGAGAAGAAGAGGAGATGGTACATGTCTCCGTGGTCTCAGGCACACCTTTGGGGCTGAGGGATATGACAGTTATTTCTCAAATAACTGATCGCTGGAGAGAGACGGGCCCCGTTGGACCACACTGTTCACACAACGTTCACACTCGCTGCCATCTGAACATACAGAAAGCAGTCTGCTCCAAGTCTCACCAAGACTATATGAGCTTCTCAATACAATTTACACCTCCCTCTCACTTTAGAGTGTAAACTCCCCTCGGGGTAAACCTTTGTGAGGCGGAAAGAAGAAGAACAGTGACAGATTTCTCGTATATATTTGTCGTCTTTTTTTATGTTCTTCGGGAGAGGCGGATCCCTCCTCACATCCGGCCTGCACCAATGTGAATCAGGCCAAAATTAACCAGTCATTCTATTTTCCTCCTCTCCTCTTGATGTCGTTTGGTGCTCTCCGAAAAAGAAAACAGCAGTACGGGTCCCTAATTACTGAAACTTGCTTTACAATGATAATCCGTGGAGTAATTTAGCGTGCACAATGAGAGTTGTGGTGCTTGCGCAGATGGAGATTCTGATAAATAGTTTGTAACGTGTAATTAGCAGCTCTGCCGGTTACATACCATTAACCCCTCAAGCTCAGGAATCATTATTGGCCCTCATTATCAAGCAGCAAGGTACGATCGAGCTGACTAGACATCAAAAACATCAAACAGCTATTAAAGTGCTGCAAACTGGAGGCCGGTGGACACCTGTTTATGAGTCTAACTGTGCCATTTCTTCCCCTGAGGTTGGGAAGTGATGATGTGGGGGAAGACAATGTTTTTGTGTGTGTTGTTGTTGTTCCTTGTTTTCCACGAGAGCACGGGAGGTATTTTGACTATACAGCAGCTTTTCAACTCCATGAAACTTGAGTAAAGAAATCCCAAAATGGCTGCTGCTTCTCACCTATATGACTCACTTTTCACATTCAGGAAGAAAAGACATTTTGTGAGCTTTCATGTTGCTTCGTGTTTTATCATCTACGTCGTCAGAACGTACATTGGACATCGGACGAAACGCAGGATAGTGCGCGACAAAAGTCGTACTGGTTGTTTGGTTTGTTATATCCATCTGCCTCTCGTTTATCAGAAACATCTGCAGCTGTGTTTTCAAACCTAAACCCGGTCGTGTAAAGCATCTTGCAGGGGATTTGACCAGAGTCGTGGAGGAGCAGAGTGTTTTCAGAGTCTTGCCCTGAGCTCGCCCGCCGTGCAGCGAGGTAGGCAAACACCGCCTTTGATCATCCATCGAGAGACGACCAGTTCTTCCTCCTTTTGATTAATTCCTGAAGGAAATGATAATTTCTCTTGAATGTATGAATATGTTATGAATAGTGGAATGAATCAAAGAGTAAAAGATGATAATTAATTACAGCGCTATGATAAAAGGCTGTGGGTGTTATGACGCAAGCTTCCTCCGTGTCATTATGAGAGGCTCCGTAATTACCTTTCTGCACGAGCCAGCGCTCCTGGCGGCGCTGGCGGTGAGAGTGCCGCTCACTGAGTGAGTCTAACGGTCATAAAGCTTTTCCCTGCCTAATTGTCTGAGGGGCTCTATGGCACTTTCATAGATGAGGGACTGCGCCGTTAGGAAAAATGCTCGGCGACGCTACAGCTTTTCCAGCTCAATGAAGACAGATCTTCATCATGGGCTAAACCTTGCGGTTATTAGGTACAGATTGCTTGAGTGGATGGCTAACTTGGGAAGATGGGGTCTGAACAAGCGAGCGGCAGAGTCACACGGCGTGATATAAAAGCGGCTTCTACTCTACACACCGTTTTAAAAACAAGCTGGTGTTGATTTCTGTATATATTGTACATTATAGGCCCATATTCCTGCCAATAAACTGAGATCCCAGCCTCACAGTTACCTCTGAATATTCCCTTTGTGTTATTATTCATGCCCTACCTTATGTAAGGGGCATTTACGACACCCGGCTACCGCTCTCACTCAATCCCGCTCTCCCACCCTCCCCTGCCCCCCCCCTGGCTATGGCCAGACTGCTCCATTCTGGGCTGACGAGGTATCTCTAATGCCTGTCTCCTGCTCGGCGGTCTCAGGCTCATTGAGCAGCAGGCCAGGCCCAGGATCTCCAGGCCATTACCTATTCACAGCACGTCCAGGCCTCCAGCCTATTGTGGGGAACATAATGGGCTCCAGGGCCATGTAAACCACCGGCTCTCTGCTCCTGGTTTATCACTTGTGTCCTCTTCATACTAAGGAGAGGAAAGGAAGGTGGGAGGCAAGACGGTAGGGAGAGGAGATGGAGACAGAGCACAGGGGAAGGGATGTGGGGGTGGGGGGGGGGGGGGGGGGGAGAGAGTGTAATTGGACATTAGATAGTACCTTCCTTGAGTCTTTTACGTTCTCTGCATCTCCAGAGGGTGAATGTCCTCATCTGAAAAGCCGCTTTGACCCAAGCTCAATACACTTCTGTTCGCTTACTGTTTCGGTCTTTATTACTTTAAAGTTGACTTTAATTGATTATGATTAGTCAAAGAAGAACAAGATTATGTGTGGATATTGGATCACATATTGTACGGCTGTCCGTCTTACCTCTGATACTTCTTCTCATCTAATGCCAAATGAACAAATAGCGCGCTTATTTCGAAGGCAGTGCTGCTCATTTTATTTCGCAGATCCATTTCAGAAAACCATTTACAATTACCTCCTTTTTTGTGTTCAGTTAGTTGTTTGTTCTACACTTCTGAAGTGAGCCAATGCAACGTTTGGTTGAACAGTGGCCACTGTGGCCACAAATGACAATTACAGAGTAATAATGAATGCTAAAACGTAGCGCAGACTGAACACAAAGTGAATCTTAAAGGTGGTGAGATTGCCTATAAATTAAATTCAAAGAGCCACGTGCCCACGAGCAAAGTTGCTCTAAGCGGTACAAATTGAGACAAAGATGCTTTAGCAGTTATTGCAAATTATCTCGAAGCTGTATGACTCTGAATGCACAAAGAAAAACAGAAAAAGAGGGAAACTGGACTAAATAAGAGAAGTAATAATTTGAGAGTGTTTTTGGACACAATAGTCAGCATGTATGTTGCTAGCTAGCTGCTGTATAGTTGGTGCATTGCCTGTTTTCGATGAGTAAACGCAGACTACAAAAACACTCCAGTGGTCAAATTTATAATTTGTCAGCAAACATAATATCAACACTTGCCACCACAAGATACTGGACATAGCCATTGACTATTTTTAAGAAGTGGATGTAGTCATTATGGCATCACCCAGTGGTTGGTCGACTGCTGTTTTGAAGCCTCGAGTTCAGCATTTTTGCCGTCGCCATCTTGGTTTTTTCGCCATCTCGTGTCACTTCTGGTTGCGTTTCTCTGCAACCAGAAGTAACACAAGACCAAAACGTTACAATTAACTTTCATGAACTGAAAACACACTGTGAAACGAATACAATTCTAAGACGAAAACACGGACAACACCCAGACCGCACTGCGCCGTGGTAGTGACCTGGCAACCACAAAGTAGCCACGTCCTAAAGCATGCCCTGCTTTATTGTCTATTTTACTCAAATGGGACCATAGTTCACTAAATCAGTATCATGCTGTTTTGAAGAAGCCTTGAAATAAGCGAGACCATAAACTCATGTTTGCAATGCCACTTTTCAGAACTGGAGGTTGCTGCCTGGTCATAGCGAATAAATCTGTAGCAGTAAAAACCTACAACGTGTTGAATTGAGCAAAAAATGTTCTCATAAATTTGACTTTTATTATGTAAGAGGAGGAATGTGTTATTCTTTTTTTTTCAGAAGTGACATGCAGTAATCTCGCTTTAAAGCTGTACATGTAGATGATATCTATGATTTAAATGCAAGCGATACAACAACGACGAGCATTTTTGAACAAGAAATACTTTTTTCTTGTCTCCAGCGCGTGCAGACATCATGAAATTGAACACATTTTTTTCGCTCTGCAAAATACCGTCAGTCTGTGTCTCAGAAGCTCAGAGAGTAACTTTTAAAATGAAAAGTCATCAATTCAGTCAATGGCAACATAACAAAAAAAGTGAATTTGGGTGGCAGTGTTTCAGCCGTGGTGCGCCATATTTCAGCTCCAGATTGGGCCTTTTGAAGAAGTTTAATATATCTGACTGCCCTTGTTTGTTTCCTTTGTGGTGACTGATTGTTGTGATTCTGCTGAGTGTTTTTATGCTGAGACGCCTCAACCTTTCCATCAGCCTTCCCAGTGTCAGTCTTATCCCTCCTCTGCTGATCTGATGGCGTTTGTGTGTGTGTGTGTGTGTGTGTGTGTGTGTGTGTGTGTTGGCGTGTTTGTTTTCCTGTCCTGACTGATGCCCTGTCGGAGCATCCCAGTTGGGTGTATTCATCATTATGGATGCGTGTTTAGAGCCAGGGATGCACACCAGGTAAAGAAGAGAGAGAGGGGGGGGGAGATGTTATAAATAGGCACTTGGCTCTCTAGCCATGTGGAATTGATGAGTTTCAGCACATTCTGCTCTGCAGTGCCAGGTTTAATTTCTACCGTCCTGACAGCACAAACCTCAGAGCCCGGAGACGTCACGCCTGACTGCCGCTGCTGTGCAAATGTTAGCCGTGTTTGAGGACGGACGCACGCACAGCGCCGACTGCGCCGCTCCTATTGGGCGTCTGACTGGGTGTACATCCGCTCCTCTAAACCCCTGTCACCTTAAGAGACAGGCAATCACATTCCCCTGCTGACCCCTCACCAAACAGACACTCACCGGCAGCAGACAGTAACTAATCTAAGAGGCGGTTTCTTAGATAGCTGGCCTCAGTCTAACATGGTCAACTACTTGTTATGAGACAGGTGCCCCCCCCCCCCCCTGCTCCCTGCAGGCATCCTAAGTCAGAGAGCAGCAACAGTAGCAGTAGGTCTGTCTCCGGGATTCTCCGACTCCTGGCTCACGCTCAGCTGCTGGCAAGAGCACAGTCAAATTAGCCAATAAAAATGTGTGAAATCGGTGGCTCAGCGCCGGCGAGGACATGCCAGGAGAAATAAACATCAGCGCTCGTACAACCAGGAAAGGCTCATGCGAGGAGGAAGAGGCGGAACGGGAGAGCTGCTCCGCCAATTCTACGGCGAGACTCTCTGATTTCAGGCCGAGAATCAGAGCTGCACGGACACAGTCAGAGAGCAAAGTTGTTTCTCCGCTCCATTGAGCGCCGAGGCCCAGCCTCAGATCAGGCCAGTGGCAGCACAAGTCAAAAGAACATGAGCTTCTGTCAGAGGATACACAGCCCTCGTGTGCCGAAGTGATTGAATTCCCTCTGTTCATCTGAGGTGTTTCCTGAAGGAATACCAGTTTTCATTTCACATGATGCTCGGCTGTGAAGTTTAATTTCAGCGAAATCTAAACACGCTAATTAAATATCATAACTTTCTGAAGAAGGTTCTTGTTAAGGCACCTGAAATTTTAATTTAGACTTCAAAAGAGCAAAGACTTTAAAGCAAATCTATTGTTTTTCATTTAGACTGGCAATTTTCTTTTCTCTGCAGTGCTGCAGTACGTAGTTATGATTGATCTGGTAATTAAAATATGCAGAGAGGGAAAAATATTAACTGCTTCTTTTTCACTTCTTTTTTTTTTTGTTTTAGAAAACAGCCGACACATTTTCCGTCTCTTTCCAGCACAGATAATTAAATTTTGCACATTGATGTTCTTTACACAGCATTCATCGGCCTCATTATTTTTCCATTTTCATCTTTCTGGTGAGAGATCGATAGATTGATAAAATGATGGAGCCTATCTTAAATAATGCAAGCGGAGAAAAGTTACACTTACTTTGCTGCTGGCTAAGTGTTTGAACTTTTATTCTTCTTTTCAAATTGTATTTAATATCCCATGAAGGTAGATCTCACTGTATTACCTGATGGTGTGAATCATTTATTCACATTTTTGCTGTCCCTCTGCAAAAAAAAAGAAAGAAAGATGCCGCTCTCCTCCACTTTCAGTGGGCCTATGGTATATGGGATGATGCTTGTCATGGCTAATATCCTAAATGATAAAGAAACTGGCAATTCAAAAAAAGACAGCGTAAAGTAGGCCAATTAGTACCTAGGGAACATTTTGCTAGGAGAGATAGCAGCTCCAAATGTCACATGCACGAACATTAGGACCGATTGTTTATAATATGACCTGACAGTTTGGGTCTCTGTAATATGGGATTAACTACAATACTAATTAACATGTGGCTCTATTAAAACAAGCAGCTGCAAGTGAAATAACTCTCTAACCAGGGAGGGGCTCATCCCTTCTGAGGTACACGCCACATTAAAGTGTCGCCTCTCCACAACAAATCAAATGTGTTTTTACACTTAAGAGATCTGCTTGTTTTATCCTTATTTTACACTGGAAGTACGGCATCCTACATCAAACCCGCGCGCCCTTAAATATATATGAACCCACACATCAGAGTGTTCTTTGCCTTTGTCACAAACAGATATATGTTTTAAAGTCCCACTGCAGGGCTCTCTGTTTCATTTGAGACATTAAGTGGCCACAGTGGCCGGAGGAGAGCGTTAAACACGTCCTCAATTAAAGCAAAGTAACTTTGCATCTCCTTGCGATTCGTCCTGCAGTCCCTGTAATTGGGTCTCGGTGGATTTTAGAGCTCTAGCTCTTCTTCTGGAGGGAAGGACCCAGCCTGGAGTGAGTGGGGCCGGGGAGACGGCCAAAGGGAAAAAGCTGCTGGTCACCAGGCCCTGGGCGCTAGCAGTTGGCAGAAAGGAGCAAGAGTCAGCTGCAGCCATGTGGAGTCGGGGAGCTCTAGCACGCTTCAGTCCGGACAGAGAGGCACTGTTACCCAGTTAGTTACAGGAGACATGGAGCTCCAAGAACTCTCTGGGGGGAAACCAACATGCAGGAGTTTGTAGCACTAAGTTATGAGCAGTGGGAAGTAACCAAGTACCGTTTTGAGGTTGTTGAGTCTTTCTATTTCATCCTACTTTATATTTCAATACTCCACAACCTGTCAGAGGGATTGTGCTTGTTACTTCACGTCTTTTTTTTTGCATGTACAGTAGGTACTGTGTGTATGTAATGTATGTAATGTATATATGCAATATGTTACTTGTATTGTTTTAACAGCAGACACTGTATGTATGTTTCCAAGACACATTTCCTTCGGGACAATAAAGTCTATCTTATCTTACTACGTTTATCTGACTGCAATAGGTGCTAACTACATTTCATATTAAGATTTTACATTAAAACATATAATACAACAGATTGGTAAAGATTAAATCAGTGGTTTCCAGCCTCTTTGGTTTGAGACAAATTACAAATTAGAGTTGTTAGCATTTCCACTAAAGAGCGATCTTCCCTTCAAACATTCTCAGACGGTTTCATCTAAATAATCCATTATTTCAAAAATAAAAGCATACAGAGATGTCAAAAAATTCATGTAAATTTATCTAGCAGAACTTTGTTTTTTCTTCATTTCTGCCCCATTAATTATTCACAACACTTGATTTATCTCGTGACCCTTCGGAGGGTTTGAAATCAGTAGACTGGACCAGCTACAACAGTAGAACATACTTACACATGCATGCATCGTTATAAACAAGTATTAGTACTTTGATTATTTATTACTTCCTTTACTTGTGATGGAGTATTTTGAAACTGTTGTATTGGTACTTAAACTTAAGCAAAAGTCAAGTCTCTGGAAAACATGATCAAAAGGTAATCAGTACGTTTTTAGACTTCTTATAACGTTAAGTAAAGTGATTATATCAATTCACGTAAATCCATTACACAGAAGCAGGTGAAGATAACAGAAGCAGACAAGGATTTGGGACTTCATTTATATTGAATAATAATAATATTTATTTATACAGCCCTGATAACAGCTTTACGTAGTTGAAATATGATTAAAACCTTTCAGAACGGCAGTGAGGCAAATAAAATCAGACAATATGTTAAATTCATGTGCAGTTAAGTCTTTTTAGGTATTGTAAGCGGTGATAAATATTGATAAATAGAATGTTGGCTAAAATGAAACTGAAAAAGCAATATTTTTTTTATGGTCTTTTTCAAAATAGCAAACCTTGTTGACCTCCTTGGGTTGCCTGTGTGTGTGTGTGTGTGTCTCAGCGTGTGTGTGTTTGTGGGCGTGTGTCTTCTTCTGGCGAGACATGTGAAGGACAGCCGAAGGTGCGGTGATGGGCTCGTTTTATTACATCTCATATTGAGACCAATCTCTGTCCGTTCACCTGAAGGACAGCCAGCTATTCCCTCACTAAATTAGCCAGCCGCTGTGGTGTGAGAGGGCCTCCACAGGCACACTCTGACCAACACACACAATCACTTTTACACACACACACACACACACACACACACACACTTACAATCACTGATGCTGGTTCAGGCAGTCACGCAATTGTGTGTCATTTTGCTCTCGTGTAAGAAGTCACACTTACATGCATAATCGCATGTCCCGTCCCTCACTGCCCCCCCTCTCACACGTGCACACTCTCCCCCGTTGTGGATGTGCTGTAGTTGCAGTCATCGTGGCAGATTTACGCGTTTGTGCCGCTGTCAACGAGGCCTGCAGACCTCCTCCTTGTGGGACCGTGTGACACATCCAGGCACTGTATCATACTTGGTCACGTGTATGTGTGTGTGTGTGTCACGATGCATCTACCTTTTTAATGCAGCAATGCATGGAGTTTTAGCCCATGAACGCACTGGTGGCTGGGAGGGCGAGCATGAACAGAACGTTCATGCTCTCTCCTCCCTGATGAAATGTCTTTTGTAAAGTCTGTTTTTTCTTTTTTTTTTTTCTTCACTCACGGCGGATGTTCTAATGAGGCAGAGCCTGAAATAGCAGTGGGGCTAGCACTGCAGAACTATGACATCCCATGTGAGAACTTGCCCAAATCACAGTGGCTGCAGCCGTGCGTCAGGTTTCTTTATTTATAACCCGTACGGAATTGTCCTACACTCTGAGCATATGGAGGGTTATGTAACGCTCAGCATCCAATAGATAACCACTAAAGTCAGGTCCTATATATAAAGCTTGCTGAAGAGTTGTTTCTGAGGCTGCTTTCGATTGAGTTAGCACGTCTGCATGTCTGCATTACAATGATATCACAAAAAGAGTGGTGATTGTGAAGCAAAAATGTCAAATAACACATGTATCTCTCACTACTCTAGTGGTGTCTAACCTTGGTATTAGTTCTGTTTTATTTGCCCAGGAGATTTCTGTCTCCACCTCAATACAATGAATGTGAAAGGAATTTTGGCGGTGGTGCTCACATCAGTGAAAAATACATTTATTTGTTTAAAATGTGTCTCAAGAATCAATGTCCCCATTGCTCAGGATTCCCAACCCGGGGATCAGGACCTCTGTAAAGTGTTGCAAGATAAATCTGAGTCAAGAGATGTTTCGAAAAAACTAAAGACTTTTCTTCAATATTATGTTTTATTCTTTTTAAATATCGTTTTGCCTCTTGACAACCCTAATGCCCTTCATGTTGGTGTTGCTGGAGCACATTTTCCCGCACTGGCTTCCCTTCACTGGCTCCCTGTAGGATTGATTTTAAGATTTTATTGTTTACTAGCTCCAACCTATCTCTACGACCTTTTACATCGCTACGTCCCATCAAGGTCTCCGTGTTGTCCCTAAATCAAGGTTGAAGCACAGAGGAGCAGCTGAAGCCCCCAAACGCTGAAACAAGTCGCCTCTGCATGTTAGTCTGGCCCCCGACACCGCCTGTTTTTAAAACACATTTTTATTATCTGGCTTTTAACTCACTATGAGAGTATTTCAGGAATGAGTCCCAAAATCCAGAAAGTTCCATTTTTGCACTTCCAGTTTGAATGTGTTTGTGGTTAGACAGCTGAAGTAAAGTCAGCGGTGAACACAAGCTGAAGAGATTTTTAATGTTTTATTGTATGATATAAAATCAGTAAATGTTCATTTTGAAATACGGCGTTCCTGTAGCACATATCATTGTCTTTAATCTCTTAAACATGTCTTTTGCTTTGTTTACGGTGTTTTTATAATTTACTTTACATGTGGTCATCTGTTGTTGTTTTTAAACGTGCTTCATAAATAAACTTGGATTTGAATTAATGGCCTCTAAAATATACTCAAGTGAATCAGTCTTTGACATAACTCTTGGATGGAACTGCTCACAGCTATTGAGACATAATAATATCTCAAAACCTGCCCAAAATAGAAGCAAAACTGAATACCATGAAAGGTATCAACATTGTTATGTCATTTTTGGTAAACTGACCCGTGAAGAAATATTGACAGATACACTTTCAATGCTGTCATTTCTACAGCAGTTGCGCAGATGTGCATTTGAGAACAACGTCAGCTCTTTCTGTCACAGGAATCTCATCTGATTAGCCTTCGTTCACTCAAATTGAAACGCCACCTCGCGCGCCTGTCACATTGTATACGAGTCATCAGGCAGGAAAGCCGGTCATTACAATCATGACATCAAATGCCTGGCAGCAGAGGTCAATCAGTGTACATTAACCAAACAGAGCTCATTTGTTTTACAGCTTTTAGTGGCGTGTTGGCAACAGCGGACATGAGCTTTAGGCTGGCATCCAGCGGGCACAGAGGGCCTCCCAGCAGAGCGGGAGCGAGATGGGCCTCGGCCAGCCCGCTAACAGACGAATATATAAAGACGAGGGGTTAATGTTACAGAGTCTCCTGTCCTGATACCTGGGCTTTGGCTATCGGCCCGAGACGGAGTGCCGATCCGATACCGGTGTTTAATTGATTAGCCGTATGCTTCACTATGCAGAAGTGAATGGGGTCATTCTTTAAAGTTGACTTGAACATTGCTTTCTTAACTATGTAAAGCAAAACGTATCAAATACAAACAGATATAAATGTACTGAATTCTTATTTATTAAAATAATGGTGTACAATACCAGATCGGCCTATTGTTACACATGCCTCTACAGCTAATTATGTCAGTATCGGACCGATATCATTATCGCTATTGATGCAACCCTGATGTGTCCCTTCCCCCCCAATGTTCAACCACTCAGCTGGTTTAAGCAGCCAAAATTAATTTCTTTACACTGGACATTCATAAAAACCTAAAGTTTTTTTTTAATGATGGTCAGGTCACTGCCAGAAAGAGCCGATGCAGTATTTTTTGTGTAAAATTGATTTGGGGAAAACCCTTGGTCTCCAGTCCAGTCTCCTCTTTCCTCTCTCTGTTTGGCCACTACACTACACTTTTTAAACTCCGGGTGCCGGCACCTCATCACACTGATGCATTAGTGTGTGAGTTGGTGTGCATAGACACACGTTGCCCAAAGATCACTCTTAACCCTCACCTGGTGCTAATTATAGCAGGTGAAGGCACACTTCGGTGGCACTCTGGTGATCCGTCATCGACAGGCCCTCTCTAGTCTGGCTGGGAGTGATATCTCTCTGTAAAATATGTATGACATCAAAAAGCCTTAAAGGTTATTACAAATTAATAATGAGTAGTGGGCCGAGAGCAGTAAAAAATAGCCTTCCCTTGGTGTCGTGTTTAAATGTTTAATTCAACATGCTCCAGTATAGATGTGGACTGCCTCCCAGCGATGTGTGCCGGGCCCCGAGGCCTCACCAGGCTGTCAAAGGTCTGGAGCAGACAGACCCAGACCACCAGGCTCACATGTATTAAGATCGACATTCAGATTATAATGATTCATGCAGACGCGAATGATCATCCGTCTGGAGCCGTCGACTGTTATCTTGAAAAGTGCCGCGCTCTAACGGCATACGGAATTATAAAAACACTAAAGGAAGCAGTTTCACTCGCATCAAGCGCAAATTCTCTGTAGACTCAGACATAGAAAAGCTCTTTCTGAGTGTTTCTCTGAAGCAAGTCGAATCAGTGGCCCTGAACCCCCCTCACAGTAATGTCTGAAGACACTGTACAAAATTGCCTTATTTATGCCTGTAATGTAAGCTGTCTGTTCTGGTGTCGCTCATTCTCTGTGGAACCGACGACGGTGGCAGCCGAGTCTGGAGTGAATTTGCCGGGCGACTACCTGGGAAACATCAACAGTCATTAATTATGTAAAACTCTTCTCACAGTGGGAGCTGGGAGAGCTGCATACAACTGCAGCGCCCGCTCCTATTAGACTCAATGTACTCTACAATGAGCCCCCACTGCCTGGGGGCGTGGGGGGATTATCAGCCTACCGCCACGACCCCCCATAGAAAGACACACACGCTGTACAGTGCACACACTTACACACACCGAATGTGACGTTCTATTAAGTTCTGCACCAATGTGTGCTTGTGTTTAGCCGAGGAGGAGAATAACAGGAATCTCTGTGTTGTCTCTCCTCCCTAGCCGCCCCATCATTCACTTCTCTCCTTCGCGGGTCCCGTTAGGTCTTTTTTCTCTCTCCCCGCCAATTGTCTTGCTTTCCGGCTTTCTCGCTACAATGAATGAAATCGGCAAATCTGACAGGACAAATGATATGCCATGTTTGTAAGGAACGCCGGGGTAAGGGGGCTGTATCATTGTTGATAGTGCTGCCACCAAGGCGGTTGCTGGTCTCTGCAACTTGAAACCAAATTACCTACAGGGCCGTCCAACGCGGGCCCCTACCTGAGATCTTCCTCCGAGCCACTGCGATTGACAACGGCAGATTTATCAGGCAAATAATGGACCTAATTTCTGCACCATGTGTTTGCTATCCATCTTCTGTGGGCAACAGACGCAGCGTTGTTTGGCAGACTTCAAGTCGTCTGCACAGCGCTCCGCTCCTCCATCAGCTGCGCTCTTCTCGCCGCGGTTCAAGGCTCGTTCATCACTGCTGCTCCTTTTAGCGGATGCGGCTTTGGCATGATGTTCCTCCACGCTGAAACAAAGGCAGCGCTGACACCTGTAATTAATTAGGCTATTATGCATTCCGCAATGATAATTGCCTCACTGGAAAGTCACCAGCCTTCTAAGAGGGAGAGAGAGAGGAGAGGTGGATGGAGAGCGCTATCCATCATAGTGGAGCGCTCTCTCCCTCCCTCTCTCCCTCCCTCTCTCTCTCTCCCTCTCTCTCTCTCTCTCCCCTCATGTCATGCCGTCTCACCTTGACTAGTGTAGGCAGGGCTAGAGAAACACTGTCAACATGTGTCTGAGGGCGAGATATGCAGCTGTGCCTCCCCCTTGCCAGCGCTGCTCCACCAGCGGCCTGCCAGGGTCCATCCACTCCAGGGCTTTGGCTCGCATTGGCACAGTTACCCATGACACCCCATCTGTTGTAGCTTTGTTCACTAGGGCAGTGCAGCACCAGGATAATGGGGGCACTTTATTTTTATAATTAGCCCTTACCTACACTTCTCCTCTCTCCTCTCCTCTTAACAGTTCTCCCAGCTCTGAAATAATTTAGTCCAGGTGCACTCATTGCTACTTTTCACAGCCCTCCCTCTCAGCACATCAACCGGTGCCTTCATCTTAGCCTCAGCACGCCCCCGCCCCCCCCCCCCCTCCGCGATGGGTACGTTTTTCAGCAGACACACTTTCCTCAAGGTTTAGGTCATTCGCTGCATCAAACGTTTGAAAGCGCGAGCTCAAAGAAAATGACAACTCCTGTCTTTTGAACTACAAAGACATTCAAAAAAGATTTGTTTTCTTCCCTCCGTTTTTCCTCTCAGCGGCTCTTGACTTTGACTTTGCCGTGACTTTCAGGTGTTGGCGGCGAGGCTGGTGCTTTTGAGTTTTGTCGAGAGGGCGGGCAACACGACGCTTCTGCCGCCTGTTGATGGTGAGGAGTACCCAGAAGGCACCTGCTGTGTGCTGGAGACAGCCGGTCCTTTGATCTGGGTTTAATGTCGTGCCATGTTTTGTCTCTCATGCGGCTCTGTGTGTCACGTCCGCCCGGATTACATCAGCTACACCTTGATCAGTAGAGATCTGCTCTCCTCTCAGCCTGGGTCATTATCGGCGCTCTCTACCGGGACACTGACCCGAGGTCTCGGTCATTCTCTCTTGTCTCACATTCAAGTGAAACACCTCCTGGGTCTGTCGGTCGGTCTGTACACAACTTTGGTCCAAACTGAAATATCGAAGCAACTCGGTGGATTGCCATGAAATGATGTACAGACATTCATGGTCCCCAGAGGATGAATCTTAATGACTTTGGTGTCTTACTTGTCATATAGCATCACCATAAGGTTGACACTCGTAGATTTTGTGGAAATGTCACATGCACATTCATGACCCCTCAGGATGATTCTTTTCATCTTGCCCGTTTCCAATATTTGCAAATACCTGCATAATCTAATGATATTCCCAGCAGCCTCAGCTGTGCTTCGTGTTTAGTGCTAATGTGCTAACATGCTAAACTAAAATGGTGAACGTGGTGAACATAATACCTGCTAGATATTAGCATGTTAGCATTTGTTACTGTGAGTTTATTGCCATGCTGACATTAGCATTTAGCTCAAAGCACCACACCAGATGCAGCCTCACAATGCAGCTAGCATGGCTGTAGACTCACGTTCATGTTTGTTGACTGCTAATGCAACATGAAAATCCTTCCTTCAAAAGCTATACCGCTCTACTTTATACTGTACAATGTTCTACTCTACTTCCATTTAAATTCCGATGAGCCTCTCCCACAAGGCTTCCATATGTCGAGCTGTGTTTTCACTCTCATGTTGTCACTGCATCGTTTACATCAGGACTGGTTAAGTGCTACAAAAGAATACTGGTCAGCTTTGGCCATTTATTTGGCTGAGACGGCAGCTCTGCAGTGGCGGTGGTGTCAGTCGGTTGTCGGCGCAGCGCGTTGACTGACAGCCTCCACTGATTGGAATTGACGTGGCGACGAGATGTGTGTCAGTGCTCTGACTGCTCATCTCGCCGGGCATCCAGAGACGACCACAGCCACCGCCATGCTGCTACCACTACTCTGAGATGGGTGTCACCATGATTAAATCTGCCTTCAAACCAAGTCTGTGTGTAGTGTGCATCTGCGTGAGTGTCGATGTGTGTGTGTGTGTGTGTGTGCTTGCATGCGTCCAAGTTCAAATGTGTGTGTGTATGTGTGTGTTGCGTGGGAGTGCTTGTGTGGGTGTATATGGTTCTCTCACCGTCCAGACTGTATTGCAATAGTGTTTACCTCTGCCCCTCTCCTCCACCCACTCATCAGTCACTCCGCACCAACTCATCTCTCTCCTCCTGCCTCTCCTCTGAACCTACACTCAACGCAAAACAAACGTCAGCAGTGACAGCCGCAAAAGTGCTGGGTGGCGCCGCTAAAATATGATCTTTTCTGTGCTTCTGAAGGGAAAATGATGGTTTTCATCTGCTATAATAAAAAAACCAAAAACATACAGATCACATTTAAAGGAGAGTGAAAGCACATACCTTTCGGATTGTAGGTTTCTTCCTTAAATTGTTTATACAATGTTAAATTAACCAAATATTGTTGTCATCCATGATTGATGCAAGAATTCCTGTGGCCAGTCTGTAGTATTTTGATTTTCTTTAAAATTGCATTCCAATTCAGATCAGTTTTAAAAGTTAACCTTTTAAGAGCTCTTCAGAAGACGTGAGAAGATGTTGAGCGAGATACGGAATCATGGAAAGTGAGTTTGAAGAGAACCAAGCAATATTTTCTTATCATTTTGAAAATCTAAACACTGTTTTTTATAGGAAGTAAAGGCACTTCCTGAAAGTTTAGCTTAGCTTGAGTTTTTAAAGAAATATTATTTATGGTCATTTTATATACACATATATTTGTGGACCTGTAATAGAGAGAGAACCATTAGTCCGTTACTCAATTAGTTGATTGACGGAATATTTATATTTCAACATTTTCAATAATCAATTAATTGTTTAAGTCATGTATCAAGCTAAATGTCTCTGGTCAGTGAAATATTTATAGGTTTAGAATAATCAAGCAATCTGAAAAACATCATGTGGGGTTTTGGGAAACTGAACTCGCCACTTTTAAAAAAAACATTTGTTTCATTGACAAATTGATATTTTATAGATTAATCGATAATTAAAATAATTGTTAGTTGCAGCTCTCTGTCTGTATTATTGTACCTGAAGACGAGTGACACTGCCCCGTTAACAGTGTTAGAATACATACTTGGATATAAAGCCCCTCTGGTGAGTTGGTGTAGTACTTTATTATTGCAATATTACTAAAGATATTGTACTAGGAAGAAGAGATGTGTATAGTGGTGATACAATACATATCGAGATACTGGGGTTACAATTCAATTTGATATATTGTGATTTTTTTTCATGAAAGTTTCGGAAAACTGTCATAGTATAAAGAACATACCACCAAGTGCATAACATCTGAGTAAAGAACAGTGGCGTCTGCATTAGCATTTATCAAAGTCCCAGTAACATCTAACATCATAGTGCTACTTTTTCTGCCATAAATCATTTCATGTGAACTATTAACACAAAATAGAGAGTGTTTTTCAGAATATAAAAGTAGTAAAGCTGGAAGAAAAATGTGCAGAAGTGGACATTATGCAAGGCTCAAAATGGCGACACTGAAAATGGAAGGACGTTTGAAGTAGAAAGTGGATGTTGTACCAATAAAGGTTAGATTGGAAAAAAAAACCTACTCCTAGCTTAAGAAGTGCACATTAACACGGCACAATCGTAGTGCTTTGACCATATTTTGCCTCATTTTCTTATATTAATACCAAGAACTGGACGTTTGTTCGGGAATCCGGTGGATTCTTCTGGAAGCTGTTGTGACAAGCGGTGTTGCGGTGGCGGTGGGCTTCCCACTGTTTTGTTCTAATAAGCATGGAGCGGGACCGGGGTTGTTGTGACATCCTGTCAGCCTGTGGGCCGGACTGGCGCTCAGTGAGCAGCACAGTAGGATGGACTCCCTATGATTGTGCACTGACCTTTGCATCATGGGGAAGATGACAGGTAATTTAGAGGCCTCAGGGACCGTGGAACCATACATTTGCCGTCCCCATACCACCCACAGCACCAACCGCATTCACCTTGAGATGGGAACAGTGTATCCATGAACACTGCATGTACACACACACACACACACAGATATGCAAAAAAAAAAACTCGACAGAGAATTCAATCACATGTTGTGTACACTCTGGCACAGTTGCATATGCAGACATGCTCCAAGCATTCACACACTTATTTGCACACACACACACACACACGCACACACGCACACACAGTGCAAGACCTGCCTTTGCACCCGCCCCGACACCCCCATCATCGTCACACACTCTAATCACCTGCATCATCACAACCCCTCCTCAAACAACCAAATCACAGGGGGTGGCAAACTGGTAAGGCAGAGGGGGAAAACGATGATTTAGAGTGATAATTGCATAATCACCAGTTGTGATAATTGTAATTGATGACTGCATAATTGCTAATTGCGCGCTTTATGGGAACCCCGCTTTTCCGTTGTCTCTCTGTCTCTCTCTGTGCGTCGCTCAGTTGCCCTTCACTCTGCTTCCTCTGCTTCTTTCAACGTTTGTTCCCCCCCCCCCCCCCCCCCTTCATTTACTTCTCATGCTAGCTTGTTCTCACACACTCTCAGAAGCACACAGTAGCAGGCACTGTACGTAGTCTCACAGGCTTATCGGTAAGTATTTCCCAGCAGCCTTGTCCCAGAGGCTGTGTTCTGCCCACTCGGTTGCTGCTTGAAGAGTTATGGAGGAGCGCTAACAGGTTTCCTTTGTCTCTTGCTACTCTTGCCCCAGGCTTTACTCCTGCTTGTAAAAGCAACCTGTGGCCGAGCCCATTCCCTCGGTAGCCATATCCTTTATCACAAATCGGGTGAAAACAAAGAATGCGCTGTGAGTCGGAGCCCGGACCAGAGCCATACCTCGCATCCAAAAAAAGAGAAAGAGGACATTCTCCAGTTGTAGTCCTTCCTCGAGTTGTACCTCTCTGTACAAGCACCCGCTCAGCTCGTATCTGTTAGCATGAGACTTCTGGCTCTGAAATCCCATGTGCTTGGCTGGAGGTGGATTACCATGGAGATGAGATGATTCCCTGATCAGCCTGTATTATGCACGACACCTCAGAGTGCTTTGATGATAGCAAGGGTTGTGGTTAGGGGGTGGGGGGGGGTGGGGGGGGGGGGGGGGGGGGTATCTGTACGCATAGCGGGGCGCTAACGTGAGAAGGCATCAGGCAGGCGTGTGATTGATGCCTCAGCTAGTGTCTGTAGGCAGGTTAATGGTGTGATTGTGGAGGTAATCTCCGTGTTCTCTCGTTAAAGGATGATGGAGGGCCAGGAGACCCCCGCGCGTCTCTGGAAGATGGAGCCCTATAGCTGTTGCCTTCACCGGATCTCAGGCTTTTTACTCATGCAGTTGGGAGCCTCGTTTGATGTATATGCGTCAGAGGAAGCCGGGGCCAGCCAAGCAGACTGTCAGTGAAAAGTAGATGACTAGCAGTGGGTTCAGCCACCCTGCTCTAGTGGCCATGTCGTTCAGTTATAAACTAAAGGTTGTTAAAAGTTTGGATGTCACAAAGTGCAGTTGGAGCTTTACTCATTGTCACCTTGAAGAGCGGAGGGTTGTTATTGGCTAGTGGGGGTCACAAAATTGCTCCTGCTCATAGAGAGGACGAAGCAAACATAAAAACCGACTCTCATCAGTGGGGTTAAAGCAAACCTTAGCCGAGCCAACACTAGTTGTTGATGTACTCATAACACCTCATATAAAGCTGGAAACAGTGTTTATGGGGCCAGCGTGCTTCACACATTCTCACAGTTTGTGAACCAACATGCCAACATTAACGTCATGTCCTGGAAGGAGAGGGGAGATGAGTGGGGGGGCCGATGGAGGTTGGCGTGTGTGTGTGTGTGTGTGTGTGTGTGTGTGGGGGGGGGGGGGGGTAAATTGGGGTATAGCTGAGTGAAACAACAGCATAGTGTAGCAGGGAGCTGGCTGAGAGCTCCAGACTATTGCATCTGTATTGATTCGGCTCCAGCCTTTTCCATTTTCCATGAACTCCTCTGAGCTGCTCCAAGTGGGAGTGATGGGGGAGATTTGCTTGATCTTTATGATATTTTCTTTAAACATGATGCTGTCGTTATGCCTCCCCAGGGAAGACGCCAGCCACTTCCAGTAAATCAAAGGCTCTCCGTCCCTCGCTGTTTTCCACACACCTTATTTATAACCCCACTAAACAGCCCCAACACACCACCGCCATCCTCATAAGGGGGTTTCAGCCTCAGCAAAATGAACGGCTTTTCAAGTGTGGTCATACCGATGATGAGCAGCCTGGCTCTGCCATACCGCACTTGACCCTCTCGATGTGGAGTCCATTGAGCGGATCCGACAAATGCTGTAATCAACAGTGACAGAAATGACATAGACAATAGATGACAATAATTTGAAGTCCGTCTGCTTATGGAGTGTGTGTGTGTGTGTGTGGGGGGGGGGGACGAGCCTGATCTGATTTACTGTTGCGGAGCAGAGGACGTCGAGAGGCAGCCACAGCGCGTCCTCTGACTCACAAACAGGGCCGAGGTCTTACTGGGAGCTGGGAGCAGGGTAACCCACATAGCCACTAGTGCAGGTGCCCTCTCCATGGGGCCAGGTGGTGGCTAATTTGCTTTCTTTGTCCCTCCTAATGAATCGTTAATTGGTTTGCATCACCCGCCGAGCCGAGTATAGCAGGTGCCGAGTGCTGCTGGTGATGGAGGCCACCGTCGTCACTGGCGAGCCTCCTCGTGCACGCCGACACCTACATTTAACAGGCCAAATGTCACCTCGTAACATGCAGCAGCTTGGCAGTTAAACAGGGCGGACATCGTCATAGTTTGCGCCTTGCTGCTCTAGTTGTCAGTGCTTATGTTAAAAAAAAATGCCTATGAGTTGGTCAATCTATGCACAACTTTAATTAAATGAACTGCACAGTATTCCTCTGTTATATGTACTGAAGATACAATACGTATACAAGGCATGCAGCACTGTTTGTTTCATTTATTGGAAGGATGCTGTGAGGCTGACCTTTGCTCTCGTCACTATTGATTCATTGTTTCGCAATTTAAGGTTTGAAGGGTTTTCTGCTCTCTGTAAAAATCAATTAAATGCCTGAAATGTAAATATTCTGTGCACTGTGAGCCAGACATATGCCAGGATAATATCAGTCGATGTTTACCTTAATGGCATCTTCTCCGCTGCAGGTGGTTGCTCTGAACAAGCGCAGCAAGGAGGCCGAGTCTGCGTTCCTGGGAGTCTACAAACAGCTTATCGAGGCCCCAGGTGAGTCTCCCACTAAGACCAGAGATGTGCATCTTCACAAACAGCAGCAGAAGCAGCGGCAGCAGCAATATAAACATCACACTCGCACACATTACTCCTGGAATTATCTTTCCCCCTTCAACGATCACTTCCCGGAGATCAACCCATCACACCTCTACCACTATCACTGGACCAGCCCTATAAGTATATACACACAGTGACATATCATGTTTATATGAATACACCCAAACCCAAAAGTAATTTTCTTGCCATAGATAGATATGGTGCAACAGCACATGGATATAAGATACATAAAACCCTATACCCTGTGGCTCTTATCTATTTTTCAAAGTCTGTGCTCTCAGAGTGGTTTCCAAAACTCTGCGTGAGGCCACTTCAAAACCCAGCACTGGTCCTTGAATGTAGCCTGGCTGAGGAGCGAACACATCCTCGAGGAGCTCTGCTGTTGATTGTGGAGGGCCAATTAAAATCCCTACTGAAGTCTGGCTTCATGTGGAACGCAGGCCTGATGAGGCCAATGGGGGAAAAGGGAGAGAGGGGCAAAGACAGTATGTTCGAGCGAAGGAAAGACGAATTGTGTGTTTATTCAGTTGTTATTTCAGTGCCGGGGCACGTGCACCGTATTGCTCTTTGTTGCAGGAGACGGCGGCAAAACGCAGCCCAATCTCAGTCTAGATCAGAGAAACACTTGTGGCAGGAGTAGAGAATGCTGTTTACAGATTCAATGAATACAAGATAAAAGTCTGCGTCAGAGAAATAGCGACGGCAGCAAGTGACTTTTAAAGGTCTCCATTTTTCCTTGAAGTCCCCTGCTTGATATTGCACCGCCACCACGCACACAAGCGCAGACACACACACATACACTTTGAATGGAGTTATTTTCTTGATAAGAAATACCGTTCTTTGAAGATATATTCAGTTTGATTTTTTGACCTATACCTTTTATATGGAGGCCTTAATTCGAGCCCAGGAGCGTCTTGTGGGATATATTTAGTCACAATCCCCCCTCAAGTAGAGGATAGTCAACTAAGAGTTGTTGTGTTCAAGACTTTAACATAAGAAGAAAGGCCACTGTCACCATGAACTCTTATGTGTAAATAAAAAACCAAAGTCGTGTTTTCAAGGTACCTAATATTTTGTCCTTTCTGTCTCTTTGTATACACAGTGTATGTGTGGTCATTCTTTGGAGTATACAGTAGTGGACTTTCCTGTGTCAGGTTGCATCAGGTGACGTAACACAGCGAGCCTCCTACCTCCATCTGACCTTACCTTTACAAAGGGAGTCTGTTTCACCGTATCACTGGGGAAAAGAGGAAGCCAGTTGTTTTCTTTCTCAGTCAGAGATTGATAAACAGTGCTGGGCAAGTTGCCGGAAAAACTGAATAAATTACTCTTTACTCAAAGAAAGTTATCATGTTACTTTGATAATGAACTTCATAATGATTACTCAATGGTATTATTTGGTATTTGGTTTAATAATGACTAAACAGCAGATGTAGTTGTAGCCTACATGACTTTTCTCGTATATTGGATTACCATTTGCAAACCTGCATGCTAAGAAGACACAACATGTGAAAGGTGTATTCTTCCCTTTTGGCTGTGTCTAAAGTCAAGCCAATGCAGAAGTGCCGTAAACCTGCCTTCTTTCTAATGGCCATCAGGGGGCCACTCTTTGGTTGAAAAAACAAGTTTCATTGTCACTTTATTACCTCAGTAATTATTATAAACATGAGTTTATGGTCTCAATCACTAGGGTCAAGTATTCATCAAAGCAGAATGATTCTCATTTCATAAATTATGACCCATTCAGAGTAAAATATACGATAAAGCCGGGTATGCTTTAGGGCGTGGCTACCTTGTGATTGACGGGCTACTGCCACGGCGTCGTGCGGTCTGGGAGTTGTCTTTGTTTTCGTTGTACAACTTTAACCCTTTCACGTTGTGTTTTCAAATTCGTGAAAGTTAATTGTAAAATTCAGTAATAAGCTGCTATGTGTAGTATGTCTTCACTGTGCTCTGGACTAATTGGGAGCATGATGGTAACAGGGTAAATTCACGCTGTGTGGACTGGAGGGGATCAGTCGGGGCCCAAGAGAAACTTTTTGCTCCCCTCCTTTTAATGTCAAAGTAACTTCAGTGGCCCAATAAAGGCTCAATGGGACATCTCACTGATGTCCCGACAAAAAGACTATCGTGTCAGATTCCTCTTGCCTCCTCTCGCCTAGTTTCCAAACTTCTACAACACGTCCTGTGATGTTGACCCAAAGCAGCACTTTTCCACGCTCAACTTGGTGGCGAAGATGAAGTAGTGAAAGATGACAAGCTACGATTGGGCAGGGGCACAACTCGTGGTCCTTGTCTTCCAGCCAAGTCACAGCAACAATTCACGACGTGATTGCCTAATCTGACATAGATTGCATCACGAAAGGCAAAAATATAGCGTTGGCCGATCCCGACATTTGTTTCTTTCATAGCCGTTACCCCCCCCCCCCCGCCCCCTCCTCTTCTCTGGCTGCAGCCAAACCGAGGTCAAACCACTGAGAGTATTTCTGTGTTTGGCCCAAGCAGCCTCTGCCATCTGTGAGGAGGGCCTACAGTATCCTGTGCCTGTTTGTCACTGTACATCTTGCTGCTGGTGTCCAAGGTCACAACTCCCCCCCCTCTCCTGCCCACCCCTCGCTAGAATGGATGACTCCAGGTACACCGGAGGACAGTCATTTGGCTGTGGCCCCACTTCATTTCTCTCTGCCCGTCAAACACAACAGCAAGCGTTCCCACCGTTCCCCCCAACAAATGCTACAGCTCATGTATTTTTTATCTTTTGACGGATGCAATTATTCTTTACACGCCGTGCTCGTTAATCTTAATGCAGTTATTACTATTCATTGCTGGACGTTTTTCCCCTCCTATTATTTCATTTGAAAGTGCCTCTCTCTCGCAACGTGTGTGTGCGTGCTCCTTTGTGTGCCGACGCTGAGGCCTTCGGTCCAATCAGAGCGGGCCAACAGCAGAGTTAATGAATGCAAGAGGCGAACAAGGAAAGGAGCTCAATATGTGACCTGTTGTATCTGTCTATCATTAACATCTGGTCACATATCAGTCATCCACTTTGCCGTGCCCACTATTGAATACAAATAACGTATCCGATACATTTGTGAGATTCCGGCGCGATAATGTTCCTCTTTGTTAATGCAAGATAATGCTGCTGTTCAATGGCAACTCGAACGCAACAGTAAACTCAGAACAGAAATAACTTCTTGATGCAAGTGATTGAAGTGATTTCTTGCCTTTTATGAGGCCCCTAAGCCGAGATGTCAATCCACAGGAGTGTTTCATTAGCGCTCTATATTTTGATTTGCATGTGACATCTCCCCATGCTGTGCACTGTAACTCCTACCCAGTCTGGGGCTTGAAAGAGGCCCGTTAACAGAGTTTCCCTAACAATGTTTATATCACCTCCGCACGGTTTTGATCAGTGCAGATAAACAAGTCCTGATCACTGAACGCTGAAAAACAGTGGCAGCTTCTGCCCGAATTCATCGGTTTCCCAGAGATGCACCTAGCTCCCTCCCTCTCTTTCTTTCTTCCTCTCCTCCTCGCCGTCTCGCTCTGCTCCTCTCTGCTGGAGTGTGCAAGAGTGTGTGTGTGTGTGTGTGTGTGTGGCGTTTGAACGTCTGCGTTTGTCGCCACCTCTGTGAGAGCAGCGAGGCCCCGTCGCCAGGGGCGTAGCCTTGAGACTGACGCTCCAGGTGTTTGCTCTTCCTCGCCTCCTCTCAGTGCACACACACTCATCCCTTAGGATCCACCCCACTCCTTCTCTCCTTTAGAACACAGCTCCTTTTATCTGAGCGGGGAGCTCACTGAGAGTTTGTGAAGATTCTGATCTGAATACACCCCTCTAAGTATGTGTGTGTGTGTGTGTGTGTGCGCGCGTGTGTGTGTGTGCCAGGGCCCAAGGCATGTCTGAGGTGTTTGAGTCTTTATGTATGTGTGTGTGTGTGTGTGCGAAATGTTATGACAACAGTGCTTGCTAGTGGTGACCAACGGTACTGCGGAGCACAGCACAAGTGAAAGCAGCCTTTTGTCACATTAGGTCGCACGTCTTCTTGTGAAGTGAGATGGTTGTAAGTGCCTTACATATTCACATCAGATGTTTCCCTCGGCTATGAGATTATCAGCGCAGAACTCACTGACCTTAGTAAATCAGAGTCATTCAAATGCACAAAGAAGAGTTGTCCTTCCTCAACCTTTCATGTACACAAGCAAGCACCAGCGAGAGAGGCCTGCAAGGCACAGCAAGCTGCCTTTATTGTAATTTTGCAGCTGAGTACCTACAGTCAGGATGAGAGGGAAGAGGGAGCGCGGAGGGTGGCAGTCTGTCGGAGAATAAGGACGTATAAAAGCTGATGGAAAATGAAAGCTCTCTGGGCGGGACGAGATTATGCACAAGTGATTAATAAGAGCAGTAATAAACAAAGGCCCAGGAGATGTTTGAGGTGCTTAATAATGCATTATGTTCATAAAAGAGCTGGGCCTCTCCAACTGATCCCTGTGGAGTAGGAGACCCCAGAGGGACCAGGAGAGTGTGCTCTTAAAAGAAAGCAACTGTGTGTGTGTGCAGGAATGTCTGTATGTGTGTGTGTGTGTGTGTGTGTGTGTGTGTGTCTGTGTGTGTGTGTGTGTGTGTGTCTGTGTGTGTGTGTGTGTGTGTGCCTGAGAGCAGATAAGATGTAACCTTGGGATTCAAAAATGTAAAGACTATAGACTGGTGTATTTCTGAGGTTAATATATTGTGATCTGTCTTACATTTCTCATAAATAAGAGACGTTTTATTTAAAAAAAAATATTGACTGAAGTTTGGTTCGCATGTCATCTGGTGTTAATTTTAAATGCTACCGAGCTCTGGCTTTGTTGCGAGCTTTAAAAAATGTCTCGGTATTGATGTCATTCCTTCTCCGTCCTTCAGTCTGTCAAACAAAGACATGGAACAGCAACTGAAGAGAACAGGTTAAAAAGTTTCTCTTTCAGCTTTGTTTTGTTCGCACACAAAAGCCGCCGCTTCCCGCAATCATTTCTTTCATTCCACCGATCTTTTTATTTTTGTATTTTCACACTCCTCCTCCCACATCAAGGTAAAGCAGCACTTCAGTTTGCTATCTGAATATCAAATGCTCGTTGGTTTAAAATGCACCGCAAACAGTAAAGTCATGTTTATGAATTTGTTCCAAGCATTTTCTTTTCTCTAATCGAAACTAATCCTTGACAGGCAGCGAAAAGAGGCAGCAATTTATCCTGCATACCTTGTATCGCTTTACATTGTCTGTGAAGGTGAAAATAAAGACTTAGTGTTCTCTCAGCCTAGTTTTGCTTCTTGACAACAATATTACAGCAGTGTTACTGTTTGTTGCAGCAGCGGCAGAGCGTGTTTATGGACCTTGAAGTCCACTCAGAGGGAAAAAAAAAAACAAGACTGTTTTGAATGAAAAGAAAAAACCTTGGAGCACAGCCTTGTAAATTAATTTGTTCGTGTTGTATGATGGGAACACAGCTGGCCTCATTAACATGCGCACAACAAATAATTATAGCGTTTTTTTTCTCTCTCTTCAGCCAGCCAATGCTTGGCTAATGGGCTTGCTGGGTTAATTATGTCAGAGCGTAATTACACAGGGCCCAGGGAGACATAATGGTGCACCCTGCTGCGCCCACACCGCCTAATGATGGTGTATCGCTGACAGGGCCAAGACGGACCGCCCCGACACACCTGCTTGTCTTGGCGCACACCACCCTGGTCCACCCCCACCCACCTAGACACACATCCTGAACCTGTGCACCGTCCTCCCCGGTGCCACCTGCAGTCCGCTGAGCCGTCCGGCTTCTGACAGGCTTTGGCTCCTGCTTGCTCTGGACCGAAGACTCACCCAGATAACTACCTCCCGCTTGGAGATGTGCAATAGCGCGGCAACGCAGTGACCACAAGGATGCAGCTACAGGGCGGCAGCCTCATTATTGCTCAGTCGAAGTGATGAAATTCAATATCAATGCAGCTGAGAATGTGCAAAAACAATTAAAAAACTCATGCCAACAGTTGTTGGCTCTTAGAAATTCAGGGTTTATCTTGCTTTAACTTGGGTCTTATTTTTTGTACTTCTCTTGATACTTATAATTGTAATTTCTAACTTTGAGGACACACACACACACACACACACACACAGCAAGCTGCAGACCAGTATGAGAATAACAAAACACCTCCAGTACGCCATGCTTACATCATGCTTTATTATACTTTATAACTTTTTAAATTGCTCGTTAGCACATATATTCTTTTTTTCTCCACCCATCAATGGGTAAGAAGGTTGAATCTCAAGGAACTCTACACTACAAACATTATTGTTCAAACTATTTTTTTAAATCACAGTCTAGTCCGTCTTCTATCTCTTGATTATCGACTTACTGGGACTGGAATTCAGCACGGGACTTTCAGATGGAGAGGCCTGCGGTGTGAGCTAAATGTTGGTAGCAATTGAAACACTAATGCAGTTTTATTGTGGTGTAAAGAGATTCTAATGATGCTGAAGACCTTCAACACATTCTCCAATGTCCTGCCTCCTCAGTTTGTATCAGCACGCCACCACTGCATTGAGTCTAAACAAGACCAGCCAGGCAAAGCAACATGAGTCACAGTTTGTCATGTTCACCATGACGATGACTGAGCCAAATCAGACTTCAACAAAAACGTTGATTGGTACGGTTTGGGAGGGGCCGCTCGTCTCCCCGCTCATTATTGAAAGTATTAGCTTGGCCCAGGCAGGCAGGCAGCGCTCTGCTCTGTGATGTCTGCGGCTGCGAGGGCCAGGCCGGGCTGACATCAGAAAATAATAAAAACTCTATGAAGACCGGCCACTTCGGCCTGGAATGGATCGGCCTTTCGGGAGTCTTCCTGAACATCCCGATGGCCGGTCCACCGCTGTGGATAACTTAAACTAATTTCAGTCAATGGTGTATCTCAACCCATCCACCCTATTTCCTGATCTGTATGTCCATTTAAAATCCTCTTGTCAATTTAAATGAGCAGTCAGACGATCAGACTTATTATTTGGAGTAAATATAGGTGAACAGTGAAATTATTCCCTAAACTTATGGTTTCTTTTATTTTTGTATTCCTTCTGTACAGTATGGACCGTAGTTGCAATGAGGGACTTGAGTGTGCACACTTTTCAATTTTACTTCCAAATAAATTAACTTCAAATCCGTACAAACTGTTGGCTTTGTTTACAACACGTCTGATTGAGAGACTGCTTGAGTCTCTTGCCCCAATCGGACTTCGCTTCAGCATCGTCACCATGTTCCCAAATCTCAGACGCTACTATGAGCGAGTGCGATGTTGTTATAACTGATAGAGGTCAAAACTACAATAAATATGACTCAAGTTGTAACAAACCAGAAATATCCTTTAATCTCAGGTGAACAATTATGTTCATCGTTGAACCTCGCTATGTCGTTCTGCTCTTGATGATGTACTAAATGTCCCGTGATTTATGAGTTAAAACGAGCTGCTGTTGCCCGATCAGTTATCATGACCTCAGAGCAGACATCCAATCATCTACAATTAAGATAAGGGATGAATTAAAAATTGATCCGTTTATTTCGCCGCGAGAGGGATGTGGCTCACCTGATGAACGCAATGCCTCGTCAGCTGGGCTTTGTCTCTTGATTAACAGGAATGTGAGCGGTTGGGTTTATGCTGAATTCCTCTTCCATTCTCGGGTTTATTTGGTGGATTTACCATCAGAGCTGCTCTAAAAAAGTGCTTCTTATTAGCCACATCAATTAGCTCTACTTTCCAAAGTTATCAGCAGTCTTTCTGGACTCCTTAACTGTAGATCCCGGGCCCTCCGAGAGTATCCCTGCTGCTCTTCTTTGACGGGGGTTAATTTTGTATACAGACTTTAGTTCTATCCCTTCACTTTAAATTTGACTTTACTTTACTCCCCTGCCACTGATTGATAATCCCGGCTTGTCCATGTGTGAGAGATCCCTTACTATAATCTCTGTCCTTTGATCATTAAAAGTTGAAAGGATATATGGGAAAGAGGCTGATAAAGTGATTTCTGTGACAGTGGGTCGATGGAATAGCAGTGCTTTAAGTCATCCTGTTTGTCTTAGAAGAGCGCTGCTCTTAATAGTGATGTCCCTTGTGACTGATGCAATATCTCCACAGCTGGTGTAACAATGAATGCAGACAATGTTTGACTGTAAACGGTCCTGGGAAAAATAGCTCGATCAATTAAATGGCCCAAAATGTTTGTCTGATGAAAATGTAGATATGGCGAGCTGCAATGTACGGCCAGGATTTCAACAAATTGCACATTTTGTTTTGGCTCTCTCTGATGAGCATTTATGTTTTTTGTGGCCTGCCGGCTCAGAGTTTGCATTCTCTCTGTGGCATCTGGCAAAGTTTAAACGTCTGTGGCTCCAACTTCTTATGAAAAGTCACTTCAGTCAGTGCCCAAACTGAAGAAGGGATCCAATTGGGTTCCACACAGAAGTCTAAGATGAGTGGATGAAAGCTGTGGGAGAAAAGTTTGTGCAGCAAAGCAGCGATTTTCCTCCTCTTTTAGAGTTTTGAAGGGCTCCGGTGTGTGTGTGTGTGTGTGTGTGTGCGTGCGTGCGCGCTTGGCTCTACATCTTGCCTCCCCCCTTGTCAAGGAGCTCCCCTGAGCTTCCCTCTCTGTGCTTTGGCACTAGAAGTCACCTCCTTTGGTGTTCGGCAGGCAGGTACACAACAGGAGCAGCTCTCTCTCTCTGAGCTGTTGAACTTTTCGGGAGGGGAAGAAAGGGAAGGGGAAGATTAAAAACAGCCCTGTGATGTGGAGTGCCGAGCTGCCTCCTGAGAATTCCTGGCATAATAATTTAAATGATCAAATGATACAGAGGAGACTTGTTAGCTGAGAAACAGCCTCCTAGTTGGCCCCATGGGCCCGGTGCTGCCGCGCATGCATTGCAAAACAGCTCCTCTGTTGTGCTAAAGAATCCCGCTTTTTTTTTCTCCCCCCTTTTCAGGAGCAGACTTTTTCTACACTTTGCCTAGGTGTATACTTGGGACTTGAGACTCCGTCACATATTCATGGCAATCTTTTTTGTCTCCTTTTCCATTCATCAGCACATGAGAAGACTCATTAGAGTTGATTTCTGTACATGTGAAGGGTCGGAACGGCACTTGTGTCATTAGGTCCAGCCTGTGAAATTTTCAAAGGCGACTGAGTGGGGAAAGTGTAAGAGTCACTCTTTGGAAACAAGTCTCAGTGGAATAGTGTGTCTCTGTTGAAACTGCGATGAAGAAAAGCTCTGTAAAGTGCTTTACAGGCAGCGCACACAGAGTAAAACAGCTCTTTTTCTTCTTCTTTTTTTAAAAGATCGTGTATAGATATCACGTGAATCTTGGGAGCTGTTTCTGCAGAGATTTGTTTGCGTCTGTTCTCACAGATCCAGCACCTGTGCTGGAGGCCTCACACACCCTGGAGGAAAGGCTGCATCACCTTCACAGTTCGGCCCCAGACAGCGAGGCCCTGGTACGAGAGATCAGCGGGCACTGGAAGAAACACCTGGAGTGCCTTGAAAAGACAGGTCAGGCCAAAATTATCTACATCAAGGCGCAGTCCCACTTGAATGCAATTTCTATTACTGCAGCACTGAAGTGGCTGCTACTGTACAGAAAGTGCTGGGAAGTTAATTTAAAAATACCAGGTCTTAGGAAGGCTGCAAATTGCACCAGCATATCTTGGAGAAATGTGAAAAATGGTCTGACGCTGTGAGCAGTTTCATGTAGGCACTTTGGTTGAAAGAAAATAGTCCCGATAAAGAAACTGCTCACCACAAGGTCTGTGGATTATCCTGAGTAAGCGGATCACGATGTCTAATAAGAGATCTGGCTGTAGAGTTTTTCAAATGTATTGTTTTGGTGCTTTGAGCACCACAAGCCGAGTACCATACAGTCTAAATAGATAAACAGCAGCACGGGTGAGAGGAAACATATGTATTTTTGTTTTTGGAGTGAACTGTCACTGTAAGGCGACTATTTCAAATTTCACATTTACCCGTTAGTATCAGATCACGCAGCCGATGTTGGAGTACTAATGCCGGCCTTTCTCCTCCACACAGAGCCGTCAGAAGACAGTCCAGCAGTCTCAGGGGCAGCAGTGACAGAGGAGGCCCCAGAATCCAGCTCTCCAGCCTCCCTGATGACGCCCAACAGCACACCGGCCCCCGGGGCCCCAGGCTCCCCGCAGCAGAACTACCAGGACCGAGCTGAGAACCGAGGGTGAGAACCAGAACCACTGCCTGCCTTTCACTGACCATCGTTATTGATTTACATTAGAATTATGTATCCAAAATTCAACGACACGAGTGAACCCCCATAAAGGTTCAGTAGGTAACTTGAGTCACTATGTCCTGACAGCAGTGCATGAGACAGATAATCTGTGAATTTGCAAGAATCATCCTCGCTCGAAGGACAACAACCAATCAAAGCCGAGGAGTCTCTAACGCAGCTGTCAGTCACTGCTCACAAACTCCAATCAAACTGTCAAACTAGGCAGCGCTGATCAAATATGAATCAAGATTCTAATTATGAGAAAGTTTGCCCTGGCCGGTGGGCGGTGCTTGGTTTTGGCTCGATTGTTTCAACATGGCGGCCGGGTCACAAACGTTCTCATTTCAAAGCTAAACAGTAAGAAAAAAACAAATGTGCGCTGTGTAGTTTGACAGTTTGATCAGAGTTCACGAGCCTCACGAGCAGTGACTGACAGCTGCGTTAGAGACTCCTCGGCTCTGATTGGTTGTTTTCCCCTCGGGCGCGGTGGATTCTTGTAAATGGGACGTATCAGGATATAGTGACAGTTTGAGCAAATATGACAAAGTTATTGTTTCTATTCAAGCTACCTACTGAACCTTTAATGCGTTAACCAATCCCTACAGCACAGAGCACTGACATTTGATTGAGATATGATTTTTGGTATAATATGAAAGATTGCCAAGGATAACCCTTCAACGTTCCAAACCGTATCTCAATGCAGAGAATTTTTAACGATATAAGAAAAATTACGAGGATTATTTTGTCTTCTACTGTAACCCTGTACAAAAATTGGGTTGGGTTGTAGTGACAGCAACTTTGAAAGGTTTTTAAAATCTGTCTTTGTGAACTTTGTCACACTTGCTGTTTCTAGCTGGTAGATGGGTGGGATTAACACGTTTTTTTTCTGTCTCGTGGCATTAAGTTGCATGTTCTGGCTTTAAATATGTGGCCGTGATGTAGAGAAATAACAGGGTTTTTTTCTTCCTAGGGAGGAGGAGGAGAGCGCCAATGTGGGTTTGTCTGACAGACTATCAGAGGCCGAGGAGAAGATCAAGGTTCTGCATTCATGTAAGTGGTTTAAACACTGACACGTACTGTAGCTGTTGCATTTATTTTCAACCTGAGCCAGTACGTGTGCGCTTACTGTGAACTGAAACACAAAAGCACTCGCTGCTTTGTTGACAAAGGTTCAAACTGACACATCTATGAATTACTTTTTGTTTTCATCATGTGTAACAGTTTAACTTCCTCTTTCAATGAATTCTTTGACCGTTCATGGTGTCCCCACTTCGGCAGTGTTTGAAGTAAGATTGACTTGTATTTTGAAAAGACTTGAGCAGAGTGCGTTCAATATGCAATGGGCTCATTGCTTGGCCTTCAATATGGCTGCTTCCAGTTTTTGTGAAAACTACTTATCCAAACAACTTCAAACACAAAACTGCACTTCCGTGGGTCATCAGCAATGCACCCGCCAAGTGTGAAGTCAATCGGATGAACGGTTGTCAAGAAAACTCGTAGGACAGACAAAAGTTATATTGGCAAATGTATTCAGTAATGTAGCTTTAAGGTCATGGTTCATGTGTTTTCTGTCAGTTAATATCTCACTTCTCCTGCTGTCTGCCTCTCACCAGCTTTGGACACTGCACAGACAGAGCTGCTGGACCTGCGGTGTAAATACAACCAGGAGATGACGAACAAGTAAGAGTCTGCCTCCGATATTACCTTTTGTGTCGACGTGACCGTACCACATGTTTCTGACAAACTTTTCTATAAATCTTCGCCCCTCTCCCTCATGTCGTCGTGGTCACTGCCATCCTCTGTGGCCTTCCTCACTGGCGCTCGTTGTGGCATTTCAAGTCTTCTTTGTTTTGCCTACATGAACTCATGTCCAGTGTAGAGCTGAGGAATGCCATTGTAAAGGCGGAGAGTGACTCAGCCACTAATGCAGGTCGATGAGAGAGTTCTTGTGTTTGCCTTCACCGGCAGCCGGGCCATGACAGCCCTCAAGAAGAATTGCTCCATTTAAAGATTGCTTCAGAAAACACTCTACCTTGTCCTGGTCTTTGAGCGCAATGTATCCACCGCACGCCTGAAATGAATCTGAGCTTGTATGAAGGATGTCGATAGACATTCAAAGTAAACACTCCTTTGTTTGGGTTGTGCTCCAGAGCACAGTCAGCCGCTGCTAATGGATTTTCTCCCAGGCTTAATCCATGGCGCAATTGAACTGATGTTTCTAGACCCACTGCCATCCATTTTGTTGGATTGGACACATTTTCAGTTTGGGCTTACCTTTTTGTGTGCCGCTGCAGTTTGAAAGACCATCTCTGTTATGTTGTGTGTCATACAGTTTCCTCCGTGCCCGACCCCAGAGCTCCAAGCTGCAGTTTTCCCTCCCTGACCCTGAGCCTCTGAACGCCGGGCCGGCCTTTATTACTCTCACTGACTGTTTCCTCAATGTTGATAAGAAAGACAATTTGTCTGCTTCGGCTTGAGTAGCTGGGCAGGTAATCAATACAAAACATTTTCCGTACTGCACAAGTTCATTAAACGTGGAGCTGACACCTGTTAGTGTTCGCTGTCAGCGGGGCGCCTTCTATTCTGGCCTTATTGATGGGACCGGGGCATCGCCAAGACCCTCTGAAACCAGGGCTGCACCACACTGAGAATCATTAATGCGAGCAGGTTTGGCTTGAGACTGTTTCACTATCCGACTGTAGATATAGTATTGTCTTTTTCTTTTTTTGACCTAATGATTCCATTGGATCACGAATACTCCAGGTAATTATGCAGCCTGATGTGAGACAATAAGAGCAGTTAAGTGCAAACATGAAGGAGGATGAAGGTTCGGCTGAATGTGGTTTCTTTAATGTGGATTTAAAAAAGTCTTAATATGTTCTTTGAACACATTTTTCTTTTGGTGAAAAGGACTACTGTGTCCCGAAACGCGAGAGAAACCTATGTGCATATTTAAATCAATCACAGCATCCTCGTTAATTCATCCCTATCTACCTTTTGAAAAGCAGGTCCCACGTGTGCAAAATGAAACTGTTGAACTTCAAACAAACCTCATGAATAATCCCTCTGAGCTTCTGTTTAAATTAGACTACTCTGATTGTAGGATGTATGAGTTCTGAGGATGTGAATCATACGTACTGTACATCTATGGAGACATAGCTATGATTAAGGACACAGGGGTCATTTCATCTGTGCTGTTCCTAAGTATCTGTGATTTCCAGTGACCTGTAGGACTTTATAATCAACCATTACACACAAATTACACTTTTTTGGATAATGATACTTGTTATTCTGAATATCTTAATGTGATTTTAGTTTTTGTATTTAATATTTCTTTACCAGAGTTTTCCTAATATTTTGTACAAAGCTTTGAAATCCTGTAGGGTGATACGTATAATTGAACAGTAAAATGAACTGATTGAAATACACACTTTTTCTGGAGGCTGGTAAAATGTTTCCTATGGAGGTGTGGTTACACTGCAGGATTTTGGACTTATGACCTCATTATTTCTTAAGTCCTGGCTACAGTTCCGCTGTATGGTACTGAAGTGTCAACAAAGGGGCAGTGGTGCTATTATTTGCCACTTTATTAGGTACACCACTAGGTTACCTAATAAAGATTAGGTTTGGCCACTTTGGAGGCTGTGTAACTGTACAGTGTTATACTGTGAGGTTTTTATTTACCCTCATTGATATAAATGTGGTGGATAAAATATTAGAAACACCTCTGAGTTTAACATTTGCGTGTGTCTGAGATTATGGATACGAGTGGTGTAAGATGACCTGTTTAACAAGAAAGGAAAAAAGTCCTTTATTAACAACATAACTTGTGATAATATAATAGCTGTGAACATGGCTCAGAAATCCCGCGGTTATCTGACCGGGTGTGTTTGTTCCAGGGCGGAGGAGGTCGACGCCATCATGGCAAATCTTGAGAAAGCAAACCAGGTGAGTACAGTCTTCCTCTGCACTTCTCTGATTGAGATGCTCCTTCGTTAAGGTAATCACTCCTGTAATCAAGCCCTGGCTTTAATTAGACACCCTCCGTCCTGTGTCCCCCCCCCCCTCCCCCCCTTTCTTCTTCCTCCCACCTCCACCTCCCCTCCCATGAGTGTGTGATTAGCGAGTGTAAACCTGAGCCCCTGTCGGTGGCCGCTATGGCAGCACGGCTCCACTCAGCAGAGAACAGCAGACTGCCGAGCGCGATTGATGCCGGAGCGCCAAACGCCAGGGTTCTTAGTTATCTCACTGCCTTGATTGCTTCCTTTCCTGGTGATACCTCTTTTCTTCTGCTCCTCTCTTCTCCCCTCTGCTTTCCTCTCTCGTGCTCTTTTTCTCCCTCTGCTGCTCTCTGCCAGCAGCTCCTAGATAAATGTTCTCAAAATGAATCATTAATTAGCAGGCCGGGTGTGACAGAGCAGGTAAACAGTTTGGGGAATAAAGTGGGCTGACTAAACAGCCCCCTCAGCAGAATAAACCGAGTGGCTGCACTCGTCAGCGCGGGCCCCTACTCAGGTTTTTCACTCGGCTCTAAAATCTCAGAGCAAGGGCGCCTCCTTTGATCTATGTGTATGCTCTCACCTTGATCATCTCATTAGCCAATTGATGCGGCCGGTGTACGAAAACGGTAACGCTGTGATGCTATGTCTGTGCACAGAGAGCGGAAAAGGCCCAGAGGGAAGTGGAGAGGCTAAAGGAGCAGATAGCCAGTGGCCAGAGAGCCACGACAGGGAGCTGCCATCCAGCAGAGGGCACGAGCAGGGTAAGAACCGCGGGACTCCATTATTTGATTTTTGTGTTCTGTGGTGGAATGTAACTGAACCTACTCAAGTACTGCACCTTCGTACAGTTATAAGATACTTGTACTTTACTTTATTACGTCCATTTTATGCTACTTTGTGATTCTACTTTAATTGTTGTCTAACTTTTATTCCACTATATTTATCTGACATCTGAGTTGCTTGTTACTTTTCAGATTTTACAATAAGACGACCAGCTGCCACGTTAAAATTCTGCTTACATGTTAATGCATCACTGATGATAATACCATATATATATATATTGAATAAATATATAATTGTTCATCATTTAGACAAGGTCCGTTTTCCTGCATTATGTGTGCTTTTACTTTTGATACTTTAAGGACATTTGGATAATAATGCTTCATAACTTTACTTCACACACGTCTGCACATAATGGAGTGTTTATAAATTGTGATGATGCTACTTTTACTTCAGTAGAGGATCTAAGACGCTTGTTTTCATGCCTCCGAGCCGGCAACAGCTGTGGCCAGAGGTTGTTTTTTTTCGGGTTGTCCCTCCGTCTGCCGTTCTCACGAACGCGATATCTCAGGAACACCTGGAGGGAATATCTTCATATTGGCACAAGCATCCACTTGGACTCAAGGATGAACTCACTAGATTTAATCACACACACATTTTTTGGCAATAACTCAAAAATGTAAATGCTAATTATGACAATTTCAGTGTCAAAGTGTCTAATAAGATAAAATGATGGCATTTTGAGACGGACTTGTCTGACGGAGGCACACAACCGCAAGGCTGTTATTCTAATTCTTGTTTTTGACAGCTTTTAGGATTCTACACATCATTGTTTCTGCCACTTTGTAGTTTACTTCCTCAGTCAACACTATGTCCACTATGATGATGTTTGTCCCCTCAGGTTTTATTTTGAAGTTGAAGGTGGTGCTGTAGGTGGTGCATATTGAAAATATAGATTTATTTTTAGACTGAGACTTAGAGTTTATTCCCCAATGACTCCTCAAGGACCTATGTAGACATGGATTCACATGTGCAAAAGTAAATAACAGCAACACCCATTGCCCAGTACAGGACAAATACAACACAAGAAAAATATATATCAACAAAAAATCGGTCAAATTTTGAATAACGTCATGAACATAGCCATTATCATTTTTAAGAAACTGAACAAGATTGGTTAACTTAACTAATATGTAAAGATGCACATCACCTTGATCACCTGTCCAACATATAGTTTAAGGTCTTAAAACATCATAAATATCTCCTCTTTGAAATTGACAAGCTACGACTAACACACCTAAATGTAGACAGACTTCTTGTGTTGGAATGCAGTATTAATGCAGTATTAATGGTTACTTGAAGTAAAATTCTCTCACTTTCCAACTGCCGGAATCATATCAACACTGCAGAGGTTTTGATTCACTGGCTGGCCTCTCACCTTTTCTCCCACCCATACTCCTTTTGTCACTTTCTTTCCCGTCCCTCTCTCACGCTTTGACTCCTTCTCACCCTGTCAGGAGAAGAGCGAGAACGGCGAGGTGTTGCCCTCCCAGCTGGAGGCTGCCTTGCTGGCTAAAGACCGCGAAATCCTCCGACTTCTAGAAAACATTCAGCGACTGCAGTTCACGCTACAGGAAGTCCAAGAGACCTCGGCCAATCAGATCCTAGAGCTGGAGCGCCAGCTGGCCTACAAGACGGAAGCTATCGAGGTGAGTGGCTGCGACATGTGAGAGGTGACAGAACACGGCGAACACCTTCCTCAGTCCTCCGATAACTAATGAGACTCTCATGAACATGAATTAAAACACGCTGCTTCTGTTTTTCCATTTCAGAGATTAGAAGCTAAACTGCAATCCCAGATGGACTATGAAGAGATTAAAACTGAACTCAGGTGATCATTCTAGTGTAGGCTGAGTGTGTTTAAGTCATTCACAATAATGTGACATTTAGTCCCAAAATAATGACTTTCTCTGCATGTTTGCTTCTGTCCGTAGTATCCTAAAGGTCATGAAGATGGCTTCAGCAAATGGCAGCTCGTCCCAGGTATATATATATATATATATATATGCTCCTGCACCATTTCAGTTTTAACCAGACTAGTCTTTCTCTTAGACCTTTGGTTTCTTCTTAATGTTCTCTTGGTGTCGGGGAAGAAAAACTACAGCAGTGCCATTGAATGCTTCACTGATCGTCATCCATTATGGGGATATCTACAGCCGCTGCAATTGATTAATCGAAAATTAACAGCTTTTGTTCTTGTGTGTGTTTTTGTGTGTGTATAGGATTCTTCCAAGGCTGCAGAGGCAATTTTGCTGCATAAAGAGGCCTTTCTTCCTTCTCACAAATACCTGCTGGATAAGGCCCGAATTTTGCACAGCATTGGTAAACTAAAGGGCTCTCACATTTGATTTTTGAATGTAGTTTAAATAGATAACCGAACAATTCTTAACGAAAAAGAAGCAAGTTTCTAAAAACTCCCCATAATTCAATGACTGCTTGGTTCTCATTGGTCAGTCTCAATCAATTCTGGACTCAATGCTTAAATCTCTTTGCATAAACCGAGCCTGCAAGATGTACTAATTTGCGCTTGCACGGATAGAAAGCAAGTAAGTCAATGAATTAAATATCTTGGAGCGCCTCAGTAGCCGAGTGGTTACAGCGCATGCCATATAACAGCAATGACCCGGGTCAGATGCCAGCATTGGGACGTAGGTTGCATGATATACCCTTCTCTCCCATAAAATCTACTGAATTAAGGAAATACCTGCTATCAGCTAGATAATAATTACTAGGTTTGTTTACACTTGTACTAACCAGCGTGTGTTATACTTGCTTTCTGTCACCAGATGATGACCATTCTGAGGATGCAGGTAGGGAGACTGGAAGGCCGCCCGGCTCCCACCCCGGCTCCCACTCGTCCTCCTCTCATGCGGATGGCCGTCCCTCCCCCAGCCCCGGCCTCCCCACGCTGGACGGCTCCTCCTCCAGCCACGATCTGCCCCGTCCGTTTTCCGTGTCGCCGTGCTCCGGGGACAGACTGTCAGGAGACCACATCCTTCACAAGCAGCTCCTCTCCCCACACTTTAAAAAGGAGGGCCTCGTGGCTTTTCCCACCGCCCTCTATGCAGCCAAAGTCGCCCTCATGTCAGCCACCCAAGGCTCCGTGGGGTCGGGCAGCGTCGACGCCGGCCTGCCCAGCGACCAGTCAGAAAGCGGCAGCTCGACTGCGGGAGACGATGACCAAGTGGACACGGCAGAGATCGCCTTCCAGGTGAAGGAGCAGCTGCTGAAGCATAACATCGGCCAGCGTGTGTTTGGCCACTACGTGCTGGGCCTCTCCCAGGGCTCGGTCAGTGAGATCCTGGCAAGGCCCAAACCCTGGAGGAAGCTGACTGTGAAAGGCAAAGAACCTTTCATTAAGATGAAGCAGTTCCTCTCCGATGAACAGAACATCCTAGCACTTAGGACCATCCAGGTCCGACAGAGAGGTGAGTGGAAAAGACAAGTGACAGAAAATGTATGCAGGTTCAGGTGAGAATGAAAACGCTCTATTTGTATTTGTAGCCTGAGCAATAAAGATGGATTTTAAACATTTCCAAACCATTGTTTTGGAAGTGTGAATGAAATGTCATTCATATTCACCCACTGCATTTACAATGACAGTTAAAGGATGAGTCTGGTGATATTCTATATATTTCTTAATACCAACAAATCTATGAATAGACTAAAACCAACAATGAATTTATCTGACTAAGAAGTATTGTGTGTGTAGCCAAAGCCTGATAAATCCCCTTCCTCTGTGCTCCATTGTTGTCCACAAACACATCCCTGAGCCGCACTGCTGCACTGGATGACAGGTTCCTTCATTGTCATGAACATGGGCTCCGTAGTTTATTTTGAGTCAATCCCACATACAACGTCCTGCTGCTAGAAATACTCACTAGAACAACAAATATTCATTCATCCGCAGCTGAATATAGTCCCCAACAAATAAAATATTTACTCTTGTTTGAGCCACGTTTGCTAACATCTATAGTGCCCAGCTGTTGGAACATAGGCTTTTCTGAGAAATGAAAGTATATATTTGTGACCCTTTAAAAAAAATGGACATCTTGAGAAAATGTATGTACTTGGCTTTGGTCGTGTCATGGCATTTGTTGGCAATAAGAAAAATGCAGACTCATGCTTTATACTTTAAGTGGAGTAGGTTAAAGTCAACAGTTACTCTCATCCTTGTTCTGTCTTGAAAATAAAAGGTTTAGATAAAACAGGTGAAACAGGTGTCTCCATAGGTAGCCAAAGCTACCAAAATAAGATATACAAAAAGAAAGTTGCTGTGAGAGTTTTCAAGGGACGTACCAACAAGTCTTTAGAGCAGATGTAATTATGCCATCTTGTTTTGGTGGCTCAGCTTCTGGACCTGTGTACGTTTAAACCCTCTAATCTACTTGGACCTCATCCTTGACTTCATCGCGGCTTCCTCTGCCCTGTTTGTAGTGTTACTTTTAAACTTTGTTTTCTCCCTAGATTCACAGCGTTTGAAAGTTGAGCTTCCCGTATACTGCAACCTCAGACAGCACGCGCTCAAAGGCAGCCATTGATCTACCAGTCAAAAGCAAAGCCTTGGAACTGCTCTCTGATCAACCATCCCACTCATGCCCCTCCTCTCTCCTCTATCTCTTTCTGTTACCCTCTGTGGCAGGGAGCATCACTCCGCGCATCCGAACTCCTGAAACTGGGTCAGACGACGCCATCAGGAATATCCTGGAGCAGGCCAAGAAGGAGATCCAGTCCCAGAGGGGAGGTGAGGATGGAGCTGCGAGTCATACGTCATAGTTAAAAGCCATAGTGATTGATTTTCTTTTTCATCAACTACAGTGAATTTTCTTTGCATCTAAATTGGAGAGGCGAGTTGAGAATGCGTCAGTGTCAGAGTGTGGGTCTTTCTTGTTTAGGTGAAGGCAAGTCGTCTCTGAACAGCTCATCAGGCAGAAGCAGCAACGGGCCGGGCAGCAGCTCTGACGAAACCATAAAGAACATCCTAGATCAGGCCAGGAGGGAGATGGAGGCCCAGCAGCACGCCCTGATGGAGATGGAGGCCTGCGGGAGGGCCCCGACTGCCAGCTCAGGACCTCAGGTAGAGCGTCTGGGGCCCCCAGAGCGCTCCAGGGGCCTGCCTCTACCCATCTCCATCAAACAGGAGGAGGGAGGCTGCGTTACAGTCTGCATGGCCAACCCCATCCGCAGCCCCCAGACGCCCCTCAGTGTCCTCTCCCCGGCCGCCTTTGTCCAGAACATCATCCGCAAAGTCAAATCAGAGATCGGTGAAGTGGGCTCCTACTTCGACCAGCACTGGTCTCATGAGCGAGGGTCAATGGTGATCAGTGGCGTAGGTAGCTCCCTGCCCTTCAATTCAGTCTCTCCCTCCTTGTCTTCCTCCTCTTCCGGGCCCTCCGCCTTGCCCCGGCCCTGGCCCCGTCTGGAGAACGGCGAGTGTTGTCCCCCCAACAGCGAGGAGGCCTCCGCCGCTGAGGACGAGCTGGTGCTGGGCCGGCCGGTGGAGGTGAAAGTGGAGTCAGACACATCGGTAAGTGGAGAGTCCCCTGGGCCCGGAAGGCTTTCCTACTACCCGGGGTACATCCCCCGAGCCCTGAAGCCCACCGTGCCACCGCTGACTCCAGAGCAGTATGAGATGTACATGTACCGAGAGGTGGACACCCTTGAGCTGACCAGGCAGGTGAAGGAGAAGCTGGCAAAGAACGGCATCTGTCAGAGGATCTTTGGTGAAAAGGTCAGATGTTGCTCTTTATCATTAAAAAAACCCTCATGCATGCGGCAATACAAGCAGCCTGCTAATGCTCTGCAGAATCGGTTCTTACTGCGATAAATGTGGAAGGCATGAGAACAATCACGTTGTAATGAGATACAATAAACATTTTGATATATCGAACTGAATAAATTCTTTTTTAGGTAATAATGATAATTATCTCTAAGATGATATTAATTTGTCTGGAATGATTTGCAATTTGCAACCCAAATTGTATCGTCAGTTTTGCTTTAAATACCTTCCCACCGCGTCACAATACGCACCATGATCAAGGTTTCACAAACCGGAGCAGCTCCACGGACAGGCTTGTTTTTCGTCACAGATACAGAGCCATGAGAAAGTATTCGCCGTGTATTGCATATTTGTCACACAGAATGTTTTCAGATCTTCAGACGGCATGTAATATTGACCAAGGTCTTCTGACTAAACACAAAACACATTTTAGCATTTATCTGAGGAACGAAGTAATGCAACAATCAGATCATCCATGTGAAAATGTAATTGCCCCCCTTTTAAATGTAATAAAAGGCTGCACCACTTTAGCAGCAATAACCGCAGCCCAACAGCTTTTATAATATGATGTCAGGTTTTCACTCACACACAGTGGAAGAAATGAACCTGGTCTTTATGCAGAAAGACACGTTAAAAGTGAAGCACGCTGCAAAACTTATTGTGTTTTTTCAGCATCTCCGACCTGTTTTTGCGGTTTGGATCGTTGCCTTGAGGTATAAGAGTTCGGCACTGGGCAGAGTTCATGCTTCCCTTAATAATAACAAGCCTAATAATATCATGTTTGACTGTTGGTATGACGATCATACCACAGTGGCTTCAGGTAGAGCTCTGCGTATCTCTGCCCTATTGGATTATTTGTCATACCAGGTATGCTAGAACCTGCGTTGTCTGAAAAGTTACACTTGTTACGAGTCTTTCAGGCCATTATCCTATAAGCCTTCCGGGCTTTTCTGCATGTGAGAGAGCAACGGTTTCCACTTTGCCACTCTCCTTTGAATCCTATTTTTCCATCTCTCTCTTATTGTGGGGCCATCAGCTGTCCTCTGCTGAGAGGCCTGTATTTCTTTGGATGTTCTGCTGAGATCTTTTGTGACTTCCTAGATGAGTCTCCTTGTGGAACCTCTGGGAGTCTGGCCACAAGTTTTACCCCAACACTGTATTCTGCACGTGAATAGCTCTCACTGTGGTTAGAGATAGAGTAAACTTTATAGTCCCAGAGGGGGAATTTGACTTGGGCACAGTGCTACAGTGCACTGCTTAAACTAAAAAAAAAAAGAAATCACAAAAACAACAGCCATTTTAGAACGTAAGAGAGATTTGACATTGACAGCACGGCAGCTTAAAAGTACTTGTGTATTTGCCACACACGCATAAGTCTTTCCAGTCTGTACGATTTTCATCTCGTGGAATTTCCTTTGTGGCACAGTGTGCTTGTAAGAGTTTTGTGGGGATTAATAGACTATGATGGTAAGATTTATTATAAGTATTCAACTGTCTGCCTGCAATTCAATCATCTAAATCTAGTTATTAGTCGGATGTGGTTGATTCAGTAACAAAAGCTAAATACTTTTTTAAAATGGGTGCTATCAGTGTTGAATAAGTTTGTTCCTTAAAATAAAGGAAATCATAATTAAAAAAATATATTTTACTTTAGTCAGATGTTAAAATCGATCTAAAATATTATAACCATCCTCTGTAACAAATATGCAGCCGAAGAGGAAATGCACAAAGCTGCCTTTTATAAGCACTGTTCCTGAATTGAGCTTCTCTATGTTTGTATCAGTTTTCTTTTGTTCAGCTCCAGAAAATATGGCTTTATTTCCAGAAAATCCCATCGGGTGTTTTCCTACACGCCTTTGTTATTTATCACATCCTCTGTGGAGTAGATCAACACGTTTAGGTTTCATGCAGATTTTATTTTGATGATATTAAGGGTTCAAGTCTTAATTCTCCAGCTTGGGACTTTCTGTGAGAGGTAGTCATATTTGTAAAGACTTGACTGTTGACCAATGTTTCTGGCACATTCAGGTGTGTGTTGAGATTCTATCCACGTATCGAAAAAGAAAATATATAAGAAAAAAACCAACATTAAAAAAACATTTTTTGTTGGTTTATGTCTAGACATATTCTCTGAGTGAAATAATTTATGATCAGAAACTATCAGCAGTCTACTTCACCATGGATTTTTTTCATCTCTATAAACTGCATCTGACAGTATTTGATAGACTCAACCTAAACATGTATGATGTGCTGCTTCCCTCTAGTGGTTGTTTGCTGAAAGTGTATCAACTGAGGCAAACCGATATTTTTCTTGTGTGATAATAATTTGGTAAATCAACTATTATTTACACATGTGTTGTTAGCAGCACGTGTAGGTCCGACATTTTAACCCGTATTGTATGACACAGGTGCTGGGGCTTTCTCAGGGCAGCGTGAGCGACATGCTGTCTCGGCCCAAACCGTGGAGCAAGCTGACCCAGAAAGGCAGGGAGCCCTTCATCCGCATGCAGCTGTGGCTACTGGACCAGCTAGGCCAGAGCCTCAGCCAGCCCCCGAACCACGTCCACGCTCTGGGTGAGACTGCAGTTAACACACACACACTCGCATCAAGCGTGCAATCTCACTTAGGATGCTTTAGTACCTAAAAAAATGCTGAATTAAAAAAACTAAAATTGATGCAGTATTTAACTCTACATAGTGGGACTTTGGCTACATGTAGGCGACAGACTTACAGGTTTTCTTTGTGATGCCTCCGTTCTCCAGATAAAAGCCCAGTGACGGCCCATTCCTCGCCCTCCCCGCCTCCTAGCCCAGCAGAGAGCCACCCAAGTCCTCTGGTTGAGCCTGTCAGCCTCTCCCTGGAGAGTAGCAAGGAGAACCAGCAGCCTGAGAGCCTGGACATGGAATTGCCCCCCCACCCAGAGGGAGGGAAATCCACCCCTGGCCTAATGGTCCTGCATCAGCCCACAAACCCACTGGGTATCCAAGAGATAGTGGCCATGTCTTCGGAGCTAGACACCTACGCCATCACCAAGAAGGTCAAGGAGGTGCTGACCGACAACAACCTAGGTGGGTCGACGTTCACACTGCGGGGTTAAGCCGACACTGCTTATGAATTCAGACGCAAGTCCGACATTTGCTGTGTATGTTTGTTTCCCACAGGCCAGCGTCTTTTCGGGGAGACCATCCTGGGCCTGACTCAAGGCTCGGTGTCTGACCTGCTCTCCAGGCCCAAACCCTGGCACAAACTCAGCCTGAAAGGCAGGGAGCCGTTTGTCCGCATGCAGCTGTGGCTCAATGATCCACACAACGTAGACAAGCTGAGGGCCATGAAGAAGATGGAGAAGAAAGGTGGGGACCCAGAGTGTACACTGTAATATCTTTCAGTGCAAGTTTGAGAACTTGCTGGCGTTTTTGTAATCCCCTTACACGTAATCTCACTGTCTTCCCTTCAGCCTATCTCAAAAGACGATACGGGCTGCTGACCACCGGCTCGGACAGCGACTCGCCTAGCACTCGTTCCGAGTGTGTGAGTCCGGCCTTGTCCTCGCTGGACCTGTGCCCCTACAGCCAGGCGAAGAAGCCTCGGGTGGTGCTAGGAGCTGAGGAGAAAGAAGCCCTGAGGAAGGCCTACCTCCTGGAGCCCTACCCCTCTCAAAACACCATCGAGATACTGGCCTCCCAGCTCAAACTCAAAACAAACACTGTCATCAACTGGTTCCACAACTACAGGCCAGTCCAATGACCTTTTCATAGTTTGCTAATGGCTGCCTCTTTTGTTTTCATCACTACTATACATTTACTTCCAGCTGCAACTACACACCTGAAATCTATATTTAAAACTTGACTATCCTGACGCTTGAGTGTTTGTCTGTCTAACAGTCTGTCTGTGTGCAGGTCCAGGATGCGACGGGAGGTGCTGATGCAGGGCCTGCTAGACAATGACACAGATGCCGAGCACCACAGCTACTCCCCCTCAGTGACGCGGAGCCCCCAGTCTGACGGAGAGGAGAGGAGGCTGCAGCAGCTCTCAGGACACATCCACTCCAGCCTTCCTCTTAGCGCCAACACCGCACTGCCTCATGTCAAACAGGAGGAAGACGAGAGGGAGGAGGGAAAGGAGGGCGCCATGAAACAGTCGAGAGTCCAGTGTTTCTCCACAGCGGTACAGTTCCCACAGTTGAAAAGCGAGCACGAGGATTCCATCGCCGGCTACCGCGAGCCACATTCGGCTGGCCAGAGCCTGAGGCAGGAAGAGGGGATGAGCAGCCAGGCTCAGGGGCTCTACTCTGGCACAGTCTCCATAGACGGCCCCCAGAGAACCATCCAGTCCAGGTACGAGGGGGAAGACTCCGGAAAGTCACCCGTTGACCCCGTCAGCTTCAAGGCTTCGTCAGAGCCCTGCCGCAGCAGCCTGGAGGTGTCCCTCAACTCCCCCTCTGCTGCATCTTCACCCGGCCTCATGATGTCAGTCTCCCCCGTCCCCTCTTCCTCTGCTCCCATATCGCCCTCGCTGCCCAATCCGCCCTCAACGAGCACCAATCACAGCCTGGACCCTAACCAGCTCCCTCCCTTCCAAAGCCCCAAACTCAACAGAAGCACTCAGAGACGCAATGAGAAAATGGCCAACCTCAATAACATCATCCACAGGCTAGAGAGAGCAGCCAATCGAGAAGAAACACTGGAATGGGAGTTTTAAGTCCCCTTTTACTGTATTTAGTGCTGAAGACCCTCGCGGCACATAGGAGAGTCTCAAATAGAAGCCTGAACGGAGCCTGGCTCCTGAAGGCCTGTCCTCTCAGACTGATAACTCAAAGGAAACGGGAACGCAGAACATAACATATGGCTGAATTCCCTACAAGAACTTGAAGAGTTGAAAAAAAAATTGTGTATTTGTTTTTTTTTGTTTTTGTTTTTTTGTTGTTTTTGATAATGCATACTACTTTGAAATATATGTGACAGCACTAGCTGTTGTTTTACCTATTGGACTTGACATGAAGACTTTTGCAGCTATGGTGTCATAAAATGTACACTGAAGTTCTGTTGATTGCCACTGGGTGAGATTAAAAAAAGACCCCTGTCTTAAGCCATTAAAAGCACTATAACTATTTGAAAAGAGACATTGACCAAATTTGCTACTTTTTGAATAGCAATTTTTCAGATTTTGTCTGTAAGACTGGACAGTTTAAGTCAAGTAACATGAAATCCTAATACTGACTGAGGGATAGTCCTTTAAGACTCTAAATATTCAACATCTTGTATGTACTTAGTTTCTTGGTGATATGTTTTGAAATATTTGTAACTCACGTATAAAATGTGGTTGTACATGTTGTAGAATTGTCTGCAATAGCCTTCTCTAAACCTGATGTAGCATGGTACTCACCTGACCCTGTTACCCTCTGTAGTTAGTCACCTGTGATTATACTTGAGCGAAAACAACTGGAAAAAAAAAAAGTTGAAAACCCTGCAAAAAATATGAAAAAAGGAAACGTTAAATCTAACGAGTAGAGTACTTTTAGTGTTTTTTTTTTTTCTTTGTATAATCCTTGAGGTTTACAGTTTAGGGCCCTTGTGCTTTTGGTAGTAAGTGAAACATTCACTACACACGAGCACAGTTTACATGATTTATTTCAGACTTACCTCTCTGACCCTCTAAGGCATTGGTTCTCAGACTGTAACAGGCCAAGACACACCTGGTTTACCTCAGATTATGTTGATGCACATCATGCTATGACCATGCGTTTCATTCTTATACATAAACATGACCCACACTTATTTGAATCAATGGAGGGAAAGTACTCTGTATCATGCCTCGGACGTGCAGAAGTGGCGAGTTTTAATGAGCAAAATCTGTCTTTTACAAAGAATATGCTGCTGTTTGAAGAGATAGGGAGCTAATAATTCCGTTATATGTGTGTGTATTATGATCCTCCTCACAGGTAACACCTGAATGAGTGCACTTTCTCAAAATGGGTCATTTATTGTAGTTAGAATATACGTAATTGATCAAACACCTCAACCACTGAGCACTGAGCTGATGTTTAGCTGGGCAGTTTGATATGAAAGGCTGCCTGCTGTGAATTGATCTCCCTGTGGGCGAAATCTATCTGAGAGCATGATGCAGTATGACCTCTGATCAACATGAAAGCATCCAATCTGTAAGTAGACTATATTCAAGGACACAAAAGGTTACAGGTATCCCCTCATATTATCTTTGACCACTTGTGTATCGTGTCTGTAGAAGTTTCTTTGTCATGCTTGCAAGATGTTCTTTATGTATTTTGCCTCTATTTTATACTCAGAACAGTTAACTAGATATTCAATACCTCGTGTATGAACTACTTACAGCACTTAGATTTTGATAATTGTGAGGACTCAAGAAAATTTCAAATATCAACATTATCCTAACTTAGTGTCCACAAGTCTTTGCCTTTACTGTATCGTTGAAGTTGGTAGTAAAACACTTGCACATGTCTACATAGTTCAGAGGACTTGGATTGTATTATGTAGAGATATATATTACACGATTACTAAAAAAAATGATAATATCTTACATTCTTGGAACAAAATGTGCTGATTATATTGAAATAGAGTGTACAGATTTAATAAACCAAACCCATTCAAGCCAGTTCTGGTCTGGCAAGCTTGCCCACGTTTTAGACCTTCTCTCAGGGTAGTCTTGCTTTTTAAAGCTTTACTGAAACAGTTGCGCTCATCAGTGGTGGTGGTGACTACGATAAACATTATGTGGTGTAGAGAATGACTCCGTTAAATATTTAATGGATCTATGGAAGTTGTGTGTATACAGGAAATGCAACTTTCACAGCAAAGTGGTGGATTGTTGGAGAGCTGTTGCTGTTTTGTAATTCATTACACAGATGTGTCAAAGTACAGTGCAGATTGGAGCTATCAGGATGAGGCTAATGGGTTGCATTTTTGAGATCAGTAGACTTCGCTCTCTAAAATACTGTTTTGGTTTTCTCTTGGAGCCACAGAAGATTTTTCTCTGGTTTTCGTACCACCATTTTTTTGTGTGCATAATATACTGTATGATTAGCGGTGGCATTTCTAATGTGGAGATTTCATTGTCTTTCATGGTAACATGGACATATGACTGAAAAAGAAATGTATTTAAATGCATTATCTCTTCATGTAAAGCTCATCTCATTGTTTTGCATGCGAATCCATTCTGGTCTCATTACAAGGGATAGGACTGTGTTTTGTGTTGTTGTTCTTGCACAGGGACATTAAATCAGCACTTAAAGTCTTTTTACATTAGTGAAGTCCATGCATGGTGCAGCTGATGAATCTGGCTCTCCCAAAGTCATAAAGAATCCAGTCAAATCCGAACCCAATAACTTACCTTCAGGTAAATACTTAAATCCAGATTATTTTGTGCCATATCATATGCCTCGTGCATTATCCTCACAGGAGTAATGCCTTGTGGTAAAGCAGTTTTTAAGAGGGGTGTAGGGCTTTTTGTTACCCAGTAACAAAAGCCCTACACATTAGATGTTTTTATTTTGTAACTGACATTAGTCACTAAATAATGAGGCAATTGGTTAGCAAAATTTGAATGATTGTATTCAGAGTTGTCCATATATAAATAATATTTACAACTCTGACACTTGGGGTTTGTCACAAAGAAAATGTTTTATTTGAAAGTCAGCTGTGTGTCAATAAAGAGAAGTGTCCTGCAGGCTTAAATAACTGTCTAATGCCCTGAAATGTCAGGCTGGTAAATGTTAAAGAATGGACAAAGGTATGCCGAGCCTCTTTGAATTGAATTTGCATATGTAAGCCATCATTCAATACATAATTGTTTAAGATCCTGCTGTGTTGTGTTGTTATTTCTTTATAGTGAGGAACACCCACACTATTACCACTGCAATTAAATGAATGCCAAAACCCACAATAAAACCTCACTGTCCTCCACCGTAATACATACTATATTCATCTAAAACATGATATATCCTTGTATATTTAGAGCAGTTAGTATTTTCCACATTGTTTGCTTCATTAGCAGTCAATAGATTTACAAAACACTCTGAGTTCAGTCTTAATCATGTCCATTGTATTCACAGTCGAGGCCCAGTGTTTACATGATCGTACCGCATGCGTGTCTGAGGCCCCTCCCCCTTCGCCCAGAGAATTAACTCTGACGCGATGACGTCACTCACGTAGGGTTCTTGGGCTGGAAGAATTCGCGGCGATGGCGACGACTGCTCGGTGCTGGAGAGGGACGCAGTGAAGCTGGCCTCGGCTCGGATATGACTAATGCTTATTTCGATCGAGGTTTATTTGCTGCGTTAGTACTTGCTCGGGCTTCGGGTGAATCTGTGGCTTCTTAACTTCTTCATCACTCCTTTTTCGCTGGTGAGTCCGCCGGTTGTGTTCGTTCTCCGTCGGGTGTGTTTTGACAGAGGCCTCCGTGTTGGGTTCCGCCCTCCATCTGATAACAACAAAAACAGTTTGCAGAGAGCTGCGCTAGCTTAACCCGCTAATGTTAGCTAGCTAGCCAGCTTACTGGCTTGGTCTATGCCACACAGCTACAAATGGGAAACACAAAAGTACTATGAGGTAGCAACACAACAGCACACTGTTTACTAGTAAACGTTGATGTCGGCTGCTTTTAATCCACATAAGTGTTGGCTTGCTAGCAGTCATTTAACTATTTAGCAAACTATTGACGTTAGCTAGCGTTAGCTGCAGACAACCTAGCTTAATGGTATCGTTAACTTACTCTAAAAGAAGGGAAGGCATCAGTGATGTTGACCTTAGTCAGCTAACTAGTTACTTTTGCATGTTGACATGTTGGTGACGTTAGTTTTTTTTAACTTGTCTGACGAACCTGTTAGCTAACGTCAATTAACTTATGCTAACTGACTTTTCTCTGCTAATAAATGGCTTCTACAAAACGTTAACGTTATACGTTACAGTGCACTAGGCTTGCTATCACTCGTAAGACGATTCAGAATAGTTTAGTACGGTTTTGGGATAACTAGTTATAGCTTATTCTTTACCCACGTCACTGTTATTTCCAGACACACAACGTTATGCTTTTCTGTGAGTTAACGTCAACGCTAATCTTTTTTTAGTGCCGATCTGACCGCCATCTGACCGTTAATGTAATTCAGTGACGCTAACTTTTTGCAGTTAGCAAAGTCAACGCAGTTTATCGCCTCGGTCAGTATTTATTTTGAACGTTGCTAACATCAGTTGCAGATTGGGGCTATTTTGCTTGCTTATGCAGCAGCCTGTGATGCGTGGTGGCCTGTCACGGGACAGGAGTACCGTTAAGGCTCTAAGGGGTTTAGCCTGAACTCAGGACCAGACTGAGCCGTAAACACAGGTCATGGTAAACAGAGCCCTGTGTGTGTGGCAGATATGCTTTATCAGGTAGCACCAGCAGTCAGAGCTGGACTCCTCAGTCAGTGACATGATCCCCCCCCCCCCCCCCCACGGCTACTTCACAACACTCTGAAAGGCCCAGACGCAAAGTCCTCATCTGACTTATCTGCAGCTGGAATTGTGTCTACTTTTTCTGCCCTTTGGCATCGTAAATCTTCCCCAGAAGCTGTGCAGAGGTGCTCATTCAACGACACTCTCAGATCAGATTTCAGTATCTGTAAGAGTAGCTGACCTTTACAACTATTTGTGGGCCTGTATGCTGAGAGATCTCTAACAGATTGCCTGATTCAAAAAGAGATGTTAGGCGATATGACTTTAAGGACATTCCGTCATGATATCAACATAATGTGGCTTTACCCGCACACATAATGTTTATTTTAAGCTAGTACATCTACCATGTCTTCCATTAGCTTGTGTTGACCTAGCAGCAGGGGTTTGAAATGTATACTATCCATGAATGTGTTCTTGTTTATTTTTTAAGGTAAACATTACATAGCCGGTTACCATGACTGACTCATGCCTGTATGTTGGCTAGACCGTAGATTTCCTTTGCTTCTATACCCCATTGGCCTTTTTCCATTCCACAACTGAGTTTAAGTGGTATCTCTGAGCTCACATGCGAGCCACTCTGACCACCAGTACAGCTATATTTGCAAGGGAATCAAAAGAGCCTCTGTAGCTTGAAAAGGTCTGCTGTTTGTAAGGAAAACCGTTTGCTTTATTATTCAGTTGCATATTTTCCTTCATTTTCACAGATTTCCATGTCTTACTTGTGAGAGTTTCCAAACAGGATCATCAGGACTACTCATTGTCCGTTACTGATTGTCTGTGGTAAGTCTAAAAGTTAAATCACACAACCGACATAACATTTCCAGCCATCTGCTGTTCTTTTAAACGTGTCCTCCGTTACATTTGTCCCTCTTTACTATAACTGATGCAACTGAGTACAAGCTTCACTGAAGGCCTAAATCCTGCCATTGCTAGCCAAGCCTTCCCTTATAGTGTCATGTCATGTGAATTGATTTGCTATTGAATGTTCTGAACATGACTGCCCAATCAGTTCATTGCCTACACCCATTCCCTGAGAAATTATTTACACATCCTGATGCAATCTCACAAATAAAGTAGTTCTGCAGTTTCACCAGCCTTCGAAATCCAGCCACTCCCTGCATTTACTTATTTTTTTCTTGAGAACTCCTTGAAAGTCTGTAGTATAAATACACCATCAGATGTACTACACGTTAGTATAGAGAAGGGTGTTAGTTTTGTTCAGTAGAGAGAGAGGATGGGTGATGTCATTGAATCGATGACTTTGCAGTTTGTAGTCGGGTCCTAAGGCCCAGATAAACTTGTATGTACATTATACCACATGACCACAACCATCTCCCTGTATGTTGATGTAAACGTTAACAATAATTCATTTGAAGTTTTGTATATATTTTCAACAAACCGTCTGTCCAAGATTGTCAATAAACACTTTTGTTATGAGATAAAACTATTGAATTTCATCAATAGTGTTGCCCTCCCAAAATAAGCGGTGTGACGAGACGTACAGATAACAAGACAGAATAGCAAATGTAGTATTTTGATCTTGAATTCTGTTTCTATAGATGTTATTCCATATTTTACGATAATGATCCCAGTGGTTATGGCTGCATAATGGCTCATCGCAGGCTGGAGGAGAAATTGATTCACTATTTTATTTATTAAACTGTGATCTGACCACATATAAGAGGATGATGGCTTTGTGCCCCATATATGATTGACATCTCTCAACATTCTGTGTTCCTCCTGTACAGACTGGTCCAGGCAGGAGTTCCTCGTTGGCTGACCCCCTTCCTTCACAGGGGCCATGGTAAAGTACCTTTCAGCTCATGCATGCTTTGGACAGTAACTGCTGTGGGTCCTGTGGACCTGGGTGCATTCTGCAGAATGGGAAACTCTCCATTGATTTTCACTTTCAATCAGCTCTGTTTACCAGAGAGCAGACAGTCAAATCAGCTGCAACAGTGTCAAAGGTCCTTCAAGGCTGCTGTCTAAGCAGAGCAGCTTTTTGTGTTGTATCGTCGCATCATGACATAACCACTGGATGGTGTGTTGCCTGTTGAACTGTGTGTGTGTGTGTGTGTTCTTGGCATGCTGCTGTGTGACGGCTGCCCCCTGGCTGGCCTCGGCTGGCTGCTCCTCCAGCAATGACCACTGCGTGTATCAGCTCGGCTCATGCCGAGTCAGCATGAGCTGCCGCTGTCAGTTATCTGCCATCTCTTTCGACCACCTTAATCTTTCTCTGCACACCGTTCGGCCTAAACTCTTCTCCTGACCAAACAGCCCCATAGATTCTTGTTGATGTCTGTCAGCGCAAGGCCATTCCCCCCCCCCCTCTCACCAGTTTGCCTTTGAGGAAGAATCCCTGACGCTGCTCGTCTATCCAGGCCTCGCATTCCCCACCGATGGGCACCCTCTGTGAAATATGTTGCATAAGACTACCGTGACCTCGAACATTTGGCCACCATGAAAGCCTGTTGATGGAAACTGCCTTTAAATTAAACAAATGTCCCCAATTTGATTTTGCCAACCAGATTTCTGCTCTCCTTTTTATTTTCATGGTCTTGTGTAAAGACTCTGGCATCTGTTATATCGTGGCTTGTTGCACAAGGGGTGATTATAGTCAATTGGCCTGGGTTGCACGTTACAGTGCGGGTGGGGAGGAGAAGACATCCATGCAAAGCAGCATAAATGCAGTCCTGTCAAGTTGGCTTTAAATCAACTCTCTGTGACAACACAGGTTGTGACACTTCTGACATTAATGTGGAAGCCAATTCGAGCAGTGAAAATCTAGACAAAATGGAGAAGTAGCACTTAATTCCCCCCCCCAAAAAAAACGACTACTGAGGCGTCTTTTGTGAAATGTTAACTACCCAAACAATTCCTACAGTGCAGCTTAGTTGTCAAAGCTGTGAATGCACGTGGAGCAGGGTGATAAACAAGATAATACTCAGCCTGTCCCTGGACAAATGTTTTAAAAGAGCCATATAAAAACAAAAAAATCTGCCTGAAAGAAGGTTGTGGTTGTTAAAGTGGATAAGAGTTCAGTAAAGATTTATTTGACCTTCTTTCTCTGCAGGAGGAGGAGTTGCAGCAGAGCTTGGAGTGCATCCAGGCCAATCAGATCTTCCCCAAGAAGTCCCCCGTTCTGGAGGAAGAAGACATGCAGGTGAGGAAGTCGCCGCTTATCTGCCAGTTAACCTGGCAGTCATGTGTTTGTACATGGGTGAGTCTCTCCTCTGTAATCAGTCACATAATCACTGTGACAACATGTGACTTAAGCTCACTTTCAGTTTGACCGGTCTCAGAAGTCGAGTGATATCTGAAGCTCTGTAATCTAAAAATAAAAAGGCACTTATTTTAATGTCTGTGTTGCTCAGTACTGCATACGCTAATGTTTTGCGGCCTAAATGGCCATTTTTTTTATTAAGAGAAGCTGCTGGGTTCTATAAAAAGTTCACTAGTTTGTTCTGGAAAAAGTTCTTGCTGTGGTATATAAAGGGTACATTCTGTACTTTATAACCATAGATTTACCTGCAAGAGTTAAATCTTTAATATATATATATATATATATATATATATATATATATATATATATATATATATATGACATGTTGTATCTCCTGCTGTTGCCAGGTGCCCTTTCCTCAGCTGCATGGGGAGTTCACAGAGTATGTGGGGAGAGCAGAGGACGCCATCATCGCAACATCCAACTACCGCCTACACATCAAGTTCAAAGAGTCCGTTGTCAACGTAAGTTATCTTTTGAAAAGTGAGCGACGAGCTTCAAGGTCAGATCTCTAAATAACTGAAGAATGAAATACTTTGTCTCCACTCGAGGCCGGGTGAGAGTGTGTGTTAATGCTTTGTGAATGGACAGAGTCAGGGCCATTGTGCCCGCGCTGTGGTGACCAGACCATTCAAAGCTGATCTGCACTGGCAGCACATGTGACTCCTCACCTCCTCTCCTCCTCTCCTCTGTTGTTACACTCGCTGCCTGCTCTGCTTTCTCTCCACACTTACCGTTGCCTTGGTTGCAGTGGTTCCACAGGGGATTCATAACAGTCACGCCTTCCCTCTCTCTCTCTCTCTCTGTCTCTCTCTTTCTCTCCCTCTGCTCTCTCTCTCTCTCTCTGTCTCTCTCTTTCTCTCCCTCTGCTGTCTCTCTCTCTGCTGTCTCTCTCTCTTTCTCTCTCCGTCTCACTTTTCACCATGTTTAGAAAGAGAGACTGACCTTGTTGCCCATGTGTGTCCACTTTGTTCTATATATTGTTGACTGAAGGGTTGCACTGGATAGTGGTACTGGGGGGAAAAAACTATTTTTTTATGTGAAGTGTACTATCCGTCAACATTCTATTTACATCCTATTCTGATTATTTGCCTTCATTTGACAAAGAAAGCTCACTTCAAATGTGTTTGGAAAAGCACGCTATGTTCAGATCACCAAGCTGCTCTGCCTCTGACGTGTGTGTGTGTGTGAGCAGCAAAGTTGTGCAACGACAAATCATGAGCTACGGGGAAAGCTTTTGGCTGTTTCACTTCCTTCCGTCTGGTGATATTCTAAATTGTTCTTATTGTCAACAAATACCTCGAAAAGACCAAAAGCAGCAATGAAACTATCCTCAACAAGTTTTGTCTGTGTTGTTCCAAAGCGACTAAAACAGTGAGACACTGCGCTGGGTTACATTTTACTTTACATTACAACACGACTAGTGTCGTTTATTTGTTCCACATACGCCATCCTGCAGCTGTAAATACCCAATAGTGCACACAATCTGGGACTCTAAATAGTCTCAAGAAGTGAGACAATTGCTAAAAGCTACAATCCCCATCTATTTTACTGAATTAAATATTTGTGACCAGGTTTTAAGGATTTGTGCCAGTAAGAATTAATGGGGCTGACAGCTATCGACAAACTTCCCAGAGCCAGAAAGTATTGACAGATGGCCCAACATGTTGGTTTTAGTCTTTTTATGGGATTTGTTGACCATAAGAAAGGTAAAGCTATTGTAATGTTTATCAAACCTCAATCTCTCGCTGGTACTGACTGAAAAGTGTCTTTAGCAATACAAACTGTCAAGTACCAACATTTTCCATTAGCGTTCGGTTAGATTTCAAAACTATTCTTAGATCAGATCCGGATCCAGCCCCGGATTTAAATCAAAACTTTGACAGTTTTAGGACACTTTCACAAACCAACATTTAGTCTGTTTTAATTGAACCCTAACGCGGTTCGATTGCCGTGAGAACACAATCGGACACAACTGCAGGAAGTGAACCAAAATGCAGGTGATTGAGGGCCGACTGCGCAGGTGTTTGTTGAGATTAAAACAGGTAAAGAGAATGTGGGAGAGGTCTGACCTAGACTTCTTCAGTCTAAGTCAGACTGAAGTAGGTTTTACCTGCCATCTGGGCCAAAGAGAGCTTACAGAATATGCTTAATATTGTCCTCAAACATAGTGATGTTTATAGAGGCATTGAGAGGAGAAGGAGTTTGTCCGAGTCATAGGAATGAAAAACTTTTGCCCTGCGATTATATATTATTTGGTCGGCTTTAATATGTGCACTGTGAAGCCGAACCAGACTAAATGGAACACAAACTAACATAATTCTTCCCGGATTTGGACAAGGTCAGCGCACAATGGCTTTCATTAAAGCAAAGTTATTGTCCAGCTGTTTGAGTTTAACATGTAACATCTGAGTCTTTTGTTTTGTATATATCCCTTCAGGGAAGGTATGAAAAAGATTTTCGTTTCCATATTTGTATCAAAACAAAAACAAAAACAGCAGCAGCATTTCATGTCATTCCATATTTCCAGGTTATTTTCTCTGTTACTTCATATAGTTTGAAAACAGGAACAAGTACCAAATCCCAAATGTAGTCATTTCCTCAAACTGATCCATATGATTACATGTAATAGTTAAGTTAATGAAACCTTCATAAGTATAGGATTTATGCAGTGGTTCTGGTGGTTGCATCCATCTGACTGCTTCCTGCTGTCATCTGGCTGCCCGTCAGGTTCTGCAGAGGTTAATTGGACCTTAATGAGCCCCGTGGTTCTTGGCTCACCCACGGCCTCTCTGTGCTCACACGAGCAGAGCCAACTTCACACATATTTGACTTGACTTGACGAGGCATCTGCATGCATCACGTGGCAGAGTTGTCAGAGCTCGCACATATGGGGTGGGAGGTGCCGCCCGAGAGCGAGAGGCTGCTAACAAGCAGCAGAGGAATTGTGTTGTAGATTAGAGGGCAGGAATTTAAGTTGTGGCAGCAGGATGCTCGAACATCCGGAAGACATACCGAAGATAGTTACAAACCAACGTGCACCACTTACATTGAACTTCTCTCTGTTTTGTTTTGGATAGAGTTGTTGTTGTTGTGAGGTGTCAGTAAGTACTCGGCAGAGCTGCACGACGTGGAGTGGTTGACTTGTGTGTGTATAACTTGTGTGTGCGCCTGTGTGTTAACCGGCTGGAGGAGTAGAATCCTGTGAGCAAAATGTATCCACACAAGCATTGAAGCTGCCAATCTTGAGCGACTGACCTGCTAATTGACTGGCTGCCGATGGCGCACGGCTCTGGACTGCGTGTGAACGGCAGCTTGAGCCCTTTTATGAAACGCCGCTGCGCTGCTGAACGCCGCTCTTTGCTAATTAACAGAGCTTAGTGAAAAGCAGCATAGGTATTTCCCTGCAGTATTCAAAGTATGCTCTTTAGTCATAAGCACGTGACCGTTTTGTACTTTTGGATAATATTAAAGATAAGACTGTAGCTCTGGGCCGAACAGGAAATACAGATGCAGGCTCCTCTGGATCTCGTGTTGATTGTTTTTGTTAAGAAGATAATGTATATTAACAGAGCTCAGAGAGATGTGACGGGAACAATGAATGGAAGTGCACCTGGACAAGTAATCTGTGTGACTTGTATATTTTTAGCAGCATGTGGCTGAAAGGTGTTTTTGTTTTTTTTCATACAATTCAATATTTTAATTAAAAACGTGAAATTGCTGATTATTTGCGTGAAGGAGTTTTTCCGTAGACCACCACTAATTTACTAAATGGATTGTCAGTTGCAATCTGCCACACTACTTGTACTGACTGCATGCGTTTGGGTCCGTAATGTATTCGTTATGCTGTTTAAAGTCTGACTGGGAGTAGAGTTGATGTTCCCGCTCTCTCTCTCTCTCCACAGGTTCCTCTTCAGCTCATAGAGAGCGCGGAGTGTCGGGATATGTTCCAGCTCCACGTCACCTGTAAGGACTGTAAGGTCGTCAGGTAGGACCAGTGATACACTCCTCAACCTAAAGTCATTCCTACTATTGCATCCTCTTTGTTAAAGGTACAGGGAACTTTAGTTAGAAGAATGTTGTTGTTGCTTTTTGAAGTTACAGAAAACACCAAATGACTAAAAATCACCAGCGTTTGTTTATTCTGACATTTCTCACATGAGTCCAGACGCAGGATGGTTTAGGTGTTACAATTAGGACGAAGCCATGACGCGTAGGTTGCTATGGTTACCACTTAAACATGGCACACACTGCAAAGGTTACAGAGGAATCCTACAGCTATAAACTGTATGTTTGACCAAGATGGGCCCAGAATTAACCGAAACCAACAGAGCAGCTGGAGGAGCAGCTGTAGGAGAAGGTAGTCCTTCTCCCTTCAACGCTTTGGCGAAGTCCCTTTCTGTCAACACTAATTACAGTTGACTAACTAGTGTTAATCACACATTAAAGGTGAAGCTCGTGTGAGAGCAGTGATCCAATGTGGACAAAAACTGCCAAACCTTTTTAAAACCCAGCGTCTGAACCAGAAAATAAAAATGGTACAATGTAGGTGAATAAAACAACGAGAGCTTTTTTTTTTAATGTCCAAGCTTCTATTCAGGTTTTCAAATGAAGCTTTGCCGTCATATGACATCATCACCCTTAAAAAACTCTTAACGAAATCCTCAATTTGAATAAAGCGATTCATTGAATTTAAAGGAGTTTTCTTATTAAATCAACCTTCTCACATGAAAATATAGCTTGCACCTCGCCAACAGATATGGATTGAAGCAGAATATTCAGTTCGATTAAAAACTTGAAGTGAATTATCTTTTTTTTTTTTTTAATGAATTTTGAACTTAACAATGCTCTAGAGTTCTAAGAAAGGTTTGGATCACAGGAGTTGGAAACGATCCTTCGCAGCCACGACTGGAATCTAATTCTACAAATAGTAAAATACTACTCCCTACCGAGCCTGTTGGTAACCGGTACCGCCACTTCACCCGTCTCTCCTCTGAGCATTTATAGAGACAGAGGTAGTGATTTACTCTTTGGTTGAGGAATATATCTGCTTTCCACAAACAATTAACAGTTCAGGCAAGTATTTGCTTGATTTCAGAAGTAGATATCAATATTGAAGTAGCAGTTACACTTTGATAACATGTTGTCGCTTGATCAAGGTGTAATGACGGCTTTTGCGTTTGATCCGCAGGTGTCAGTTCTCCACCTTTGAGCAGTGTCAGGAATGGTTGAAACGCCTGAATGCAGTAGTGCGCCCTCCCTCTCGCCTGGAGGACCTCTTCTCCTTCGCCTTCCACGCCTGGTGCATGGAGGTGTACGCTGGCGAGAAGGAGCAGCACGGCGAGCTGTGCAGACCAGGTACCCGACTATCGCTCGCACGTCCTCGCGTAACCCCCCAGTAGAACCTCTGCTCCCCGCTCCGGTCTCATCAGACTTCTCCGCTCTCTGTAGGCGAACACGTGACTTCCTGGTTCAAGAACGAGGTTGAGAGGATGGGCTTTGACACACAGAACGCCTGGAGGATATCTGACATCAACAGCAAGTTCAGGTAATAGCAGCTCTCATTCAGGAGGCCTGCTGCTGTTTTGATATCCCATCACTCCCAGCGAGAAGATAGATCCGTTCTTTGCTTTCATTGGCAAACGGCACAAGTCGGTGTGTGTGTGTGTGTGTGTGTGTGTGTGTTAGACAGTGGGTGTTTGTGTTATTGTACTCCACTGGTGCTGCACCCTGGGCTGATAAGAGCCCAGCCCAGGATTAGGTGTCTGTAGACGGAGATTTTAGTTGAGCCATCACAGCCCTTTGGTGCTCCCACTTTCTCTTTGTTGACTCTTTTTGCTCTCCCTCTCCCATCTGCTCTGCCAGGCTTTGCCCCAGCTATCCTCAGCAGCTCCTGGTGCCAGCCTGGATCACTGACAAGGAGCTGGAGAATGTGGCAGCCTTCCGCTCCTGGAAGAGGTTTCCTGCTGTGGTTTATAGGTCGGTGTGTTTGAATCGAGGTAGAAGGTCAAACTTGTGAACAGATACGCGGCAATAAAAAGCCTTCTTTCTTTTTGAGCTGATTGGCACTTTTTGATTTTGTTTGTGAATGGAATTTAACCATCTTCAGATAGCATCTTTATGGCTCTTTATCAGTGTCACTGTGGACAGAGTTTACTTTTGTTTGGAAAAAAAACGCAGCATACAGCTAATTAACTAATGGATTATTCCCTCCAGGCTACATTTGTCAATTTGGCTCTATTCAGAGTTTGTCAACATGGCCGACACCACTGACTTAACCTGTGAAACACACTGCGTCACGGCTACAGTGAATTAGGGTTGTTGTATTTAACAAACGGTGCTCGAGAACCTTTGATTTTTGTTTTTTGGAAACTACTCAAACCAGAAATATGAGACAAAGTTTGGCCCCCTTTTTTGTCTTGGTTAAAAGAAGAGAAATAGATGGTAAATGATGTCATAACCCATATACTGTAGCAGCGACTAGTATTGTCTTCCTGTCAATAAGATTAGATCTCAGATGAAATAAACCACCATAGTCTTCTCTTCATTTCTCTTGTGTTTTGGCTAACTTCTCCCCGGTCCCCTCCACACACAGGCACCAGACCACCGGGGCTGTGATCGCCCGCTGCGGTCAGCCAGAGGTCAGCTGGTGGGGCTGGAGGAACGCTGATGACGAGCACCTGGTCCAGTCCATCGCCAAGGCCTGCGCCGTGGACGGAAGCTCCCGCAAACACCTGTCCAACGGCGGCTACACCAACGGCACTGACCTGCCCGACACCGACTTCGGTGAGAGGCTCACACTCAGTCAGCCTCACTCGCCCTCTCACTGACTGACATACAGTACACACACACACACACACACACATACCTACCACCACGCTCAGATGGATGTTACCACAATATAGTCCTGTCGGCATGAACAGCAGACGCCGTTGTGCAATGCGGCCCGTTAGGGCTTGTCTGAAGCAGCAGACGCAAACAAACTCACACTTAACTGTTTAGATTCTGATGGATGTGCCTGGATGAGACTCATTCATGTCTTCTGCACTTCTTGATTGTGATAATGAAGCCCTGCATTCATACAAGCTGTACTGAGAGAGCATTTTCGCTGTGCTTGATGTCCGTATCAGAATCCTCCATGACCAACAGCGCAGAGGTGGAGACTTTGGCCACACAGCCCCACAAGTTACTGATCCTGGACGCCAGGTCCTATGCTGCTGCCGTAGCTAACAGGGCCAAAGGGGGAGGCTGTGAATGCCCAGGTAGGTCTTCTCGGCTCAGTCCCCGGTTACAAGCAGAATCAGGTCAATGGATGCTGTGGATTCAGCAGCTCAGTTCACAGCAAATGTGATTGTCCTGTGTGCTAAAATGAAAAGCTCCTCCAGCTTTAGTTTTCTTTCTTTTCTTTAACCATTGTTTTCCTCCTGTTCCAGAGTACTATCCCAACTGCGAGGTAGTGTTTATGGGCATGGCCAACATCCACTCCATCCGCAAGAGTTTCCAGTCTCTGCGTTTCCTCTGCACTCAGATGCCTGACCCAGCCAAGTACGTTTCTTCTACGCCTCCAGGAGTGCATCTGACTTCCTATAGTCGTAACTTAAAGCTCTGCAGGCTAAAACTATTAAACTCCAAACTTTGTAACGGTCAGGAACTAGTAATCACAGCTGGCTTTGGCTATACATCTCTGCCTGATTTAGAAAGCCGGGACCAACCCCAAGTGGAGGATCTCTTTCTGCCTGCACTCCCAGACTCAACGCTATAGTGATGTAATTGAATCGCTCTGGCTTAAGAGAACGTTGTTGAAAGTGATTTAGGAGATCAAAAACTCCCAACTCTAGATCCTTTTTACACAAACATACAGTACATGTACATAACCTTCTTTCTTTATTTGAGTATTACTCGTAGTGCCTTTTGCACATTTAATGGTGTTTATGCAAAAAAAGCAGCAGGTTACACAAGTTTTTCATTATTGTTGTATCAGTTTACAAAGCATCCATCCATCCATCCATCCATTACAACCGGATTATCCTGAGCCGGGTTGCTCCATTTTACCCTCCGTCGTGTTAAGATACATCATTCAGATTTTTTTGGTCTGTGTCCGGCCAAGCCCCATGTGAGACGCCCCACCAGACGCTGGCTAGTTTACAAAGCGTGATGGAACTAAGTTGTAGACTTACAGGCTTGTCTGTCTCTTTTACATACGCTCTGTGTTTATAGACAATACAAAACCCATAATGATTTGGATAATGACCCAGATAAGATAAGGCAAGTGAAACATTTACTCATAATGGAAGTAGGTCAAGGTGTATGCATGTCGCCCACTGGTCATGTATTATTTTGGAATATGACCATCTGGTGCCGAGCAGGAAGTGTACAGTGACTTTAGCAGCAAACGGCCAGCAGCTAGCTGGTGAACTCAGTTGAGTATTTAGCAGACGTGTCGGACGTGTCGGATATATTATATGAATGTTTGCTTACACGTGTGACATAACTTAAAAGGTGTTGATACGTTGTTTGTGCGCAGCTTGTTTCTGCTTCCCCCAAGTGGCCAAAAATATTTATTGCAGATTTAACGCATTATGTAAATACAGGCTTACATCAGGACAATATAGGACCATTTTACTTATCAGTTAACACTTTGTTTTCTAAGATAAAAAAATATTAAGAAAGTGGAATTACCTAACACATCTACATCATGGTTGTGCTCTCAGCTATACAAAGTCAGAGACGTTGCTGCTAACTAGATGAAGCTATAAATGCTGTGGTATGTGGCACTAGTCCATACTATGTACTATGTCCTTATAAAACACGCTGAGGCGTATGAGGTCCTCTGATGTCTTTGCTTGTTTGATGTCTGTGTGCCTGCAGCTGGCTTTCTGCGCTGGAGAGCACCAAGTGGCTGCAGCACCTGTCCCTGCTGCTGAAGGCGGCGCTGCTGGTGGTCAACGCTGTGGACAGAGACCACCGGCCCGTTCTGGTGCACTGCTCTGACGGCTGGGACCGCACCCCTCAGATCGTTGCTTTGTCCAAAGTGCTGCTGGACCCTTACTACCGCACTATTGAGGTACTGAAGACTCTTCTTCTTTCAGTTCCTTCACTGAGCCTTGCGACCTTTGTTAGCATTTTAAATTTTAGTTTTGGGGGTATGTTCCCATGTAAACTCTCCTAACATTGACATGCGATATGTAATACATGTTATATTTCCAATGCATCTAGGATAGAATTGTTCACTTTTATGAGCATTTGTTGTTTTTACGTGAAAAAGAAAACCGTCAGTGTGATTGATCTGAAAGTGTCACGCTGCCGTTCCATTGAGTCAAAGATCTTGTGACGTCTTTGTGCAGGGCTTCCAGGTTTTGGTGGAGACTGATTGGCTTGACTTCGGCCACAAGTTTGCCGACCGCTGCGGCCATGGAGAAAACTCTGAGGACCTGAACGAGCGCTGCCCCGTCTTCCTGCAGTGGCTGGACTGTGTTCACCAGCTGCAGAGGCAGTTCCCATGCTCCTTTGAGTTTAATGAGGCCTTCCTGGTGCGTAAAAGTTTGGTTTCTGATGTCAAACAGAACTAGTGAAGTCTGACATAATCCTGAGGTTAGATGCTTCAAAGAATGCTGTCACGTGCAGCAGTGCCTCTGTTTCAAGTGTATTCATGTCACTTTCTGATTGTGAGCGACTGATGCAGTTCCAGTCTGGTGTGTTCTTAAGTCGTATTAGGAAGCTCTTATTATCATACCTGAAGTGTGTACACAAGCCTCTACATGTCAGTTTGTGTGTGTGTATGCAGGTGAAAATGGTGCAGCACACCTACTCCTGTCTGTTCGGCACCTTCCTGTGTAACAGCGGCAAGGAGAGGGAGGACCGCCACGTTCAGGAGCGGACCTGCTCCATCTGGTCCCTGCTGAGACCGGCAAACCGCACACTGAGGAACATGCTGTACTCCTCCCACTCCGAGACAGTACGTCCTCTGTCTATCACTAAGTGTTGAGCCTTTAGGAAGTGGCTACTGCTAGTTCTGGTTTGAAGACAAACGAGGAACATAAGTTAAAGAAAATGTCTCAGTGGAATTGAAAACAAAAACAAAGAGGCTTTTCCAAATCCTACAGGTTCAGACAGCAAGGTCTTCTAATGCATTGTGGGAAAAGATGAGCCCCAGAGCTATGCATGTCATAATGTCTCTTTGGATTTCTCACTAATTGTTTTGGCCTGTGAGATTTGAATTCTTGTGGTTACCGTTGTTTTTGTGCTATTCTGCTATTCCCTTCTCTCTTCTGATGACACCGAGCTAAGTCTGCAGCTGTTGTTGCAGGTTCTCCACCCAGTGTGTCACGTACGCAACCTGATGCTGTGGACGGCGGTCTACCTGCCCAGCTCCTCCCCCACCACCCCCTCGGATGACTCCTGCGCCCCCTACCCGGTGCCTGGTGGCAACCCTGAGGATGCGCCCCTGGGCAGGTGAGCCTGGCGCGCTGGCACCCGACCCCCCCCTCTCTTCCTCCCTCATGTAAGATAAACACAGGTCAAGGACTCCCACAGCCAGACGGGCCGGGCGTTTCAACTCCACTGCTTAGATACTTTGCTCTGCTCGGGCCCTCCCACTCACAGATACAGTTTTACGCTATGCTTATCTTGTGTCTCATGACAGTCATACCATCGAGGAAGAGCAGCAGGAAGTTGATTCATTTCAATGATGGCACAATTTATGATGGCTAGCTCTAAGTTAAAGATACTAGGTCTGAATGCATTTTTCTTGTTTTGATGAGACTGATGTAATTTATTTATACACACTGACTCATTATTATGTAATGACATGTTATTTCCTGAGCATAAATCTTCTTTTGTTTGCCCTTCAGACGTACGAAGACTCGCTCTTTCGACAACTTGCCCAGTGCATGTGAGCTGGGAAGCTCTCTGGCTCCGAACCGCCGCTCCAGTGACCCGAGCCTCAATGAGAAGTGGCAAGACCACCGGCGATCTCTGGAGCTCAACATGGCAGTGGGGCCCGAGGGAGGGGGCAACCCGGACCAGGAGGTGCGGCCTAACGGAGTGGGGCCTTACCCAGACGGAGTGGACTCTGAACTGGAAGACAGCCCGCAGCCCCGGGGCCCGCACGCTGAGCTCGGACAGGAAGCCTCTGTGAGCGCAGCAGCAGCAGCGGGAGAGGAAGCAAAGGAGGCGGAGCTCTCTGTGGCGGTGGGCGTGGCGGAGGGCCAAATGGAGAACATCCTTAAGGAAGCCACTAAGGAGGAGGCGGGAGCAGATGTTCAGAGAGAAGGAAGTGCCGCTGTGACACATGTCACTGACACCGTTGACACGGAGTCAGAGGAAGTAGCAAAAGTTGAAGAGCAGGATCAGTGTGCTGAGGTCAACGGGACTGTGATACAGAGAGAAGCGCTTGCTAATGGTCACCATCCAGTAAATGGCGTGATGGAGGCTGAGGAGGAGGGTGTGTCTCTCCCTCTGCCCACACAGATGGCAGAGGAGCTCGATCAACAAGCAGCTGAGGTGACTCAGGCCCCGGAGGATCTGGAGAAGCAGGATGTAGAGAACTCCTCTGTGCAAGAGGAGCTTGCACATGGACCCAGTGAGTCCGGCTCAGATGAGCCAGAGGAGCCTGCAGCCCATAGAACTATAACTAACGGCTTTGTGGACCGGTCGCCTAAAGAGCCAGATGTGGATGAGGAGACCTGCCTTGACTCTGAATCTGACCACGGTGACTCCGAGCCAGTGGTGCAGGTGGACAAGAGGGCCTCCCTGATGGAAAGCTCCACAGAGACTTTAACTGAAGAGGCCTGCGGCAGGATGGAGCCACCAGCACAGCCACCCGTCTGTCCGGCTCGTCAGCCCTGCAGTGACGGCAGGAACCAACCGCCCTGCTCCAGGAAGGAGAAAGGACTGGAGGCAGGCGAGCATGGCTTTATCAGAACTTTAAACGGGGGCTGCAAGCGACCCTCTGTCAGTGCCTTTCAGTCTGTGAGTGCTGACCCCAGCAGGGAGGGGATTTGTAACGGCGACGGCTCCGACGTGGAGCCCTGCGGAGGACATCACTGGGCCAAAGGGAACGGGGAGAGGGTTCCTCTGAGTCGACAGGTGTCCCTAGCGAGCTGCAACTCCCTGATCCTCCATCCACGCGGAAGCTGCTCCCAGCACCGCTGGTGCCACGCCCTGCTGGGCCGGGCCGCCATCAGCCCGGAGCAGCCGTCCCGCAGCCACCTCGACGACGACGGGCTGACCCTGCACACGGACGTCATCCAGCAGAGGCTGAGGCAGATCGAGGCGGGACACCAGATGGAGGTGGAGACTCTGAAGAAGCAGGTGCAGGAACTGTGGAGCCGCCTGGAGAATCAGCAGCACGCCGGCTCCCACAGGATCAACGGAGACATGGGAGACGAAGTGGTAAGATGCTGACAGGCCGACCGTGAAACTGACCAACCAGCCCATCTGTTTGCCTCCTGGATGGTTACATTTTAAGTTGTAACTTGAGCATGACGAACTCCTTCACACTCCTTCTGATTGTCTGTGTCTCCCTCCATGCAGACCTCAATGACAGACTCTGAGTACAACCTGGACCCCAACTGTTTGTCGCGCTGCAGCACAGAGCTTTTCTCCGAGGCCAGCTGGGAGCAGGTGGACAAGCAGGACAATGAGGTGAGCAGCCAGCCCAAGATCATTTCAGGGAGGGAAGTAGCTCGCATGTATGGACTTCAGATCTCTTAGAAATGGCAGTTGATGATGGTCGATGGGAGCTGTGAACTGAGATTAGTCTGTACATTACAGGTGACTCGCTGGTACCCCGACCATTTGGCAGCCCAGTGTTACGGCTGTGAGAGCAGGTTCTGGCTCGCCGCCAGGAAGCATCACTGCAGGTATGTACTGAGGGTTATCAAGCTGCAGAAGCTCAAACCTTCAGTCACTATCCCTGTCATTGACTTCTCCTGTCTGTCCCGTTGAGGCTTAAAGAGACGTTTCCTCTGTTTAAGCTCGCCTATCTTCGGTTCAGACTGAGTTTATGTGTCCCGATACATCCAGACCAGTCTAGATTATGCTGAGGCAGCTTTCAGTTCACACTCCGCATCTTAATACGTCTTAAATTCATCGTGAGTGACCTAGAATCTAGTGGGATTATACTTCCTCTCCACATCACAGACTGTGTTTCAGTTTATTGTCCAGCCTTTTCTGTAATAATGACTTATTACAGCAAATATGGTTAAGACAATCAAACGTGTCCTTAATATGTTTTAAATGTCCACTATGATCAGGTCCAAGACGCATTTTAGTACCAAGTGTGTCCTTTCTGCTCTCTCATTAACGGGCCACAGCAGTGATTAGTATTGCATTTCCACAAAGTTGTGAGAAATGTGAGCGACAAATTAAAAAAATGGTCCAAATCTATGCAGCAGAAGTTGAGATATTCTGACTTTTAGGCCCGGGTATGAGTCCAAAAACGCTGAGTTCTACATTCCCCATAATGCAACTTGATTATCTTTACTACACCCTCCCTGCCTTGTAAACACACATAGCTTTCCAACTCCACACCTGCAGTTTGAAATGCAGGTTTTCTATTATAAGTTGACTCAAGCCCAAGCTGAGATAACCCAGATGACATCGTGATGGTGTCCGCGTAGATAGAATTGAAATAGATTAGACTGATTGTTTTTTTGGATAAAGCTGCCGTCCTACACTGATGAGCCCAGACATAACTGGGCCAGACTGAACAACTTTGACCATTCAAAGTACATCAAAGTATCCGGATATCGGTCGGGGATTTGTGTGCAGAAAGAGATCATTCTGGAATGATCTTTTGTTTCATTACCACATTTTCCGCCACTGCTGATCCGGAATCAGGCTCCTTGGATCGAGTAGTCGACTATTCGGGGTCAACCCGAATCAAGTTAATCCCTGAGAGGATTCAATTGGACGTCTAGTTGCTCATCCAGTGTGGTCTGGACTGCAGACAAAGCTGTATTCAATAATCTGTAATACATTAATCTTATTATAACATTTTTATTTCAGCCATGGATTCAAAACACAGCAGTCTGGAATCACCAGTGTAGCAATGCAGCCATCTCACAATTGTAGCACTCTTAGATTTTAGACGCACATCTTCAGCAGGAAGTGTGTTTTAGTGTGTGACGTGTTCTCCACTGCTCAGGCAGTTCTTATCCATTGTCTGCCCCTCTCTACAGTGGCAGGGAGCCTGTCCAGGAGGTCTGGTGAGATCCGGCTCCCCTGTCCCCTCCGCCACCCCACCCTCCACCCTTTTAACCTGGCATCGCTCCACCTACCTCCTCCTAATCTCCCCCCCCCCCCCCCCATCCCTGCTTTCCTCCCCCTCCCCACCTTTTGCATCTGGTTTCCCTCTCATTCTGTCGTAGTTGTCAGAAAATCTTCAGGGAAATCTCTCTTCATGTCTGAGATGTATTGACTTGAGTGTGTGTCCTGCTGAGCCAATGTGTTTACATTCAGCGATTTTTAAATTGGCTGTGTGTGAGCAAGGTGCTGTCCGTGGGAGGGAGGGCTGTGATTGGTCGAGGGGCTGATTGTTATTCCACCTGAAAAAAACATTCCAATCTAAAAAAAAAAAAAAAAACTGTGGACTTCCTCAACCTCAACACTCCTCCTGCCATAGCACCACATCCGCATCCTGCCCCCCCCTCCCTCCCCCACCCCCACCACCACCACCACCCCCTCAACACACAACATGGCAGCATGCTGCCCCGAAACCAGCCGTCTGCATCTCACCTCCCAGCAGCACAGCATGGTACTGGAGACCACTCGGTCCACTCGGTGGTGTAAAAGCCCGGAGACTCAGAGTGAATTCGATCTTTTTCTTTAATTGTAACTTTTTGCTCAGGGTGAGTTCAGGCAGATAGAAGGGGCGGCTGTGTGTGTCAGTGTGTGAGCATGGCCTTACATCTTAATCTGAGCATGGGCGTCCGAAGCCTCCAGTGTGACCTGCCTTCCTGTCTAGTGACGGTAACGTGTTTTTTAATGGGCTGAATTATCAAGCAAGCGCCACTGAGTGTCGGAGCGCCTCTGCTAACCCGGCATGTAGTGCGGCATCACCGCAGAGTGGAACTAAACAGGATGAGGATCATTTCTTCCTGTTTTATCATGCGTCCAAAGTGATCAGATTGTGATCAGACGGAGCAACAACAACAACAACAACAACAAAAAGATCATTGTTTACACACACATTGTTTAGACACATTTTCACATCAGCATCCTGTTCGTTAAATGTGACATATATATATATATATATATATATATATATATATATATATATATATATATATATATATATATATATATATATATATATATATATATATATATATATATATATATATATATATATATATATATATATATATATAATCTCTCTCTCTATCAATCTGCGGCCGAAAATAGTCCTCACCATATTTTTTTTTACTCCTGTTCAACATTTGTTAGAAACAACGGTGCACAGATGTTTTACAAATATTTCAGCCTTAAAGAAAAGAAACTAGATTTAAATATTTACAAATGGGTGACACAAACATTAAGTAGGAGCCGCTGAGTTTGGACGGATTTACCAACTTACACAATGTTAGTTTTGGAATATTGCCTTAAAATCCAGTGAACCCCTGAAAAGATTTCTCTTCAAGCAGAATGAACTGCAAAGACTAAACAATATTACACATTTCAAGCTAAATGAGTTCAGTAAATACATTCAAATTAATTAACTATACATTGTTTGAATCCAACTGTATTCTACAATTTCTACTTCTGATTATTTTTCATCCCGTTTTGTGTTCAAATTGTGAACCCCCCCCCCCCCCCCATATACATGTATATATAATGTTATGAATAAGCACATTTTTGTCTGGTTCCTCTGAGGAAAGGAGTCATTTCTATCTGGATGTACTTAAGCCAGCTGCCTTAAGCCAGCTTTGAATTCATAACAAATCTAGACTTGTATCACATGTTCGACAATCAAATCAAGCTAACTCTGTTTTCCATGCATGAAGAACGGGGCCGAGTGCAAATATAGCGGCTCGTGTGCAGAGGAGACTCGTGGTAACTGTAGGTGTGGAGAGGCAGTGACCCGTCTGTGCTTCCCTGCAGGAACTGCGGTAACGTGTTCTGTGCCAGCTGTTGCGACCAGAAGATCCCAGTGCCAAGCCAGCAGCTGTTTGAGCCCAGCCGTGTCTGCAAGACCTGCTACGGCAGTCTCAAGCTGTGCCCGGCTCCCCTGGACCTGGACCTGAACCTGGACCTGGAGAAACCATCACAGCCAGCTCCAACTGAGCTTCAGAGCAGCGGAACAGGATGAGCAGCTGGCCGCCGACACCGGCGCACCGCTGAAGAAGAGCACAGGAGCTACACAGAATGTCCCATGTACTTTGTGTGTGTGTGTGTGTGCGTGTGCGTGTGTGTGTGCCGCAGAGATGGAATTTAATGTGTATATACAGAGGATGACGCGGTGGAGGAGCTGAATGACGTGTTGGTGAGATGCCGAGCGCTCTGAAAGGTGGGTGTGCACAGGAGGAGGTGTGTGCGTGTGCGTGTGTGTGTGCGTGTGCGTGTGCGTGTGCGTGTGAGAGTGTAATGCACACATTTGCCACATAGATGGTTTGTGGCAGTGACGGGACGCCACTCCGAGGCCAGAGGAGTGAGAATGGACATACTGGTGCCTTGGACCAGGCAGGCAGAGGAGGTGGTCTCACTGTTTACTGAAGTCTCTCGGAGGACTTTGGTCCGTTGAATCATTTAGCAGCTCGTCAGACTCTTACGCAGCATCATCTCAAAGCTTGGACTCTTTACTTTGGAGGACGTAGGATCAGTAGCCACATGGAAGATCTCCAGAGACGGTCCCTCAGCTTTAGAAATGTCTGGATAGCTGATATTTCACAGATGTTGTTTAGGCAACGCTTTAAGGGTCAGTTCACCCAAATTGCAACACTATGTTACCTCACTTAGCTCTAGTGGTATCGAACCGTGAAGCAAATCTCATTTCAGGTCGTTTTGGGATCTCATTTCTGAGATTTCTGCTGCTCCTGTTTTCAATTGTTAATAAGTCATCGGATCATTTTACCAGTTCATCAATTCATATTTTCTTTCTGTAATATAGTGAAATATGATCATTATAATGTCTAAGAGGCCACATATTCATATTGCTTGTTTTGTCCGACTAACGGTCCAAAACTAAAAGATATTCAATTCAATAACAAATATGACAAAGAAAGGTTTCATTTCTTTACATTTGAGAACCTGAAACCAGAGTGTTTTCTGCAGTTTGACTATTCAATTATAAAATAACTAATTGTTGTTTGTGGCTCACAGATTTAGTATTGAACTTCCGATATATCTTGACATTTAGTCTCTAGTGTGGTTCAGGCTCTAAAATGCAACTCAGTAGTGTCTTTAAACTCGATCCTTCCTTCCTACCCTGATGACATCACTATGACGTCATCAGGGTTATATTATATTCTATTTTTTAGACTTGATGAAGACCCTCCTGAGCCGCAGAAGACATTATGCAACTTGTTTTCAGTCGTACGCCTCTTGACAAGTGAACTGACTTTATGTGAAGAATTGATGAAGTGCTCCTTTACAAAATTCATTGGACTCATTACTGGATCATCCACAATGTAGTCATTTTGGTGAACTGACCCTTTAAAATGCTCTGCGCTGAATCTCAACTTGCATATTTGGAAAGAAAGAGAAATTATATATTAGCGTGTTTGTGTTACTGTGTTGAGATTCAGCCCGGAGGACGTTAGAATCCTCAAAGTTAAGCATTTTGAGGATTCTTTTATTCTCTCAAAGTACTTTACTTCTTTTGAATGAGTTTATTATCTTTGAACAGAATCACCCATGTGAGTCTTAAAACAGGACTAGTTAGTTAAAAACACCTGACCCTTTAACAGCTGACGGCCGCTCAGCTGACAGACTGTTACTAAGCTGATGTGTTGTGGCGTTGTCGCTGTGTGTCAGACGCAGCGGCGGAGTAATCTCTGCTGTTACCTTCACGCCCTTCACTCACAACAGCCCTGTTGTTTATTATTTTTACCCAGCAGGCACTGGGAGCTGAGCATCACTTTTCAGTCTCTCAGTGGAAATCACTAGCACAGCTGTGAATTTGACACATTTAACTTCCATGTTCAAATTTCCTACGGCAACAAATTCTCATTTAATGTAATTATTTTCTCGAGGCTGCCGTAGACCGTGACCTCACATGTGATCTCCGCTGCGATTGGCTGCGAAATTGAGAAGCGCAGCGGCAGCAGAAAGGGCTCTTGGCGTTTTTAAAAGTCTGTAACTCCCTCATGAAATATGTTAGAGAAGCTTCACCGAGACACCCGCTCTGCCTAACACCCATTCAATGACCTCCTTGCACACACACACACACATACACACATTGTTTTGTAAAATAAATGAATAAAATAATATATTCAGATACCTATATAGCATTTAAGAAAAATGTATAGAATCCTTGAATAGTGGCTCACTTAATTAGTCACCAAAAAGTTTTTTTTTTTTTATTCCTTGTTATTTCTTTGTTTTCTTGTTATTAATTGCAGAAAAAAAGTATATTTTGCGACCTGTTGAAGATAACGGGTGTGTTTTTTGATAGCGACGCAGGGTGTCCTGTTTTGATGCTGCAGTGGTTTTCCCTCTGAAATGCGATCATTATCTTTGGTTTAATTTATTCAAGCTTTGTTGCTGAATTGCTGTTTGAAATCCAGACAACTCAAATGCCACAGGATAATCAGTGTGTATCGAGAGGAGTGAGAGAAGGTTCTGATCCGAGGCTACGGTGACACTCTACGTCATTTCTGTTTTGTATCGGCCAGTGGCAGAAGGATTCGTGGCTCTAACCATTTCCATATTAGGAGGGGAAGGGGTCACGTGACCGCCGACGATCACGCGTCAGAATGAGAGTGAAACGAGTGCGTCTGTAGCCAATGAGAAGTCGATGCACTGAGAGAACGGTGGTCCAAAACAAACAGCCTAAACCCAAAGTAAAAGCCCCCCACTCACCCACACACACATTGCTCCATACAAAGTCATCTACAAACACTACCTCTACTTTGTACACACACTTGTTCATGCACACACTGGTTCCCACTGAGCTTCTAGTAGCTGAGTGACTTTCCACATCTACATCTTTGGGAATGGCCTTTGTTGTTGTTGTTATTGATTATTTTTCCCCTTTAGTCAGCTGGAGAATTAAAGGTTCAGCACACAATCACAGACGTTCATTTTAATGGCGATCTTATTGTTGAGACTGCCAATCTTTTCATCCTTCTTCCTCCTCATCAGCTTGTCGGGTCAGCAGAGAACGGCCCACTCGTGCTTCGGGATGATAAAGTTTTGACTATCAGAGGAAATGCATAACTTTAACTGTGATTGACAGCATGATGCTATTGAATCGTACTCGAGCTTATATCACTGATCACATCTCCTGTTGGATTTAAATCGGCAGAGGATTGAAGTGTGCAGTGGAGCTGATGTTGAAAGGTGGTCAGAACAACAACAGGCTTGAAGTGTTTGTTTTTCTCACTGTCCTCCTGTGGAAGTGGTGTTTAATTCAAAAGCTGGACCTCCGGTCTCTCAAACAGAATGGAAAATAGGAATTTGTTGGCCCCTTATTTCTGTAAATGTAATATTTACTTGTGATGAGCAACGAGAGTGGCATTAACTGTTCAAACACTCATTTCTTTGAGACGGTACTACTGCATTAAACGTGCAGGCAATTCAAATGTTGGTTCGACGCAGACCAGCCTCTCTAATCTGATCTGTTTTGATATCTGAAGAAACTTAAACTGATCTTCAACCAGCATATTGACTTCACATCCAACATTTATAATGTTGATGTAAAGCTGGCTTGTTATTCTAGATCAGTGCTCCTATTAACGGATGATTTATTCCAACTGTCTGTCCTAAATGTTGACGGATGTTTGACATCACTTCATGATCTCTTAAATATAGACTATCAAATGGTACCGAAAGACTTCATTTGGCTATAATGAGATGCGTAATGTCCCTTGAAGGGCCAAAGCTTTCTCCCTTTCCCCGTAAACGCATCGGCAGGCGGCAGCATGAATCCTTACTCTGTATCGTCACCACCATCACAGGCATGTGGGGCACCAAGCTTGTCTTGTTCAACAACCCATGAATGTGAATTGTCTAAAAAAAAAAAAAAAAAGATAGAAAAAACGCTATTTTTTTGCACATGTCATGAAGAAGACACTGCCACAGAGTGCATCAAAATAAAGCTGAACCTGAACGTGTGCTGTGCTTTTCAGTGTTGTAACGAGCATCATGGTTGGTGGTTTGTATGTGCGTGGGAGGGTCGGGGTCACGTGGTGAACAGGTCATCAGCTAACGTCACCAGTATGAGCCCTTGCTGTGCTTTTCTTTTTTTCCCTCTCTTGGTCTGCATATGTTTTATTTCTCTTCACTCACGCTGACGTGCTCCATCAGAGGCGTCACTGCAACAGCCCAGTAATCACTTGACGCGAGTGTGTACGTGTGAATGCATCGAGCATTAGTGTGTGTGTGTGTCTCTTTTAGTGGAGACTGGTGCCAAGCAGCTTTATTACGGGTCTCTCACAAAGGGATCACTCGTGCTTTTGTTTGACCCCCCCCCTCTGTTTGATAAGCACTTTGAACCTTCTCATGTCTGTCAGAGGAGTGTGTAGCTGTACATAGCGATTTCCTGTAACAACAAGTGCTCCTTGTTCAGTCTGAATATTTTTGTTTTGTCGGATTTACTTTAAAGAGCATTACATTGTTGTAGAATTAAAGGAGAAATAAACTAGATAAACCGACTGTGTGGTCTGCTAGCAGCGCCTGATATCTGCGCTCACTGATTAACGCTGAACACACACAAAGAAGGAAGACACTTCAATCATGTTTAATGCATGTAGTAGTATACATCTCTAAAAATCAAGAAAATCTTAAGTTACTGTCTAACATCAACGTCTACTTATTGAATACGTAACGGAAAAGAACAACTGAGAGAATCCAGATCGAAAAGCGACAAGTGCTGCTTTAAGTTAGTCATGCTCACTGTTGTGACGGATGGATGTGGTCCTACCGGTTCTAAAGGAACGATACTAGAAAGTGACGACCCCTGACGATTACTAGACTTCAAATCACTGCACAGAAACGGGACATCTGTACCATAATCAGTAGCAGCAGCAGTGGACTCGGAGCAAGCGGAGGCAGCGACGGCCAGCCGGACGGCAGGACGTCCGGCATCGGAGGCAGAGCTGCACGTTTCTTGATCTTAGGTTTGCTCAAAACAACACGAGGAACACTTGGAGCAGAACATTGCTTAATAATTGTTTCACAAAGTATGGCCGGACGACGACTGTCAAAGCAATTATATATTAGAAAGGCTGATCCAAAGAAAGAAGACTGGTCATGTCACAAGAACAAGCGTTTAACTCCTGTTCAAATCCAATCTCATGTGCAAAGTCTCGCCTCCTCAGACCTCTTCATCATCATGAACTTCAGATTCTAATGAAATATTGATTCATTTCGTAACCAACGACATTAATCTCCCTGCGACGTCTTTAGAAACTCATTTTTAAAAAAAATAGACATGGCTTCACCAGCCGACTATTCCCTTTATCTATAAAAACTCAGACAGCTATATTTACAACTTTTGAGTACATATCATAAAGTAGATTATCTCGATCTGTAGATCAGCGTAGGCTCCCTGCCACCAAATCTGTTGTGGGATTTCTCCCATGAAAGCACGCGTCAGAAAGAGAGGATTGTCGCAGGAGACGTCTCCCAGTGCAGGTTTATGGGTTATTGGACGAGGAACTGAGACGGCACTATGTACAGGCAATGGGGCCGACATTCAGCCTGAGTGACGTGTGTTTGTGTTCATGTATGTGTGCTTGCACTCAGGGGTGGATCAAGAGTTTCCCATAGTTTCTCTTCAACCTCCAGTCAGGAGCAGCGTGGAACTGGATTCACACCGATGACTGATCCCACACCTGCAAGACAACAACCGGGGCAAAAAGGTTCACCTTTCAGTTCTGGTACTTTCAAATTATGACATTGATGTTAAATAAGTCATAGTATATTGATTAAAGTCATGAAAAGAGCCATAGTATAGTATGTCAAATAAGTCATACATCCGTCATAGTATAGGATGAAAAGAATGTTGAGGAAAAAGTCATAGTACAGAATATCAAAGAAATTCATAAAAGTCATGTAAAATAGTCATCATATAGAATGTAAAAAAAAAGTCATAAATCAGTTATAGTATAGCATGGAAAGAAAATGTGAAAAAGTCATATATCTCATATTAAAGTCAGTCAAAGTTTGTCATAACAACACATAAGTGCATGCAAATGTACAAAAATGACATTGGTATTTGCTGCAGTTGATAGTTGAGAGAGACGTGAAGCGAGGGATGAAAGAGGGACATGACCGCACCAAGGATGTTCAGTTATACGCACTACATCTTAGCCACCGGGACACCCCTACATTACCTTGTTAACAGGGGCGAGCTGTGTTCGGACAGATCCAGCGTGAAGTCGGCTGCTGTCTCCGAACCTTCCAGGTGACCTCTCCCTGCGACTGTCGAGCACTCTGCCCGGCGACTTTTCCCTGTCCAGCGGTCGGGCGGGAGACTTGTCCCGTCTGAACTCGGTGCGGCCCTCCCGGTACCGATGTGGAGTGCTGGGCTCCCGATGCAGGCCGTCATGGCTGCCGGGGCCCGAGGTCAAACGCTTGGTGATGTGCTCAGTGTAGGTGGGTGGGCCTCGCTTACTGGGACTGCTGTAGAAACAAAGCAAAGAGCAGCATCTCGCAACAGTGTTTGACAATGTTATTGGGAAAACAAGGAGATTTGATATTTCTACAGCAGATGGCACTGTTGGCCTATCCAATAAAAACAATGGTGTTTTCTACCTGTGAATTTGAACTGCAAAGTGTTTTGAGGTAACATGTTTTTGTTCGTGTCATGTAGGTGTTTAAGTGTTTTAATCCACCTACACACATACATATTTTCTCTCTCTTTGGTTGTGTTTATTTCTTGCTCAAACTAAGGAAGGGAGCTGACCCTCTGCTGGAGCCGGTCCTCTGCAGCTCTCCAGTCTCTCTGATCAGACTTCCCTTACAGCAGATGACCCGCAGTTTGTTCTGGTAGGAGGAGGCCAGGTAAATGGCCCCGGAGGAGATGGCCGGGCCAAGGTAGCGTGGGTTGGGGATGTCCAGGTGAGCCAACACTGTAGGACTGGAAGTATAGACAGCGATGTGAGAAATAAAGCTACCACCTCAAATCTTAACTTTGTCAAATTTAATCCAGAGGAAGCCAATCCATCTCACCCCAGAGAAGCATGTCCCTGAACCTCAATGACGTCCAATGAGTTGAAGTAGGTGAGAAACAGGTAGGGCTCTCTGTAGGCTGCACCAGGGGGAAAAAATATAACAATGTGATGCCATATTGCTGATTGCTGATTGATCAAAAAGCAGTAGAAGTTAAATATATTTACCAAAGGACAGAGGCAGACGACTCCACTTAATGTCCTCAGTGCGGCTTCTTCGTCCGTACGTGTCCACAAACACTCCAAACTCTGTCACATACAGAAAGCTTACTATACACTCCTCTGTGTGCCGCGTAATGTGTCAAAACTCAAGACAGTATAGTGTCACTGACGGTGGCCATTAAAAGATATCCAAAAGATAAGGGTCACCCTCCTTTACAAAGTAAGATTTCATGACTTGCATTTTTAGTATAGGTAACAACTAGTTGCTAATGTGTGTGTGGAGTAGTTGTGCATTCAAACACACCGTGAAAACACAGCAGGTATTCCTCCTTCTGCATGCTGCTGGCCACCTGCATAATGGCGATGGGGAAACTGTGGGACGAGGCTGCAAACACTGCTGAGGCGAGAGACACGTCGTTCTTGTCCAGGAACTCTGCGGTGGATCACAACACTATTTTGAAATGATACGTCTTATGAGGCTTATTGACATATTAAGTCAAATGATTCTTAAATTGTATCCTGTGATTGTCTGGTACCCAATTATATTGCATTATTGTCTTGTATTATGTGTCTTGTATTTATATAAGCAGGTACATCTTAAAATAAAGCAATAGCTTGCACACAATCTGATCGAGGTCTGTGTCACGTTCCTGCAAGAAATAACAAAAGTTTGGGTTTTTTTTTTTTTTTAGCTGAAGGTTTTCCCATGTTTTGATTTTGTAACACCAAAACTGCTGTTGTGTTTATGTTGTGATATTCTACTTGTGGTGTCCTCACCCTCAAGCACAAACTGCTTCATCTCAATCTCGTAGAACTTGTTGGTGCCGATGATGATGCTGTAGCTGGTCAGATGGATGCAGCTGCAGGGCTCCAGAGTTTCAATCTCCTGTGAGATGAAGAATGGAGACATGAGTGACAGACAACACTTTGGGCTATTTAGAAACCTTTATCATGACACTAGGTCTCCACTATTTAGTACTTTTTATACTCTATGTATAAACATAGGAATAAATGAATGTGATTCTGACACGTTTTAAGTAGGAAGAACATGCAAATGATCTGCCGCTCTTCTGATTGGGAGTGCATATGTTCTCCAGTTTAATATTCTGTTAACACATATTCACGCTCCTTATGTTGAGTATGATCTATGAAACTACTCGGAATGTTTTATTGCTGCAGGCCGTACTATTAAAAAAACAATGTCTGTTGGTGAGATTTTACCCTATTTTTGATGACATTTAAATGTGGTGGTTTTATGTTGTGAGGGACTCATTTTCCCAGGGCCCAATATTCAACTCTATGCTATTTCAATTTTTACGAGGTCCCACAACAGACATTGGAAAAATGCTTTTGATGTCCATAGGTCCATAGGAACATGGGAACATAAGAACATAGGAACATAGGTCCATGAACATAGGACCCTGGGAACATAGGAACATAGGTCCATGAACATAGGACCTTGGGACCGTATGCCGTTTCAGTATTGTGTTTTCTGCCACTGTGTGTTAGGATGTGATGTGTTGTGAACAAATGGAACTAACGGGTCATACTCACCTTACGAATGCAGTATTTGTTGAGATTCTCGTTGTAGCGCAGAATGGTTATCTTGTTGGGCATAGCAGCACATATACAAGGTCCGTTGTCTATCTGTAAGAAGAACGCAGATGTCACTTTCTCAAGTGGCATTTTTTCCACCGACAAAAAAGAAAGCGCTTTAAAGTCAGGGGAGCTTTATCTCAAGTTTCAAAGAGGAGATGAAGACCTACTCTCCCTGCAGCAAACAGATGGCAGCCCTTCACCGTCTCAAAGATGTAGGGAGCCAGTTCAGACTGGCTGGGCAGGTGGGACTGGGCCAGAGACTGCTTCACTCTCTTAATCTCCACCAGACACAACGCCCTCTCGTCCCCTGCAGTGCACACAGACAGCCGTTACACTGTAGCTGATGTTCCAGCAGGACAAGACAATTCCCATATTAGTCACCATGCTGTCCTGTGTGACAAGACGAATCACATCTACAAGTTTCACCGGAATTATTAGATGGCAGTGTTGATTCTCAAAGTTTTGAATGATGAATAATAATTGTAGAGCCTCAATTATGCCAGTTACTTTAAATGGCAGGGGATATTGGCTTTTTGATTCATGAACAACACTCACTCCCTGAATTTAATTAATTAAAAGTCTAGACTCAGTAGACAGTTATCATCTATTGACAATAACAAAGCTGGACATCTCACCAACAATCATCAGCAGTTTCTCCTGCTCTTTGATGATGTGGATCTGAAAGACTGATCCCAGGCCAGGGATGTGAGTTAGAGAGTTCTTGATAACATTCAGGGCATACAGACCCTCTTCAGAGCCCACCATAACTATCTGCAGCACAGCAAGAAAACATCATTAACATAAGCATAATTATTTCGGTGCACATGGAGCAATTTCAAACAGGAGCAACATGTGGCAAACCGTGGCAGTGAGCCTCGAGCATCTGCTCTGCTCCATGTCCCTTCATAAATTAAGATCATTCCACGTTTGAAAATAACTACTGTGGATCAAATGTGTTTTCTAAATTATCAACATGACAAAATGTCTAAAAACAGCAGATTTGTTATTTAGGAAATACACAAAATATGTTTACTGTATGTGCACACTAAACTACATGTAATTCAATAAAATGTCATTTATGCCTGTACCTGATCTGTGAGGGGGAGGGTGCAGTTGATGTCCAGCCTATCATCTCCCTCCAGCTTTAGGAGAGAGTTTCCCAGCAGCTTCTGTAAGAGCAGAGAGGGGTGAGGGGTCAGCAGGGTCACGACCTCAACGCGACCTCAGGGGGAGGCGGCAGAGGAGCAGAACAGAGGGGGCCGGACGGTGTGCAGGTTAACAGTGTCAGAGGTGGGACCAAGTCACAAGTCAGTGTGGTGTATTTTCCGCCTACACATTAAACAGCATAAGTGTTTGAACTCATGTCCTTTGCATGGAACAGAGATAGGGAGTGTAGGAGCCATGGTTCTCAATTTATGCGCCCGGTGACATGTCCAGATGTTCCTTATTATCGGAGCAGGGTGCGTGGCGGACCAGGGGCCCATGTCCGAGACATGTTTATCGGGGGTCTTGGAGCGGCCAACATGCTACGCTCCTTGTGAGTTATCGTCTCTAACCTCTGGGGATGGGCATCAGCGGGATATAAGAAGACTGAGAATTCTCCGCACTTTAGAGTCATTTTGAATTGGCTGAGACTCTCCGGCCGTGTCGACCGGCCGTATGACATGTGTTGCTTGCTGTAATAAACTTCATTATACTATCAAGAACAGTGTCCGCGGAGCTTCCTTCGATCACCACTTCAACATCACTGCAGCATGAAATACACGACAAACTTGGCGTCACGAGCAGCTCGGATGTGACCTGCGATTCCTCCATCAACTTCATATACGGTGAGCTCCCTCGATCTGATCAGTCATTGGGGCTGTTGTATGTTGATTGCTTGGTCATACCGTAAAATAAGAACCTCTTTAGGGACATGTGCTGTTGGTTTGATGTTTGAAGTGAAACTCCGTGCTAAATTTGATTTTATTTGCGTAAGGGAATACGCAAATGGGGGGAATGAATATAGAGAAGATAAGAAGTGAAGAAAAGAAGTATGAGAAATAAGGAATGAATTAGAATAGCTTCATTGTAACGATAAGGGTGCTAAATAGTATTGTGCTAGATTAATGAGAGTGGGCCCACACAGTCTTAATGGTACGACATGCATATTAGCCACTGTGTAACGATGGCTTTGACATAGTCAGGAATTAAGTTAGAAAGACAAAATTGGGGAAACCTGGATCCAGGTAATTTGAATAACTAAATGTAAAAAGGGATAAGAGACAGAGTAATGAGAGAGGGATAAGCTTAAAGGAAATGATCATATAGAATTGCCGCAAATCAGATAGGTAGTGCCCTCAGTGAAGGAGCTGTAGTACGGGCCGACAAAACCTGGAACAACACCTTATGGTCAGTTTGATAACTGGAGAATGTAGAATAGAAATTCGATTGACTGTTACCACTCTGGCATTGGTTGACGAATGGTGTCTGATGCAGCCTCTCATCGGATATTTACATCTCAGAGGTAGCAGAAATTTTATAAGAAAATAAAGGAAAAAAGCGGCAAAAAGCATGCTGTGTGTCTGTGTTGTGCAAATGTGGTGTTTCTTGGGATAGAGAAATGTGTGTGTGCTCTGAATATCGGGTGTTTACTTTGGAGCAGAGCTAGGTGAAATTGTGTGTGCGTTTGCTACCGGGTGAAATTGTGTGTGTGTGTGAGATCTGGCTGCTGATGTGTTCCAGCTGTGTGCTGTGAGAGCTGCAGAGGAGGAGAAGACATGTTTAAAGTTAAAAGAAAAAACACATTATGATTGAATAATCATATAACGGTTGTGATTTGAGAATGGGACATTTAATAACTTGTAAGGACAGATATGTTGCCCGATGTATTGAATTAAGCAAGTTAACAAATAAATAAAATGAAATGAGCTTCTTTTTGAAGACGTAATGAACTAAGTGAGTTAATAAAATGAAATGAGCTTCTTTTTGAAGACGTAATGAACTAAGTGAGTTAATAAAATGAAATGAGCTTCTTTTTGAAGACGTAATGAATTAAACGAGGTATTGGATAAAAATGAGCTTCTTTTGAGAAGACGTAAGGAATTAAATGAGTTAATAAATAAAACATGAGCTCTTCTTAAGAGGGACGTAATATAACAAATGAGTTATTGAGTACACAATGAACTTCGTTTCAGAAGGGTAGCCCACCGAACCCCCCTCACTCGCCTAAAAATTCCCTCCAGACAGAGGTTGGAAGGTGTGTGTGTGAATGTGCTCAAGTGACAATAAAACTTTCTTGGGAGATACAGAAAATTCCTTTGCCGTTTGAACTGTTTGTTTCATAGGGAAGGGGTTTCATTTAGGAATAAAGTTTATGATGCTGTTAAAGGGACCTAAGGGTTCATAAGAGACTAAATCATTGCCTGTTTTCTTGTCTTTATGTCATTTACGATGAATGAGAATTAAGACTGAAGACAAGACAGAGGGCCGGTGCCTCACGGAGTGTGGCTTGCTGACGTCCACTGGGAGACTTCTGTTTCAATCCACAAAAGGCCGGTAAAACTTTATCCACAAACTCTTCAAAAACAAAACCTGCATTTTCCATATGTGTATGTGTTCTCAGTCGTAATTAATAGGGATGGTACACATTTTTAACCTGCTTTCATTTATAAGCCTAAAAGGATACTAACCTGCTCAAACACACATGAAAGAATACATGCTCTAAACAATTAGGAGAAACAAATAAGTAAATAAATAGAAAACTTGGCAACTGACTGACCAGCTAATGCATTTAATTAATTAATGGCGAATGACTGTTTAGTCTAAACTCTGCTGGCGATTGCAGATGTCAATTTGTTATTTGTGCGTGGTTTGCTCTGATCTGTGCTGTAGTGGACATTCAGTATTGTGACTGTTTGACGATTTGAGCTGAATATTGGGTGATAATTAGACGATTGTCTTACAGAGATTAAGTCCACATTTGGTGACAATCAGTCACTTGTGGGAGCGCGTGATCTTTTGTCAAACATTATGAGTGGACTTTGGGTTGTGATATTGCATTAATGAGCTCTTGCTCCTTTGGCATTGTCAAATTGATATATTGGTTAATTAATTGATGGGGTAATTTGTTGTTTGGTTGATTTGTTAATAGGTTAATTGACTGTTGGTTAGTTGGTTGATTGGTTGATTGCTTGGGTGCTTAATTGTTTAAATTTCGTGATTGGTTGATTGATTGATTGATTGCTTAATTGCTTAATTGATTTTTTGGTTAATTGATTTTTTTTGGTTAATTGGTTAATTGATTTTTTGGAAGAAAAAAAGGGGGGGGGGTATAGAAACAAATGAACAATATGATAAAGGGACAATATGATTTATAATTTCACATTTTAATTTCACATTTTACTTATAGAAGTGTTCTTATTCTGTAGTGATGTTTTGATCTGTATCTGTTCTGTATGCAAAGGATACTGGTTTTCTTTTCTTTCATTCTAGTACATATGAGGGGAGAAGACCACTGTAAGGGTGGTGGATGGTCAGGGACTCCGAGGGGCTGAATGGATTCAGACACTTCAAACATGAACATACGAATGGTCTGAAGGACTCTGAACGTGGACTGGCGATACAACATCCAGATTCAAGGCGTCATCGATACTACAACTGAGAGTCAAGGCTGCTGAGAAACTGCAGTGATATACATTCTTATGTCTTCTCTTATAGGTTACATTAGTCAAATAAAAAATGAATTTTCTTCTTTATGTATTAAATACTTGGGAAATGATTTTTTCTAAATGTAATGGGACCTCGGATGTTTTCTTTGTTTTCTTCGATGTTTAGGGACAGGGGGATAGGCAGGAAAAGGTCCATCGAAAGGTGCGATGGGTCGACCAGCCTGACTTTGGACATTGTTTTGATTTGCTGAGAGTTCCATATGTATTTGTTTAAGTCATTTCCTTACACAATTCGTTTAAATTCGTCATTTCAGTGATATGGAGTACTATGTATGGTTGCCTTGGCAGAGGGACCGTGAGGGAATTTTCCTGTCTACATTGTTCAAGAAAAATTAGCTGCCTGACAGGTTTTTCACTCTCACTTTTATACTCCTTACAGTTGCTTTAATGTAAAAATATGCTGTATGACGGGTTGTTTGTTTGTCATGATTATGCACCTGTATGTTCTCTTCTTTGATTTTTTCGAGACTTTGTGTAAGTCTCGAAGGGGGGATTATGTGGTGTATTTTCCGCCTACACATTAAACAGCATAAGTGTTTGAACTCATGTCCTTTGCATGGAACAGAGATAGGGAGTGTAGGAGCCATGGTTCTCAATTTATGCGCCCGGTGACATGTCCAGATGTTCCTTATTATCGGAGCAGGGTGCGTGGCGGACCAGGGGCCCATGTCCGAGACATGTTTATCGGGGGTCTTGGAGCGGCCAACATGCTACGCTCCTTGTGAGTTATCGTCTCTAACCTCTGGGGATGGGCATCAGCGGGATATAAGAAGACTGAGAATTCTCCGCACTTTAGAGTCATTTTGAATTGGCTGAGACTCTCCGGCCGTGTCGACCGGCCGTATGACATGTGTTGCTTGCTGTAATAAACTTCATTATACTATCAAGAACAGTGTCCGCGGAGCTTCCTTCGATCACCACTTCAACATCACTGCAGCATGAAATACACGACATCAGTCTCCAGTTTTAAGTCCCAGTGAAGTTATTGTATTGTTAAGCCTTGAACCACCTTTAAATTATTATCAGTCAAGATGTCCATTTACAGTAAAAGTACACTTTTAACATTTCTTTCCATTAAGTTTTACAAAAGAAAAACTGTTACATACAAGCACATTTTAGAAATAAATGAATAGGTTAAACAATTATCATGTAAAAAGAACAAGACCTCATACATATATAGTGTTATCAGTGAATTCCCTGTTTTGAAATGAACCTCATTAGTGAAAAGGGGTTGTTTGGGGTCTAACATACTTCTGCTAGAGATGATTAATCCGCCTTAGTTAGAGGCACAAGGAGTACAATTTGTGGTTGCTGTTTGTAAACACAACATTGAAAGTTGGCCCCTCCTTCCCGGCTCAATGAGGGTCGGGGTGCTCGCCAGCGGGTGAAAGCCAACCCCAGATTCACTCTTGTTTTGGAACAAGCTTTGTCTGCTTGGTGTTTCGACTTGCTATATTCGCAATTTTTTTCCGCGCTTTGTTTGCCATTTTCATAGCTTCCTCTCGGATGTGTGCTTACAATCTGGCAACTGGTCGCTACGTTTTTATAGAGGTTGACGCCCAGAAACGTCCCAAACGGCAATATCAAAATGAGGCAACTCACTCTAGACTGGGTAACCTCAATTTATATTGTGTTCATAATCGCAGCATGGGGAATTAATCAAGTCACATGTTAAAAGTTGGCGAAAAAGATGAAGAAAATATTAGTTTCAAGTCATTCTGATACATGCCAAGGTCAACTCCAAATACTCCAAACTCAAGTCAAGTTAATTAAAAGTCAAATACTATTGCGCAGTTTGTCACAGATGAGTCAGTCACGTGTCTTGAGTCCCAGTCTCTAAAGAGGGTGCAGAGGGGCAGCAGGGTAAAAACACAGACGAGTACACCAGCAGGTAAAAACCCGCTGTCTGATCCCTGGTCCTCTGGGTGAGGACGGCTGAAGGGGATCAACCCAAAGATGATCAAACATCTTGGTGAGAAGTTGTGTACTGTGGTTATAAAACAAAACACCAAAGACTTGTTTCAGCTACATCGAAACTATTACATTAAACGCAGAGTTTGCACAGGACATGACAGTGCAGCAGAGAATAGTGAGAGTGAGGAGTGGTCACAGCAGGTGAGGTGAGAGCAGGGGGGGGGGGGGGGGGGAGAGATGACCAACCAACACAATAACAGATACATGCACTACTGCGTGCCTCGTGAAGGATCTGCAGGTGTGCGTGTCAGTCAGTCGTATGTCTATATCTTTGTAACTTTTTACCTGGACCAGAGGAGACAAAACCATTTGTCTTTTGGACACAGCAGCCTATGTTTGCAATGAAACCCAATGGAATGGGTAGAATAGAGCAAATCAACAAAACATGCCCATATACCGGACATACAATGGGGCATGATGAAAAAGCAACAAACAGTGAGAAAGACAAAGAGAGAGAGAGAGGAGGGAAAGAACAGAGGAGAGAAGAAGGTGACAATTAACGACACATATAAGTGAACTGGGGGTTTTTAGTTAAAACTCTAAACCTAAAGCCTATGTCTTTAAATTCATTTTGAATTCATGAATAGCCCCCACACAGTTAAACAGTGAGATTACGACCACAGCCATAGACAAGACCGTTGTCTGTGACTGTGATCATAACGGTTTATATGATTTGCATCAGCAGACATCAAGGACACAGAGAACCAGCTGCCCCGGTCGCCCCTCGCCTGCTCCAGAGATACTCACTGCGTCGGCCTCGGCCTTCTCCCGCGAGGCTCGCCCCCCGACCACCACAGACTCCATGACTGCCACCCAGCGCTGTTTGTCTGGGAAACTGGGAGCCATGAAGTACATCAACTGTCCAGGCCAGCAGGGGGTGTGACAACGGGACTCCAGCTTCAGGACGTAGGGAACGTCTGACACATAGGTAAGGTACGCCTTCAGAATTTACACTCTTACATATTTACATGGTTTCTAGTCATTTATTAACACTCTGGAACGCTGTAAATGACCCCTCGGGGTCTCCAAGCCACACTTGGGAAACAATAACTTCACTAGAATACATTTCTAAAGAAGTATAGAATATAACAACGTTTTGTACAAACAATACAACAACTTTAAACAAAACGGCTGAGGAGAATTCTGAAAGATGAAGGGGAGGAAATGGGATATTTTTTAGCTTGTAAATCAGTGTTGGGAGGGTGATTCCAACAAACAGAGAACAGCACACTTTGTATATTGTACCTGACTTGGCGGTGTTGGGCAGTTCCGATGCCCCCACTGCTCCATGAACAACCACCTCTCCATCTGACAAACACAGGTCAAACTCTTCCAGTGGCTTCACTGAATCTGGAGAATACACACAGAAAAAAGAAAATGACAACTGATCCGCTCTGGTAGATCTATGAAATGCTGCTGTGTGTTGTTGTGTTGCACAGGTAACAGAAAGAAACCTTCTCTGGGCTCTATCTCATAGATGGACACTTTCGTCCCATCCAGCACCATGTATTTTCTCTCCCAGCCCTGGCCTCGCTTCCCATTCCTGCAAACACGAGAAGCAACTGCATTACTACAAAGCATAGATGATCAATGGATCCAACTGTTTTTGTCGGAAACTAAACAAATGCCTTTGTTCAAACTGGTTTTAGTACCAGATGGGTGGACTTTGCCAGACAGAACACAAATAAGCCTGAGAGAACTTGATCAGTAGGAGGGATGACGCAGGCTCACAATGAGGGAGCACAGAAGAGAAACTACTGTGTATGACAGATTTACAACATGACGTGTATGTACCGAAATAGTCAAAGTGAATGGCACAGATCAGTGGGAGAAAAGCTTAAACAATGACAAAAAAGCGAACCTGGGCTGCTTCATCCAGCCCTCCAGGTGCATGTGTCCGCTGGCCTCTTTGAGCTGTTGGCCTGGGGAGCTGCCTTTGTCCCGACACAGGCCCTCAGACAGATGCAGGGAGCAGTCGCTGGACATGCCACACGTGGCTGAAAGGCAGGGGGAGCATTTTGGGTGGCATAATGCGTGACATTCTGAGGAGAACAAAAAACATTGTTATAGAAAGCAATCTCCAACATATGAACAGTGAAAATGTCGTATTTACCAGCCGCGACAGCAATGCTGCTATTGTTTTCACCTTGTGTGTGTGTGTGTGTGTGTGTGTGTGTGTGTGTGTGTGTGTGTGTGTGTGTGTGTGTGTGTGTGTGTGTGTGTGTGTGTGTGTGTGTGTGTGTGTGTGTGTGTGCGTGTGTGTGAGTCATCATGGCAAAATATTGTCCTGGACCACCTACTGTAGCGGGAACTACCAGAGGCGGTTTTGAGTGCTTTGCTTGATGTTTATGTTTCTGTCTGTGGACAGATTCTGTCACCGTGTTAGCGTCACAGCCGAGCAAAATGAAGTCATGAAACCTTCCAGGTGTGTGTAGTTGAGATCAAAATGAAGGTAGGGTTTATTTGTGAAGATTATCTTGCTCAACAAATTGTATAAGTAACAGAAACTTTGTGTGATCCGACTGCAAGTGGTCTCTAGTTTGAATTTGTCATCAGTTCCTTTAACCGACATCTTGTTTTACATGAGGTTTGTTTCTTCATTTTTTCTGTAAGTTTTGAAAAATGAAAGACTCAAATCCTGGTCTTAGACACAAAAATGCAATGTTATTAAAAGGTTAGGCAGAACAATGGGAATGAGAGGCAACAGCAGCACCCATCCCCATGGTTTCACACATCATACAAACCGTCCCAGTAGAAAATACATACAAATAAGAATTAGGCAGGCTAAAGTTTGAAAAACTCACCGAGACAGGTAGCAGCCTGGCGACCAAAGTGCACAGTATCCAGGCACACCGTACACTTGGCAGCTCTCATGTTGAGTCCCACTGTGAAGCGGTGAGGGGTGTTGTGGTGCACCACCCTCTCCCGTTCTCTGTCTCTCTGACTGTCCTTCAAACGACGGCTAAACTCTGAATACAGTCGGGGAACACAGTGAGGGCAGGCAGCTCCGGTATGTCTTTGCTGTGTCAGGTACATTAACATCACTTCAAAACCTCAGTGCACCATGCCATACCCGCTACGAAATCAGTCCAACAAAAGAAGGCTTCCAAAAGAACTTTAAGCTGTTTAGCAAAAAATGCATAAGCAGGTAAAGTCTGGAGACAAAGATGGTTGAAAAAGAATATTGGTTTGATCAATCCCCTGTGCTTGTGCCCTCTCACTGTTGCATTTTAAAAGGCATTATCCAGTCAGTACCACGTTTCCCCACTGTGTGTCAACCACGACATTTTACACAAGAGTCTCAAGTCTCTACAGTTACTTGTAGATAATTATCTAAGATTTGTATTTGATTGAAAAATAAAGCAAACAACTCAAATGAGAATGTATTTCTCATTTTATTTATTTATTATTATATATACGTATTAGCTTACGTATTAGTGTTGATGTTAGCAACATATCATTTCAATTATTTCATATAATTAAAACAATAATATTCTGTTTTCATTTCTACTTTACATTACTTATCTGACGTTCTTGTTGCTTTCTACTTATTTTCTCTTTTCACTTCTTCTTTCTGTTGATGTCACAATCTGCCAGTTTCCTCGCAAAAATGTGAATCACTTTATAATGACACAATAGTAGGATAGGGATCGTCCAGGCTTAACTTGTTGTACAACTTGTTGTAACTTTGACCCTTTTGTAAGAAGAAATACGTTGACTGAATAATACCTTTAGTTTTTTTTTCACAGTGTGGGTGCAAACAGCGTTTTTGTGCATTGCAGAGTTTATAATAGGGTACATCTCTGTTAGTGTATGATGTGAGGTTCAGGTGGGATTGCACTGAGTTAAAGAGCAGAGCAGAGTTCTGCAAATCAGATTGGCTAAGACAAAATGCTTCAGATTTCTAAAGCTGTGCACTCTCTCAGCTTCACTTGACCAGCCTGGTGGGATCTCACATTTTTATAAAAGTGCAGAGCTTTTAAAATCTGGCCTTTCAAGGATGTGGATGAGGCAAAAGGAGAAGAGAGATAAGAGACCAAACTGAGGAAACCATAAGTTTGGACAACTTACTTTCAAAAGTGACCCTCCTTCTCTCTGAAAGGTGTGTGAAAGAAAAAGGATAGTAAGAGTTTCATAAATGATCCTTTGCGAGTGACATTATATGTGTGTGTATCTATGTGTGTGCAGGTGAGGGCCAGTAAATGTCAAGTATGACGCTATAAACCTGCATGTATGTGTTAAGAGAGAAAAGGCTGCTCGGTAAACATTATCCCTTCACTCACCCTCGGGTGTTGCAGTCGCCTTCCTGCGTTCTGAGTTGGAGGGTGCCAGGATGGTCGGACCCTGCTGGTGCTCAGGAGACTTCACCATGGAAGACATAATCATCTGCTGCCGCGCTGAGGCCGGGTTTGCAGAGTTACTATGATCCTTATACTGGAGTCCTGGGGTTGGAATAATTGATTCATTGAGCTTATATCTTTTTTTTTTAATCTAAATGTATGATACGTTGTTTTAGCATGCTGAATACTGTAAACTTTCTTTAATTTCTGTTTTTCAAAGGCGATAATGTTAGAAGCCGTCTCACCTTCCTCTCTCAGAGATCGCAGCTCCGCTCTCATTTTCTGCAGGGCCTCCTCCAGGTCGGAGCAGCGGGAACGCTCTTTGTCCAGAGCTATTTTCATGTCGCTGTATTGCAGAGGCACCGGCTGGATGGAGGGCACAGGGGAAACCTGGCCTTGACTCTGACCCTGACCCTGACCCTGACCCTGGGCCTGGGCCTGAGCGGCCATGGCAGCCAACAGGTCCTCTCGACGACGTCCAAACAGACCCTGAGACACAGGAACCACAATTGTGTTCACCCGTTTAAAACCATTACTTTGCTCCATTGGTTCTGACTCTAATTCAGTTTGTGTTGTAAAAAAAAAAAAAAAAAAAAACTTTATACATTTTCAAGGGTTTTCAAAAACATCCAGACTTCTGTAGGAAGACAGACAAATTATACTCAATCCAATTAAATACGTAATTTGATCTGACCTTCTTCTTCTTGGAGCCCCCATGAGCCTGGGACTGGAGAAAGTCTATGAGCTTGGTCTGCTGGGTGATGGTCCCCTCCATTTTCACCTTCTCATGGGAGTACACAGCCTGCAGGTGGAGCTAAATGAACATCACTACTGCCATGAATTTCTCCTTAAGTACTTCACTTCACACAGAGAGGGTGACAGGGGAACGGGGGATGGATTTGTTTATGTGTCTTTAACAGGGAGGGAGAAACAAGACTGCAAATGACAGAAAGTCCAGCAGGTCTACATGTGCATGCACCTCATTGACTCTGAGTATGTGTTTTTAGTAAGTACGTATGTGTGTATGTGTGTGTGTGTGTGTGTGTTTAGCAGCACCTGGATGTTCTCCAGCTGGTATTCCAGGTCAGTCCTTTCAGTCTTCATCAGGTCGGTCTGGTCCAGAGCGTCCTGCAGCCCCTGGGTCAGACGGAAGATGTGGGTCTTCTGGGCGTCCATCTGCTGCTGCAGTTTCTCTTGCTGTGGACGTAAAACAGCTATTACATCACAAGCTGGACGAGGCAACTTTGCCTCTTGTGCTTCTTACTGCTATATGTTACAGCTATGACTTTACAACCAGAAAATCAAGTAGATGTTTCTGTTCGATTTGCAGCAGAGGTAAAAAAAAAATCATGCAGTAGACATGCAGTAATTATACTACATTTAAACATTTGAATTTGTACATAACACATAAAAGAAAACAACGGGGGTCGTGGCATAAATACATTATGTACCTCCTCCAGCAGCCTCTGTTTCAGATCCCTCTCACTCTCCAGCTTTTGCTGCAAACTGAGAGCGTTCATCTCCAGCATGGCGTGCTTCTTCTCCAGATCATTGAACTGAGAACAGAAAGTTTGCTGTAACTTGTTAAAGAAAAATACGGTGAATTCAAATACTTATTTAATATGGAAATGCTTACAGTGTCGACAAGGCCCTCAGCTTTAAGTTTCTGGTCTTTGAGGGCCTGTTGTAGGGCCAGGATCTCAGCTTTGTGCTCCTTTACTGCCTTCTCCACAGCTTGGCGAGACTCGGAGTTGCGCTGCTCTGAACGCAGCCTGGAGCATACAGCAAACCGTTGTTGACAGTGTTTTAATATGCTTTCGTGTACCCAGTTCTCATCATGCCTACACCAACTCAGAAAATAATTTCATATATTTCCCAGAATATATTTTGATAAACCCAAGAGACTAGGCCCAAGCCTGTTGCATTCAGTGTGTGTAGGCGGAAGGAGCTGATCCAACACTGAGCAACAGCAACATTCAGAGCAAAAGAAACTCTTAACCCTTTCTAAAAATGAAACATGTCTTTTGGTTAAATCATATCATGGACTATTAAAACCAACATGGGTGGAAAAACTCAAACCCTCTGAAGTCTGTTTATCTCAAAAGTAGCTGTACTACAAAATATCTCCATGTCTTAACTCAATACTAAATGGACATAGAATTGCAAGGCAAACTTAACACAAATTCCAATTAAATCAATAAATGTTGCCACACTCGTGAGCGATGTGTGCAAGGAGTTTACTGTGACCTGTTCTGTTTCTCTGTGTCCAGCAGTCTCTGGATGTCCCTGGTCCTCCTCTCAGCCTGGTTCTTCTCGTCCTCCAGTGTTGACCTCCAGGCTTCCCACTGTCTCTCCTTCTCCAGCAGCTCGTCGTTCAGGGTCTCCAGCTCCAGAACCTGCTCCTCCAGCATGGTGCACGTGGTCTTCAGTGTCTCCAGGTTCTGGGATAAAAACAGGATTTAGATGAGAAACACTGTTGATATCCAAACTGTGCCGAGGACACAATTCATCACAAAGGTGCTGTAGCAGGTAGCACATTCTAACTATGTTACATTCTGTTGGGTAGTTCCTCTATAACTTGAAATCAATCATATGTTTTGTATGTAAAATCTATTTGTTAGCCAAATTAGCTAAATAACTAGTAACTATAGCTGTCAATCAAATGTAGTGGGGTAAAAAGTATAACATTTCTCTCTGAAATGTAGTGGAGTAATTAAGGAAGCACATGTAAAGGAAGTACTCATGTAAAGTTCAGGTAGTAGCAGGGTTTAGTCTTCTCTCCAGGATGTTTCACCTGCTGTAGCAATGAAAGGAAGACCTGGCAAGGCTAGTTCTATAGCATGGCGTAAGAAAAATGGCATTACACAAACACGAGATGTCCACTCCCTGGTCTTTCTCCCACAGAACCTGCTGGTCACAGGCCATCTTGCAGAAAGGTGAGCGGGGTTAAAAAGCTGTATTTACAGTAACTTCTTCGTTCACATGTCAGACATTCAGTCAGCCATAGCGCCATAACATAGCACCGTGCCTAAAATAAATCACAATCCCAGACACAGGGGCTTACGGGGACAATATGGTGGCAGCTCAAACAACATAGCTAGAGTTTGGCAACTAACCTACCATGTAAATGACTGTGTGTACCTTCAGTTTTAATTAATATCTCCTCAACTGCAATTAGAGAAACAGCATTGGTTCTCCTGTGGAGATATTTACATCACATGTTTGGCCACAGAACGTTTTGTTATTCACAGGGCGTACACAAAGTGCTGTGTTTTGTGTCTTACAACGCATTGCTTCAGACAAAGCATTGGGAGACAAATATAGCCTGTGCTGGTGCTGCAGCAAAACCACGGCCCTCTGAAGTCCAACGCTTCCACAGCTGACACGACCTGGGAGTGATGGGGATGACACATCCCTCCCACACACCACCCCATCCCTCGTCTATGACTTCCATTGCTGGTTACACAACCAGCAGGGCGGAGAGCGCTACTGGACACCCACACACAGATCCTCCCACAGGGGCAGCGCACACATCACACAGCCTCCTCGCTGCATCCAGAATACTGCACATTACAATGCTGAATTATTCCCAGGGTTTCTGCTGCCTGATTTACACTTAACACTGTCAGAGCTGAGAGAGATGTCTAGGTCACCTGTCAAAGGTAGTGCGGAGATATCACATAATGTGAGTAAGTGGAAACCTGGTGTCTGACTGGCTGCGAGTGGGAAGTGGGCAAGGGCAAGGAACCTGAACTGAAAGGAGCACAACTGTCTCAGACAACAGAAAACTGTGTGTTGTCTCTAATGGCAGCTGATATTTTGTGGCAATTGTCATGCAGAAATAAAAAAAACTGGGCTCAAAAGTTTGATTGTTTGTGTCGTTACTTGGTGATAGACTGGAGAACCTGTCCAATGTGTTAAAGAGAATGAATGGTTGAAAGACAATGTTTCCCGGTTTCATTTTGAGCCATTTTAGGGCACAAACTCCTCTGAAACCGCTCTGAAATATATCAGTATCAGCCAATTCTCTCAACAAATCAATACAACGCACCAATTTTGGATAATTGAGCATTGCATGTCCACCCGACATTCCTTTCTTTGGACTGTCGAAGAAAACCAACATGAGAAGAGAAGGAACACACACATAAACCAGTAACCAGAACATGACCACCAGCAGCCCCGGCACCTGTTTCTGGTTGTTCAGGTGCATTTCACGGTCGGCCACCTCCCGGCGCAGCCTGTCCACATCCTGGCTGAGATGCAGCCGGTCCTCCCTCTCGTCGGAGGCCTCGTCCAGCTGCTTGGACAGGTAGAAGTTCTGGCGGTTCAGCTCGGCATTCTCCTGAGTCAGTGTGGTCAGCTGCTCCTCCAGATCTGTGATTACCTGCAGGAAGTCAACAGGAGTCTTGACCAAGAGACGAACGACTACTGATAAAACAAAATCAGGATTTTCTGAAATCATTTCTGCCCTTTAAGGTTTTTTTTGTCTTTGTTTTGTCTCTATAGACAACAACGAATATAATATTTCTGCCTGAAACAGATATGACTATTAACATTAATTACACATTAGTTTTTTTACATTTAAAAAAGGCTACATTAATTGTACAGGTCTCTCTGACATTGTGCATATAGGCATAGCATTGAGCATATTATTATTGATCTACACAAAAACTTTACCAAACACCCCACACAGTCTCTACTGCTGCATTATTACATGATGCAGCAATCTAGGTTAGTGATATAATGCAGCAATCATTTTAGCATGATTTCCAGGCTGCTTGTTTAACTCAGGCAGCATTCGGAGCGGGCTAATCATTTCATCAGCATCGGTCTCGTTCCTTAATAATCAGCCATGGCTACTGTCGAGGGAAATGAGGGCTAAAGGCTGGTGAGGCCGCCTGTAAGAGCTCCTTATTCTCAGCTCTCATGGGAACATGTGTACCATGCACAACTTCCAGGTGGCGGGGGGGGGGGCAAAGCTTTTAAGTCCATAAATTAGCTGCCTGTTCTGTACTGACTCAGTGCTTCTGCTCCCCCGAGGCAGGGGACTGACAGCAGCAACTAAATACTGAAGGCGGGGCGAGGAAGTCAAAGCTGCAATGGATACAGTGGTGATCCGGCAAGCCTCTATATTTACTTTACTTGTCTGTCATCCCGATCTATAGAGCAACTTGCAGACTTAAAGTAAATCACATCCGGAGCTTTGCATCCTCAGCACGGCTGAATACAAATTGCTCAGTACTCTTTGTGAAGGCTGTGGGTGTAAAGCAAATAAAAGGCCCAGCTAAAGAGGCTGTTAATCAATCTTGGAATTTCCTTGACTGAAATGAATGTTACATTTACTGTACACTGCTAGTACAAAACACAGAAGAACATCTGCTCTTTCTATGAAACAGACTGAGCAGCAGCGGTGCTGTGGAGAGTGAATCCACCTAAAGTTGGTTTTCTCACAATTTATGAATGTAACCACTTTTAGAAAAAGCATTGCGACTGAGATATGGGTGACTGATAAGGATGAAACTGCAATATAAAGATGAAGAAAATTTGCAGAACATATTTATATAACTAGATGTAAAATGTCTTGCGGTTGATCCAGTCTAAAAGGAGTCCTCTTTGATTTAAACGTGGCTCATACAACCAAAATGTGAAAGGATGGCTACTTTAGTAGAGACAGTACAACTAAATCTCTGACACAATATACATTGTCTTATTGCTAACTCTAATCATTTTAATAGTGAGCCATGTGAAGAGAGGATCTTCACATAAATCAGATAGAATGGGGACTTATAAAAGTCTTAGAGCGCCACTCTCAAATGTCATCATTACACAGTCAAAATAACCGTTGATCTAACTTTTTGTTTTACCTAATATTAGCCCGGTATATTTAGAGTTAGGCAAGATACCAAAAATGAACAGGGACTAACTAGTGGCCCCTCTTACACTTCTCCCATATTACAAAATCAAACCCATAATACAAAATAATTGGACACAGCAAAGAGCATACTGACAGTGTAAGTATGTCTGCAGTCGTACCCGTAGTGTGGCTAAAAATAAAATGTATGCGGTCAGCAAATTTCATTGCAGTCGGCTGATTATGGGATGTCTTGTGTGCAAAGTTGACATTTTGGCCTGAAGATAGCACAAGAGGAAAGTTCATGGTATGTCCAAAACGGAGTTATCGTTTGAGGGGCAGAACGTGTTCAGAATATTTAAAGGACAATGGCTCTTTGGTTTTGATATGTCTGTCTGTGCAAATGGAAACAATAGCATGATGCTGAGTTAGATGGGGCACTAAAACTGTCAAGGAGTGGCAAAAATGGTCATTTCATTTATGTATAAAGGGCTATTGAATCTTAAAACATACTCAACTTTGTATATTAAAACAAAATGGAAGAAGAACAGAGTGAAGTGTACCAGATCACAAAATTGGAGAGAGTTTGGGAAAGCCTGACAAGGTATTTATTACACCCTCTAAAAAACCCCACCGTGATGGTAACGCCCTAGTTTTCTGAAGAAACTGTGGATAGTTAAATGCAAACCTTAACAATGGTTTCTGGTTTTGCCCTGTTATTTAAAACTTTTGAAGAATGAGACTTAATGCCTTACAAGATATTTTCAGATAGCATGTGTCCCTAGAGAGTTAGTAACAACCGTGTTTTTGGACTCAAGAATGTCTGAAAAGAGACAAATATGTATTATATTGCTGGTAAAAGGCTCTTACGCGGAGATGGCTATTGAGGGAGAGGCCAACTTGAATTGGATGGACATTACAATGGACATCTACTAGATGGAGAAGATAACAGCATATGTTAACCATAAATTGGAAATATTTGTGTCATGCTGTGAAAACTGGGTAGACAATGTAATGACCCATAGGCCGGATTTTTGCAAGACGATGAGTTTCTGGTGACAAAAAGATAACTCTCTAATGTACATAGTCTTCACTGTTTTCATTTTTTATTTTTCTCTGTGCTTCTGCCATAAATCTAAAAATGGGGCATTTCAGAGAAACATAAATGAATAATGTATGCACGCCTCAGTCCAAAGTGTTCAACTGACAGACTAACGGATAAACCAACATTGCAAGTCTCAGCAGGGCAAAAAATAGAGTTCCATTTGAAGCTCTGCTTGTGGCAGATTCTGGCTGTGTTTGCCTGAACATTGGCCAGCTGAATCTATGGACAGTGCTTTCTGAACAGTTTGCGAGTGGGAGGATCTCCGAGGTAGGGCAATGGAATAAAGGAAGACCATAATGGTCTTGGTGATTATTCCGGGTAAATGAGTTTGTAGGCACTCAAATCAATGACAGCATAATTTCCTGAAGGTTAGCGGGACGCCAGGGCTGCAAAATATCATCACCTCTTATTGTCCAACAACACAATAACATAATATAACAATAACACAAAAAATGGCCTTGGGATTATAACAGGCTTTAACAAAGCCCTCATTGTCTGTAAAATGGACACATGTAAACAGCTGTTGAATAGCTACATGCACTGAAAAAAATCTTCTGACAGTTAATGATGTATCTTGCTATGTGAAGCATCATTAGTAGGTTGGCTTCACATGATGCCTTATTATCAAAAGCTCTGGTGACAAGAAGAGGGGAAATAAATATCTCTGCAGACATGGAAGAGAAAATAATCAAACAATGACCAATTTAAAACTCTTCTGGCTAATTTAGCCAGTATGTGTGGACTGTGAGATGCTGTGTTGGCTGACTAAATCACAGTGTTTCTTGGTGAAGTTTATCACAAGACACCATGACGCACGAAAAAACAAACCAGAATGTTCAGGAGCCAAACAACCTTGATAACAGGATCGCAGTCATTATCTTCCTGTTACCGTTCCTACGGGGCTTGTGTTGGTAATGGTAGCTCACTTAGTTGTTAATGTGCACAAATGCCATCGTGGAAACAAACAACTCAATTGAGAATTAATCTCCCACTGCCAACAGAAATTCTTACTTTGGCCATAGACACAATGTTTTGGGACATCTCTGAAAACAGTGTGGAGCTATGGTCATATTTTCACCAAACCGAGAGCAGTTAGTGCTATATTCCCAACAACACGGACCAAAAGGAAGACGATTGAAATGGATTATGTGGTTGAGTCACAGGGAGTCACTCTGTGATTGATGTAAGTAGAAGAGAAATGAAGCCCTATTTACCCAAGAATGACAGAAACACATATGGACTAAAATAGTATGGCTCGGTTGTTAGTTATGTGTGATGATGTGCGAGGATTCAGCTGGTGTTCAATGCCAGAAGATGTGCCTATTCCTGGAAAGAGGAAGACAAGAAAGTAGTGAGCGGCTTACTGCACAGCTGTCTCTCAGGGCATCAAACTTGCGTTGTATCTCATCTCTGTGTGCCTAGCAGGTATGACAAGAGAGACACAGGGACAGATTTCAGATGCCTGAGTTACATAACATCACAGGAGACATGATCTTGTGTACCCTTTTACTTTCTCTCTCTCTTACTCTGAGTACAGTGATCTCCTCCTCAGCCTCTGCGGTGGTCTCCTCCAGCTCGGTCTTGGCCTGCTGTAGTTGGTTCTCCAGAGCGTGGCGAGCTGCCTGCAGATTGCTGATCTGGGATTCACGCTCCTGCAGCGTCAGGGTCAGATCTGAAACCTGACGTTTAATCTCCAGCTTCTGTTCCTCGTTCTCCAGTCCAATCTACAAAGGGAGACAGAAAGGGGCCGTCCAAGGTGAGTGGAGGAGGACGTGATTGTGTGCAAAGGGGCAGACTCTGAATATTCACCTTGACTCTGCCTCGAATATTTTGAATTAAAAAGGTTTTTTAATGCAATTTTTCTGCCCAGCACAACATTACCTGCACTGAGTTGTTAGGTTGTAGATCAACAATAATGACTCAATAATCCACATATTGAGATTTATAGCCTATAAAACTCACTTTCGGAAGTATTTTAGAATGTTTCAAAATAAAAGTCCTCTTCAAGATCCCTGCACTGATCACATTATACTACACTTCACTACTAGATCCCAACAATGTCATGTCATATGTCACATTTATGTATTGTACATAACATTTTTTTTTTACCTTTTTTATTGCTTTTCTTAAATGAGTATTTTAATTGCTTCTTATATTTTGTTATTATATTTTTTTTACGTCTATCTATTTTTTATTTTATGGAGCCTCCCAGCGAAAGCATTAACTTGAGTTACAATAAACATCTTGAATCTTGGCCAAAACCTCCACAATATTAATTTTAAAACATTTTATATGCTGCACCTGCAAAGACGGTTTAACCTGCGTGTCTATCAACACATGAATCCCACTTCACAACCAGCTTTCTGCTCCATCTCCCTCTAATACCTCCTCACCTCTCGGAGCCTAGTTTCCTGCTCCACCACACGGCTCTTATTGCTTTGTTCCTGCTGACTCATTTTCTCTAGATGCTCCTCCAGTTTGGCATTCTGGGCTTCCAGCTTCCCAGCCTGAGACTCCAGGTAGAACTTCTGTTGTCGAAGCTCTGAGATCATCTCCTCCTGAGCTTTCCTGCCAAGACCACACATACTTGTGTGCAAAAAGTTCAATAGGAGGCAATACAACCTGGTATTGTGCAATTATGTGTACATAGACTCCAAGGACAAAATAAAAACAAGGTACTTTCCAGGTATCATTTTGTACAAGCAATGTCTTGAACCAATCTCTTTTCCATTATTTTATATTTTGCCATTATGACCGAAGCTCATATCTTACTTGAGAGAATCAATAAAACTTAAATTCAGACATGACTTCATGGATAGAATATCTAGAGAAAAGCTTTTGTACTGCTTCTAATGTTTATACAGAATTATTGTGCATCAGTACTTACATGTTTTTCTGTGTGTAGATACTGCTGTTGGCTGCCAGTTTGTTGGCCTCCGACAGCTCAGCAATTCTCTGCTCCAGGCTGTTCATCTTAGAGTCCATCGCATTTATGGTCTGAACAGAAATGATATCTTTACATCACCGGCTTTGATTGGTTTCAGATTAAGGGTCATTATTTTGTGCTCGACAATAACCTACCCAAGATTATTCCAATCTATGACAGTGTGATAAATGTTAAAATACCCCTGAGATAGTGTCGCTGCCAAGCTGGTCAGTTCTTACCGCCTTCTGTTCACCGATGATGCCGCACTTCTCCCGCACCTCCTCCTCATATTTGCTCTGACTGGACTCCAGCATCTCCTTATCAGCCATGTCCGCCTTCATCTGGGCCTCCAACACCTGCTCAATGCCAGGCAGCCCACAGAACCATAACCAGGATATCACTTAACAGGACAGAGAATGGCGTGAAGATGACATACTGTAGATCTCCCAAGCATACACCCACAACTCAACCAGCTAAAGTAGGGGCTCCAAACATAGCACAGAGCCATTCCTGTAAGTACAGTACTACAGGATACACCTGCCTGTTGCTTTGCGTCTGCATATGAGTGTCTGTGTTTGGAAATTTTACCTTTATCTTGTCTTCATAAAGCTTCTCCTTCTGCTTCAGATGAGTCTCAAACCGCTGGGCCGTGGCTTGCGTCTCTCGCAGATTCTCCTCCAGCGCCTACACCAACATACACATATGTTATGCATATGACTAAAAGTACTTTTTTTTTAAAGGGTAATGTACAAAACCTTTTCTGCCACACAAAAAAAATCAGCTCACACATTTGTGGTAAGTGAGGGCTCAAAAGGTCTCGGAAATCACAAACATCTAATAACAATGATTGATGATTCCTGCTGATAATGGGCCTCATAGTTTTTGGGAAGAATGCATTTATAAAGCGCTTGTATTGAGCTCAATTGAAAGGTTTTCAACGTGGTGGAGCCAGTAAGATATTTAATCAGAGAGAAATGCCCGATGTAAACTAGATTAGCAAGAATTTCTGAGTATGAGACGTGAGCTTGCTAGACATACTCAACCGACCCAAAATGCAGTGCGGCTCTTCAGACAGTCCAACCTTACTGTGAGGCAGACGTTTAAAATAATTAACCGTTGGATAAAATAATTTAGAATGATGGCGAGTAACGATGACTGTAGAACAAATATTTAACACTAAAATATTGAATCATTTGAATTAGTCTCAGAATAATACTGTATAATATCACATTGAGTGAAAGAGGTAATGTTGAGTTAACTTTGGGGATAAATGGTTTTCATTGAACAGTAGGTTGGACTGGTAACGTTTTGATTGATACAGTCATGTGATGCAGAGAAGACGTACTGCCTGAGTTTACTTCATTGTGAACAGTGCTGGTAATGGCATACTTATGGTTAATTCAGTGAACAGTATGCATTACATAGTGTAGTGTGCAGTGCTAACAACCATCGTTATCCTCATCAACAAAGTAAATGCGACTCGTCTCTTAGGAGCGCTCTTTCTAGACGTTTTTCACTTGTTATAGCAGGAAAACACAACTAATACACAATATTCAAGCTATTAGAACTATTAACTTCTCCCCCGTTGAAGTTGGGCGTATGTATGCAGGGGAGTAAGTGATGTGATCAATCTCTGTGAACTAGAAATAATCACAATTTGTATAATTATATACAGGAGAGGATTAATTATATACTATGTCTCACCCTTACATATGCAACAAAACTAACAGAAGAGTGAGAGAAGATGTTGATCAAACACAGTCAGTACACGCCCACACTAACTGAAAGCCCTTGTGTGGATGTGAAGGGACAATATGATGGAAAACTACATTCTATTATTATCATATATTAGTAACTTTGTGCCCTATGTATATGGAAATAACAGTTATAGAATGGCGTACATCCAGATCATCCATAAAGATAGTAAATGATAAACATGAGGTTTTTCACAAATATTATGTAAAATAGCACTTCCTCTGCAAAGATGACAGTGAGTTATGTTTATCTCACACCTCCTCTGATTATTTTAGCTCCACACAAGTGGTGAAAGGTGGGTTACCAGAATCTTATCTGCCATCTGCTGAATGTGCTGGGCCTTGCTCTGGATCTCCTCCTTCAGTTTAGTCTCCCGACGCTCGACAATCTCCAGCCTTTTCACCTGGTTCTCAAGAGTCTTCCTACCATCCTGCACAAAACGGACACAAGTAACACATTCAAGTGTCAACTGACTTATTGAATATTTATTTTAGTTTTAAAAATGCAACCTTAGGTTTAAAAGATCCATAGTCTGAAATAATGCTTTTTTGGTATGTGGGCATCAATGCACATTTTCTAAAAATGCTAATAAGACTTATGATTACCACTTCAAGGAAGAATTGATGATATTATGTAGCAGCCGCATCCATTCGGCTTGTTAGTGATGCACCTCTCCAATGTTTATATCTCATTATTCCAAGTTCCTCACAATGGTTCCAAAGAGCCCATTAGCATTCATGTGAGATGATGTGAGAGGTCTTCGGAGCTGTTTAAATTTGACCATGTGAGTATTTTCTTTCCTCCGAGTCTCCCGTCCAAATTAACCAATGCTAATTACCAAATTTACATGTCTAGTGCTTGATGTGAAGTGCAGTTTAAGAAGAACTCATAACAACAAGTTGTATGCATATGTAACTTCATAAAACATCTGATTGTTCATTGCTTTCACAAAAATTAGATGGATGTATGGTCACATTGAGCTTGACTTTTGACAACCAAATTCTAATCAGTTCATCATTGAGTATAAATGGATGTTTTTGCCAAATTTGAAGATATTCAATGAAGGTGTTCCTAAAATATCTCGTTCATGGGGCAGACGGACAATCCGGAAAACTAGCTTAAAGACCCTTTGGTTTAGTTTTAGTCTGTGAGCCTTACAGAAACCACATGAACACAGTTGGATTTGCTCTTCAAACTCTGATTAACCGTGTCAAACATTCAGGGCATCTGACATGCTATCATGCCATCACAGCACAAGTGTTCCTCAGAAGGTGCGAAAACAACATGTTTACAAGAGAGCATATGGATTATTTGTGCTTAGCAGACACCCAAGCCAGATTTATTCATGCAACACTTTAAACAATGAAGTCCGTGATGCTGCAAAGAAGAAGACTGACAAGATACACAGAATAACGAGAAGAAACAGGCATGTATACATGTATATATATGTATATATATATATATATACATGCTAAACTGTGTGTATGTGCACTACGTGCATGATAACAGAGGTTTGTGTGTGTGTGTGTGTGAGTACCTCAGTCTCACGTAGGCGTCTACGCAGGCTGTCACTGGAGTCTTCTTTGTGCTGTAGCCTCTCCAGATCTCGCTCCATGCGCTCTTTGGCCAATCTCATACTCTGAAGGAGATCTGTAGCCTCAGCACTGGCCTTTAACGACTAAATGTCAGAGGAAAAATATCACTCAAACAGTATGTGTTTGTACATGCTAGTAACACAGAGTCAAATGTAATAGAAGGTTTGTATTAACCTTGTCTAATTTACAAAATCTCATGTCCAGTTTCTGATGTAACATGCCACTGTAGAAGGATTATTAGCTATATCAATATTCAACTTAAAAAAAACAACATATGAACATGTACCAGTATAATAAGTGTGTATAATAATGCATGATATGCAGCTGCGTCGTCTGCTTAGTACACCAAGCAACACTGCTGACACTAGGTAACAATGCACTGGATATTTAACTGTTAACTGGATATATAACCTTTATGTGTATAAGGAATAATTGACAACCTGAAGTTTGGTGGCTATTTGCTGTTTAATGCTTATATAAAATCAAACTACGCTGAGTTATTTTAAGAAAAAAGTCCCATTATTATTTCGTAAACTAGTTTGCATTGAGCAGATCTATTCCTAATATGGGCTCAGTCAGCCCTGAATATCAGCACCACAACCTCGTGTGCTCTCTGCAGAAAAGATGGCACTTTTAAATATTCATTTCTAGGAAAAGACCATTAAGACTAAATGATCTGTTGATTGCTGATAATTAAGCAGTAACTCTAGTTTTAAATAGACAGCGTAATAGTTCCCGGGCCAAAGACCAAATCTGACTATAGACCACAGTTTAAGAGAGAGACAGAGAGAGAGAAAGAATGAGGTCAGGGAGGGTAAAGAAGACGTTAATAGACTCATCTGAAAGGGTAAAATGCTGTTACATCTCTTGCATTTGGGAGCACAGGCTCATATAAATTATTCATTAATCTTCCCAGCACAGCTATTCTACCTTGGCAAGCTTCTCTTGAAGATCCTGGATCTTGGTCTGCTGCTCAGCACTGGTCTAAAAAAGAAAACATGTAGTCATTGTGATACGTAAAGATAACAAGAGATTCATCCTTTGTCAATGTCACTTGAACTTGTCAGTGTCCTTATCGAGACATATTTCGCCATCCTCAGTAATGACAGAATCCAATTACAATTAAATGAACTTCATTTCCTACCTTCTCTATCTTGGTGATTGTCTCCTCTGTATCTGCTTTGCCTTGCTCTTTGACCTGTGAAGATAAAAGTAACTCTGAGATCCCTCCTGCTAATGATCATGGCAAGTCGACAGTAACGTAGAAACTTCATAATGACCACAGGTGAGTTAAATATGATTGTATTATATTGTTACATCGAGTTACACCGTGATAACCTCTTTCTAAGCAAATTTCAGCATAATTAACAGTGTAGACCTTCTGCATCCTAAGCTGGTAGTCCGCAGCCTTCCTCTTCAATTCCTCGCTGTTCTGCCGAGAATCTTTCAGCTCAGACTCATACAGGTCGCTGCGGCGTCGGGCGGCAGACAGGTCCTCCTCCAGCTGTCGTATGGAAACTTGCATCTCCTCCAGCTGGGCATGATATTCCTGCACAAAAAGACAATACACAGAAACCCCCAAATAAGAGGAGCGAGGACAAAGAGGCCAGGAGACGGAAGAGGAGGGGAGGGGAGGAGGAGAGGAGATGAGAAGAGTGAGGATGAGAGGACTGGACAGGAGAGCAGCAATAGTTCCACATACACAAAAGGAGCAATAACATTAAGAACGGTCATTTCAAAGGAAATTCCACTTAGTAGGGGCTACTTGTAAGCACTTTATTCATAATTAACATTTACATTTTTCTTTAGCAGCCATTAAAAGTGCCCCTCTGCCAGTGCATCAAATTTAGAGAAAGTGACTTCTTCAGCAGAGCCAATGTTGTTCGACATAAACTTGTTAGAAGCCACTGCATCATTTATGAGAACAAACTAATTCATAAGAGATGTATTTTAAAAGTGCTGCTTGTACAGAAGCACTTTCAAACTCCACATGATGACGAGGTTCGACGGATGTAATTAAAAAGCTTGTGTAAGAGCCATTATATGTCAAATATGTTCTCTCAGGGAGTACAGAGACACTCCAAAAATGGTATCAAGTATAACCACACTAATATAAAAAGGCAATGAACAAAGAAAGGGAAGTGTAGAGAAAAAATGAATCAGTCAGAGTCACTTAAAGCACATGTCTGTTTAAGAGTATTTAGTCACAGCCTAACAGATCCAATTTCACCCTCTTCATCAGTCTGTCAGGGTAATAAAAAGTAGCATCCTTCTGCATCCAAGAAACTGATGCTCCACCGACACAGATTAGGACAAGTGAACAACATCCGACGTGATGAAAACTAAAATAGTTTAGCTGAAGTGGAACGGGAGGTTACATAAATAACCGTGAATGAATCACTGAAGTAAACTGTCTCCCATGTTAGCCTTCCTTATGAATGGGAATTGACTTCTGAGGGTCAGGTCAGAAAAAACACTGATTATTTTGGTTGACAGCTCCCATCAATTAGAATTGAGTGGATCTCCTGGATACTAACTTTCATTTTCAAATGTTGGTAATTCTTCAGCAAAACAATGACTCGGTATATCGAAATTGAAGAAAGTGGAATTCAGCTTTCAATCACGATATTCTTTTATTACAAAGAATCATTTGTACAACGAATGTTCTGTCCATGGTTCACTCAGGTTATCAGATTTACAGATTTAATTAATACCTTCCGGAGATCTTAAAATCAGTAATCATCGGTATATCCACTGTCTTGGGGCTAATACGAACACATATATTCAGGGACCGTTAAATTACCTTCTAATCCTTTTGTGTTCACACTACCAAGACAGAAACAGTGTAGTTTTCCATAGTTATTCTTTGTGAAATTGTCTCTTTGCATATATTTGCAGGTCTTATTAGCTTTGGCACAGATTTCTTTTTTTAGAAAAATGAATCCATCTCAAATCTCTCCTGTTTGTTGATCCAACACTGCATGGTGTCTGCATGACAATAATAAACACTGCAGTCATATGACGAAGCGTAGGAGACAGATGCTTTTCAAGATGAAATGCTAGATTTAGCTTTAGTAAATAAATAGCCAGCTGAGAGGCACCAGTGGGAACACAGAGCCACATAAAATGCATTAGCAGCAAACTATGCTCATAAATGTGAGTCTTTTTCTTTTAATCATAATTTATCTATAGATGGTTTGCTTTGCTTTTTTGACTGCGGCCAGTGATGCACATCCAGTTATGAGGCGCTCACACAGTCTGATGAGGTGTGTTATGAATATCTCTCTGACAGTGTTCAACTTTAACTTGTGCCTGAAGACAGCTCACTGGCAAACAAATCTTGACACACAGTATATTTGGAGAACCCCTGGACAGGAGACATAGACTGGCAGTCGCTTTGGTAGCAATGCATGTCAAAAACGTCAAACCAGCAATCTAATCAGTCTGTAGACATTGTTGCTGTGTGAGGCCGTAAGCAGCGTGAAAGAAAACTCATACTCAGCTTATCAGGCTCTGCTCTACACAGTAACATGCTAAAATTAACATTAAAATAGTAATATTGCTGAGGACAAGTATCCGACACTTCCTCCAGCTCCTCCCTAGGGATCCCCAAAGGCCTCAGTATGCTTAAAATGAGCAGCAAGGCGGATAGTCTAACAGGGTCTGACACCCCTTTCTCACAGTGAAACTGGGGAAGGGGGGGGACAAAGAAGACAGGACTTGACGTTCTCAGTCGAGCTCTCTTTTTTTCCTTTTTCACGCAACTATTTCTGTCAGTGCAACACCATCGAGGCATTCGAGGAGAGACTGTCTGAAAGTGTTCCTCCTTATCCCCATTTGAACAATTTGTTGCATCAAGACAGCGAAGACATGCGGCCAGAGGAGCGAGCTCAGGGCGGCAGTGGGATGTATAGGCAGGCCTTTTGACCCAACCTACGAATGTAACCATTTGGAACAGGTATAAACACATTTGTCTTCAAACCGTAGTTTGTTTCAGGTATAACCTGAATAGGTTCCACATTTTTTTTTTTGCCTTAAAACAATAGTCAGGTGCTCATATGAACGTTGAAATTGAAGTTTCTGCTTGCTGAAATCATTCCTCCGGTGCGTACTGGCCATTAAAAGATCCCTTCATACTGTGATCCCAGTGTAAGTCTAAATGAATAGGAGGAATGAAAAACAGCAAGTACCTGTTTCAATGTTCAAATGCGCGCCCAACTACACCTCTAAAGGGGGGCAGCAAGGGGGCTTCTGCCCGGACCATTTCATCTGGCTTCTCTTGCCAAGGAGCAAATCCAAGGTCCTTTTGAATTGCATGCAACACCCTCCTTTTAATAAAGTATTGTATACATGCAATGCATAACTCCAACCCAATTGTTACCGAGTTAAGATCAATTGGTGCTAGTAAATTGCATGCACAGTACATGTTATTAAAAGCAGATCATCTTCCTCACCAGAGGAGTTTATTAATAGAAGAGATGAACAACGGTTCTCTTCAGGACAGGGAGCATTCCTTTTACGTAGATGATTTAATTATTTAGGTATATTAGGTGATGTTCTGTTTCTTAAACAATGTGAGGCCCCAGCACCTCATCACGACAGCCTGCCCACTGCATCAGTGCTCTCAACACTCGTAGGTATATGGCTCTCATCACCATAGCAACCATCGCACAATGTATTCAGTGCTTGGTAACCGGCACTAGTGTAGGCCGAGAAAAACAGGTTGCCTTTCCATTACCTTTTTAAAAAAAAATAAAAAATAAAATAAAATGGTGCATAATGCCAGGAAGATGATTCTTCATGCTCTCTATCTGTTATGTCCTAAACTGTCAATCTTGTGACAGCTTAATTCTCACAGTTGGCAACACTCGGTCATATGGTGCTGCCACACACGCAGAAATATACGTATACACACCAACACTCACACTCACTCATCACATCTGATTTCAGTAATTACGGGCTGCGTGTAGCTCCCCTGTCTCTTTCTCCATTATTAGCATTCCTGATTCCAGAGGGATTCACACTGAGTTGACCCAGCAGACACAGCCTTTACACGTTATACAGAGGACTATTGTTTAATTAACTAGTGCAATGACTGAATAAACAATACATTTAAGTTCAAGTTTATTCATCAATGAATTGTAAAGTCAATCTTTCCCCCGTCAAACTCCTCAAACATTTTAAATCTTCACAGCCACATAATATACAAACCATTTTCAAAGAAACACGGGCGATGACCTGCATCATTATGGCAGCGATCACAACAACAAGTTACCTAACTAGGGTACTGTCATATGAGGCATTTATGAACATGCTGTAGGTGTTATACTGACTGCACTCATGTGTCTGTCTAATTAACACTCGCACCCCACACTCAGCCTTGGTGACTTGACCTGCTCCATCTGACTGCCATTATGAAATACTGCTAACCTGCTTCTTTACTAAAAGATCATTCTTTTGGCTTTTCTGCTTCATGCATTACATAGCCTACAATCTAGTAAACCCATCACTGCAAATAGTGAAGAAGTACTGAGTTCAAACCACTAAACAGAGATCATTTCATTTGTTTCAGGAATAGCACAATGAACAAAACCTGAATGAAATCTGAAGTGACTGATGTTAGATAGTCGATGAGTGATTTCAGTTTTGAGTCCACATTATTAGGAGTTTCAACCCACTGATTTAATGACACCCAAGATGCCGCCCTACCTGCTCTTTGATCTCTTGGAGCTTGTTGCTCTGCTCCCGGATGTCATGCAGGAGCTGCAGAGCTTTATCGTCCTCCTGTGACACCTCCATACGAGCCTGCTCCAAACTGTGCTTTAGACTCTGAAACCAAGACATACAAATGTTCAGTCAGTGGATAAGTTTGTTGGGTACACCCAGCTAAAACAGAGGCATGCAGCCAAGTGAGAGAAGTGTGTGGCACTGTGAGTTGCACAACACCACGTAACATTAGCGGTATAACATTTGCATTTTCTCATAGTTTCCCAAATGAGAAGAATGTGAGCGCTAATTAAACTCTATTCTTTGGGATACAATACATTTACTTCTCAACCGGCATCTTTTTTTGTTTTTCATAAATCAAGACCTTCACCACTTTTATTGCATTTATCTTTGTATGTGTTCAACAAGCATCTTTTATCTATTTTTTTTTTAAGTTTGATGAAAGTAAACAAATCCTTTGCCTTTTGTAGGCCTATTAATAAAAAATAAAAAAAGATTGAAATTGTAAATTAGATGTGATGTGAAATCAAAGATTTTTTTTTTTTAGGCAACATCTCCAAGCACCACTACTATCCTTGTATGCACACAGAAATGTAAAACACACACACACACACACACACACACACACACGCGCGCGCACGCGCATATTTGGCACAAGTACAACAGTCCATGTGTGTCCCCTGTAGTGGCTACAGGGCTACTCACAGTGCATTCTGTGATGTAGGTTGCCAGGTCCTGTTCCAGGATGGTCCTCTGGGTCTCTGAGGCCTTCAACTCTACATCCTTCTGCTGCAGCACCGACTCAAGGTCAGACATCTTCCTCTGGACAAGTGAAATCTCCTGCTCAACCTGGAAACAGGAACGTAGCATTGACCGGACTTTTCTCTGACAGTTTAGTATCATTTAATGAATCTGGGGCCCATGGATGTAAGAAGGTAAATGTTTCTTTTTTTCAGCGTCCCTTGACAGTGTAGCTTTAAGGATGTCTTCTGTCTAAAATATTAACAATATTAGTAACAATGTACTTGTATTTGTTTGTGTGTGCAAGTGCATAAGACTGCACTTGTTTGGTGGCACATGTCATTGGTAGCGATTGATGATACAATTAGATGTGCCATTACAGCATTACAGGGCCTGAGGAGCATTAGGAGCATTGGAAACCAGGAAAACAGCAGGACTGGCAGCACAGCCACAGATACGCAGTCGCAGCACTTAGTGTATGGTAGAACTAACACACAGTCAGTACGCAGACACAAGCTCACAACAACACGGCGCCCCAGCATGGGGCTGGAGCCAGTAAAAGCAATGGTAACATTGTACTGGAATCCAACCTCGCTAAGAAACTAGATTTCCAATTTCCAACACATTTAAGAGACAGATGCTGAATAGCTATATGCTAATAACATATGGTCAATGATGGATTACAAACAGATGGAAGTAACAAAGTACTGTATTCTCTAACTCTAAGCCTGTACAAATGAAACAGATTCATGCAACAAGGACGGCCCTGTTTTCACAAAAAGTCAGAGAGTGACGTGGACTACTATAATAAGTAAACACACACACACTCCAGCTCAGCTACAGTGTAGAGGCAAACTGACAAACAAAAGGCTGATTTTAGCTTGTTCTGGAAACAAACTCTTACCATGTGAAGAGTAATACCTGTGACATGTGTCCAGCAAGTCTGGCTGTTTTGTGTTTTTAATGAGGCTTTTCCAAAGGAGACAGTCTTATCTAGAGAGTTGATGGATGTGTAGTCACTAATCTGTAGGAGAGGAGAGCGTGGAGAGAGGATGGGAGATGGGGAACAGGGAGAGAAACATGATGGCAAACAGTCTTTATGCACAACCTCTTGTGAAATCTGAAGGGCTGACTCAATGCTCTTATGTAAAACATTTACCGCTTATAATAATCATACTGTATAGATTAGACTTTTTCAATCAATTGGAATAATAAACATTCCATGTTCTGACACTCATAAAAGTGAGAGGACGCATAGAATCTAAATGTTTACCTATTAAACAAGAAATATCAAGACCCTGGAGCACAGAGCATTACAGTCAAAGCAAGATATATTCAGTCAATGCGCCTTCATCAAATACATTTCAAAACCAAATTGGGTAACGCTTTATATTAAGATCCTTGTAATAAACATTAGTTAATAGGTAATAAGGCTCTCTTGAGTACTTATAAGATGCATATTAACATATGTTAATAAGAGTATATTAACACATAATAATATTAATAAGCATCTATTAAGGACTTGTCAGGGCCTTATTACCTGTTAACTAACACATATTACAAGAACCTTACCTTCGTATAAAACGTTACCCTGGAGGGTAAAATTGTCTCTGATACCAAGAAGAGCAATTAGCAATCAAGTACTGAAGACTTATAGACTTGAAGACTTGTATACAGCAACATGATCCCACAGATAACAAGCAGATACAATATGTTGTTTACAGGAGATCCATACAGTGCAGACCAAATATGGACTCATATTCTAGCTTAACAGAGTCTATAAATAGCCTGCTTGTGTTCACACAACAGCCTCTTTTACCACCGCTGGATATATTTGGCAGCTTTTGTGATCAAGAGGTAGGCAGAAGAATGAGCAACAGAGGGAGAATGTCTATTAAAAGCAGAGGCTCACCACCCACTCCTCCCTACAGTAACATGCTCAACTAGCATGAGGATTCTAGTGGATTGCTTTGTGGTTTTACTTTTGCATGATTGTAAATTGTCATATATATTGTCTGTTGTAACATTGCCTGTTTCCGTTTTTTGGACTGTGCTCTATTGTGTATTCTATTTGTCTCTAGATCCATCACATTGCTGCCCGGATGATCACATGCAGTAGCATTTGTGTCAAAAAAACAAAGCTAAGCAGACATTGCAGATGAACAACGGATATTGTGAGTCTCTGGTGGTTGCTAATATTTGCCCAGAAATGTCACTGATGTAATCATTATTCTTCAAGGGTCATTTGAGGGGTGAGTTGTTCAGTAACACAGCAGGCCACACAGAATGTGCCCAAGCTGCATCAGAATCCTGCTGCCCGGTACTCCAGTTTCATCGACATGACATGAGGCAGGAGCAGGTGGTTTGTCATGAGTGACGATGGCATGAGCAAAGTGTTAGCTGAGGTTAGTCTCCTCAAGCAACTGGCTGCTCTTCAGCCTGTAGGCACATTACATCAATGGCTGTCTGGTTTAGAGGAGATGTGGAAATGTCCTGTTCGTATTTGATGCTCTGAAACCAGGTGGCATTAAGGTAGTTGGAGTACGTATGGTGTCTGAGGAGCAGACCTTGATACGATCACCGCCCACAGCCGAACACTCAGCCGGAACCTGCTGGACCAAACGCCACCAAAAGCAAAGTCGACTGCCAAAGAAGAAGAGGGAGGAGAGCAGAGATGGAAGCTAAGCTAACCCAGCTAGGACCTAAGGCTATTCCATCACCCAGTCTGCTCCTGGCTAATGTTCACTCGCAGGAATATTCAGGCTAACCTAGCAACGGGAGGTCAGTGACTTTTTTGGCCACATATTTACAGAGACCCGGCTCCATCAGGGCATCCCGGATCAAGCTGCAGGACAGAGCACAGGACTGCGGCGGGACAAGAGGAGGCGGACTCTGTGTTTACATCAATGATGCTTGGTGCTCAAACGTTTCCCTGATGTCACATTATGTTAGGATGTAGGCCACATTCTCTGCCCAGAAAATTGTTTTGTTGTTACATTCTTCCTGACGCAAATTGAAAATTCCGGAATGTACAACCGTTTTGTGTTGTCTGTAATGTTTTTGTTGTGTAGCAAATGGGCTACAACTGTATTTTATTGTGCAACCTCATGTTGCATAATGGCAATATATTATCCTTGAATCATTGAAATGGTTTTAACCTTGCTGGTGGAAATCTCCCAAAGATTTTCACGGAAGCCTTTTTTCCCCTGGTTAATGTTTCCTGGTTGCTCCTCAGAGCTCCAAACCCACTAATGAATCTCATCCATCTATATGTGCTGAGGCACAAACAACACTGCATGATTTAGTGTTGTATACTTAACAATGTGGACAATTTCCACAGCAGCCAGCCACTGGTAAAGTTGGTGGTAACATGGTGCCATCCTATGAGGCACCAGATGGGACTCAGATCTGGCTGTCTTCCTCTCAGACTCAAGTGCTTGCTGACTGCCCATAATGAGCTGAGCTAACAGACTGTGCAGCTGGGCCCCTCCTCTGCAATAATTATCTCCCTGAAAGCAATTACGAATAACTTTTAAAAGCTCATTACAACTACAGGAACGACAGTTTGACCACTGAGCTAGCCTGTCTGTGTTTGTTGAACATTTCCATATTAATGTTATTGAAATGTAACGTATGCATGTTTCATTCCAGGAAGCAGAAATGTTCCATGTTTAGGAGAGCTCATCAGCAACAGAACAGTAACATTTAGAGCAACATCGGCTTCCAACTCGGTCGAGGAGCTCGTTTCTGTTGGTTGAATAATGTGTGCCGGTCTGTGAGTCAGAGTAGTTGAAGAGGAGGAGAGTGGAGAGAAGTTGCATCCCAGTCATGGTGTTGCTCTACATCTGTATGGGCTCCACATCTGTATGGGCTCTACATCTGCATGAGCTCTACATCTGCATGAGCTCTACATCTGTATGGGCTCCACATCTGTATGGGCTGTAGGCAGCAGTCAACCACAGACCTGTAGCAACACTGTAGTGGCACAGATTATTCTCTAAAAACAAGCTCACAGTCCTTTTACCATCTGCTCTAGTTTAATCTTTCATCCCATCCTCTCAAGAGATATTTTGTGCCTATTGTCATGACAACAATAAATGAATAATACCTCAGTCATGCAAACATGGTTTTCCAGCAACTTGGCTTCCTGTTAACCGCCACAGGCATTAAAGATTAGCGAAGGTTAACCTTGGCCAATCCGTAAATGCAACCTCATCCAAAGAATCTGTGCTTGATATTAAAGAGCTATACATTTTTGGCACATCATAGGTATAGTGAAAAAAGAAAAATGGTTAAAAAAATGGTATTGGCAATCGCACTCCTCTGCAGTTCACCAGTATCCAGTGGAATGTGTTGCAATAGAAGGGGTGTTAACCCAGTAAACTAAAGCCACAATTAGCCTTTAATCACTAATTGGCACTAATGACTAATTATTCCTCAACTCTCCAATGACAATGCTGATGCACAGAAATTGTCCTGCATAACAGGGTGGGTTAAATATGGCACTAAAAAAACTTTGGCCACCAAAGTCACAGACCTGCACCTGAATGCTCCGGCGCTGATGCATTAACCATCTGTAGTGGTCGTGTTGACGGAATATCACAATCTAAAGTGTGCTGAGCACTTGGGAAAGCACTTCAAAAACCCAGTCCATCATTATATCACAAATCCAAATGACAAAGAGGATCAGTGTGGGCTTCTAAAGGAGGCTTTTGGGAAAATGACACTTGAGGATATTGAGCAGTAGAGCTCTCTCTCTCTCTCTCTCGCTCTCTCTCATCACAACTCACATTAGCATTGACAGGTCTGCTCTGCAGAGAGTTCATTTCTTTTTGACTTTGCACAGGTGACTCTCCTTTCCTCTGTTCCATCTACCACCAATTTGGTCGGCCTCCACAAACAGCTAAACACAGATTAAAATAAACACCAACAGATATGATTACACACTCCTCCTGGCAAACCTTTAATTATATAATGAATACAGTCCTCATATTCTAAGCCACTTAAAAAGCATGCGCCTCATCAAGCATGAATCACATTATCCATTCTGTGTACATATTATATATTATCATCTGTCCATGTATCTATCAGTCTCTCTGTCTCGCCCACAATCTCTTCATTAGTATTCTGTCCCGTCAGTCATGTAATTTGTGATCCAACTGAATCGGCACCAGAAAGAAGCAGCAAGCTTCCTTCACCTCTCCTCCCCCCTTGGCAAAACCTGCTGTTACCATAGAGATACTTTCCTCCAACCACAGTCTTCATCTTGTCGTACTTTTTTCCCAACCGACTTTGAATTTCCAGCTTTCTTTTCTGCACTAGATTTCAACCTCAACCTTTGGAGAGTCCCTGCATAATAGACCTTCAAAACTTTGTCTCAAAACTTCCTCCGTCTTGGTCTAGATTAACCAGATTACTTGGAGGGGAAAAAAGCATGCAGTGGTCTCATAAATATACAAACAGTGCCGAGTTTGAACGCCACCCCCAGGGAGTGATGGCCATCTGTATGAGTGTATGTGCTACAGTAAGCACAGCGATGAAGAGAGATGTGCAGACAAAGACAGCATTTCAGTGTCGTGACCGAGAATAGGGCTCATTCCTGATAGACCAGATACAGCTGCTGCATAAGCTCGCTGCTACCAATGCTATCTCATCACTCCATACATTCTCAGCTGTAGTGTCACTCAATCAATCAGTCAGGTAATAGGTTCAACATGCTGACATAAAAATAACAATGCACTGTAGCAGTTCAGAGCTGTAAAACAAAGGTACTGGTTTCATTCTTTCCCCCGACCAAGTCGTCACCCTCACCCCCCTTCATCATCTTTGACGGGAACAGTGTTAGAAGTAAAATAGTATAGCACTTACTCAGAGGCTGTTACAGCTGACAGCTTTTCCACGAAGCTCTTTAGACGCGGCACCTCCTCGTCCAGTAAGACCGTTCATGTGGGGGTCTCCCTCGGAAGCCACCAGCCAGAATGAGAGCTTCGCTGGTTCATCAAATTCGGGGATGTCATCCTCACTGGGGAGAGAGTGGAGCCGAGGGGAGAGAGAGATGCGCTGTGGCAGGGCAGAAAGCTGTGAGGCAGTGAGAGGGGAGACTGGAGATTACTGCTTACAGAGAGAGATAGAGCGGAGGAGAGGGGAAGGGAGTGGAGGACTCCGGAAAAATAGCATTGTAGAGTAATGCAGCAGACCGGTGATCACATACTGTAGAGAGAGGAAGCTCCCACCCTCTCTCTATCTCTCTCTCTCCCTCTCTTCTCTGTCACCCGCTCACCCTTACCACCCCCAAACGCTTTCTTCCTCTCCCTGTACTGCAGCAGCCGTCACTAATCACACTAATGTATGCTGCTTGACACACTGCGCTGACAGTCAGCTCCCAACAGTTGAAAACTACTGTACGTCCATGTCAGTTACCAACGGCTCCTAAAATTGTGCAGCTCATTAGTGATGAAGCACAATCACCCCTGCTAAACCACGTCTAATGAGCAGAAAAATGCAGTCTAATAGCTGGCAGGGCAAGGATGTACTACAGTAGTATTCCGCTTTAATCTGCAAGTAAACAAGAACTATTAAAGAGAGATGCAGATTCTTGCTTGAATACAGTATAAATGTAACATGTGGAATATTTCATAGCACCGTATAATCACCTGTGCTCAAGAAGTCAATTATTGCAATCTTTTAGCAAAAGGAGCACAATTTTTTAATTGTGCAGCAGATTATAATACATGTTTTCTCAAATAAAGACTAGAGATATGAAACTTTGACTCTGTCAAACTTTTCACTTATATTTTCCCTATAATTTTATTATTTGGTTTCTAACGATATATCATTCCATTACTGTCTCTGCCCTTCCATAAGTGCTTACAATAAAAGAACTAAACAGTGCATTGCTTACAAACGACATGCACTGGACACTAGACTGAACACCACTGTAACAGAGTACACTGAAAGTACTGTAACATAATGTACACAGATAACAGTGTCACAAAGCATATTGAAGTATTTTCGTACCAGGGTAAACAGTAATACAGTCCATGTCGTGTCACAACCTAACAAGGTCCCCAGCGTCTGACACACTCCTTCAGGCTCACCTCAATTTTCTCGTTTTTATGCTAATGTGAGCCAAGTGACACGTCACAGTGATACTGACTTGCAAACTGCACACATACTCACAGGGACAGATTACACACACAGTAACAGATGGCAGAACCTAACCTGGCAAGCAGTACTACATCAGCGCAGCAGAAGGGACAAAATGCTCAGAAGGTGAAAGCCCAGCGCTGTACAATCAATGAGTGTTACAGTGATCAGTGGCAGACGGAAAACAAGGGCACTACTCACTTATACTGCTTACTGGTTGTTAATTAGACTTTTATGACCGTACTGACAACAGCGAGTGAAGACCTTGGCTGAATTGTGTAAAAAAAAAGAAAAAGAAGGATGTTGTACCTGTGCTGGCCTGAAATCTGATCACACCTCCACGTCTACACAGCCTCCCTATTTTGACTGAATATGTCTATTTGCTACCTGAATCCAATGCATTCATGCCATATCTTGTTAGCTCAGTTAGATTCAGACAAACAGATCTGTTACTGTAATCTGAAGGGGAAACTGTGTCTGGACAAGCACACATCCAGGAAGAGCCCTAAATTAAAGATCTCCCCACATAGGCCCAGGATTAGGTCTTCCCCACAGAAACCTATGCAACATAATATCTGTCCATAAGAACCGTCCGTGTTCAGAGAGAAGTTTTCTTATCGATCCTTAAATATCCTCGAGAAACAAATGTGTAATGATTTATAAATAGAGCCTGCTTTTAGCTTATACCATTACATAATGCAGTGTGTTGCTGGTGTGTGACTTCTCTCAGCCTGACAAACCTTCACATCTTTCTGTATCTTCCTGTGCCACATTGAGGATACTTCACATTGATAAGTCAAGCGATAATGTTAGACTATTAAAAACACTTCATATCATGTCATTTCTTAGTGATTATGATTTACTGACATCAGTGTGAAAAGGACTTGTTTTTTCTCTGCGATCACAGTGACTCGGAGTATTGGGTTGAGGCAGAGGCGTCACACTGATGTTGCCTAGCAACAAGATATTGTATGTGTATAAAGCAAATCCCGGCGTAATACTGAAGTGAAGACGGAAAGACGGATGTTTTCACGTGTATTTCACTGTTATGCAATGAACTGTTAATAATTATTACTCACTTCAAATTCTGTTGACAATTCAAATCTGTCTACAGTGTGCAAAGACAATACTCTTAATGTTTAGGACGTCTTCGTGTTCCTGCTAAAATAATGGCACATACTGGAAAAAAAAGAAGTATATATCACACAGTATAGCAATGGTTGAAACTATCATCAGAGGGGGAACTTAAATGATCAGACAGAGCAGGTGAAACAATTTTTCCAAGTTATCGAGAAGAAGCAACAGTACAAAAACACTGCCATCCACTGGCCAAACAGTGAAACAGCTCCATGCTTCATGTCATGTGGGCATGAGGGGCTATCAGAGAGAAATGCTGCAATCTAGAGGTTAGAAGAGCCTGGTTTTGTTATGTAATGCACAGTCAAACCTTGCATTAGTTGAAAAAAGGCAGTCAGCCCATTATGACTAAGGGTTGGTGTTACATAAGCACAGAACACGAAGGAGCTCTAGAATCTCATGTAAACTGCCACTATTAAAAGAGCTATACACACTGAGGGAATTTATTGTTGCCTACTCATTTGGCAAATCACACGGCTACCACGAGACAATGTGGAAAGGGGATGGATAGTCACTCGCAGATTTACAGACAAAGCTTATGATGTTGTTGACAATCCATCACAGACAGAAGGCTATTTATGCTCTCTGAGGGAAAACATGTCTTTGTGGTTGGTTTTAAATACTGGGGCTTCAGTTACAACTGAAGAAAAGACAACATTTTTATTTACAAATCCTTACCATATTTATATCATCTTTGAAGAAGCATTGATCATTATAAGACAGAAACCATGAATACTTTTCAGATATGATCTGTGCAGTTCTCTAAAGCTGGGCAGTGTAAGTAGGCTACCGATTGTTTACCCATCACTTTGGGGAATGTGAATGTAATATCATTTTGTTTCCACAGAGGGAGCCATAGTCTATAATAAAGAGCAATGAAGGCGAGTTTATGTTTATCTCCATCCAAAGAGGCAAGGCAATGTGGTAGACTGACTTCTATTCATTAACACTCGTGGCAATAAGCTTCTTGCAATCTTCTTTTCTTCATCTACTAAAACAAACTCCAGACATATTGCTGTCCTCATTATTTCGCAATGTTTTTACATTCAACATTATTTATTTGTACGCTCTCTAATGACATGTGCTTTGTAGATTTGATTGCGGTTGAATCTTGTTTATTTCTGCTGTGTTGTAACAGCAATTGAATAGAAATGTTATAACTGTAAAAGCAACTCACTGCACTGACTGACCAGGCTGTAATAGACAAAAGTTGTTGTTGTTGTTGTTGTTGCAATCAACTCAACACCAGCACCATTACACTAATAAGGATAATGTGGGCTGCTAAATTCATTCAGCTTAGCGGTTTATCAAAGCGGTGAGGTTTTGATGTGCTCTGAGGAAATCACCCATTATCTAGTGTACGGCCCCCTCGGCCCCCTGAAGCTAGGCGACGGTGGACCAGCAGGCTGTGACCCACTTCTTTTGTGCCTTCACTTTATCAGCTCAAGAGGCTTTGTTTGTAATCATTGCTCACCAATGCCCCACCCCCAACATCATGACCTCATCTCTACCCCCTCACCATCCACTCAGACACACAGATTGCTGTATCTGCGAGTGCCTTTACTGAGCATGCTAGTTCCTTGACCTTTAACCTCTACTCACACAAACTTAAAACTAATCCATAAATCATAACCATCAATGTGTGCCTTGACCCTTAATTAGCCTCTTAAAGTAGTTAACTAGCATTTCTCAATTTGGGATATTTCCTTGATGGAAATGTATGATACATACACTCATCAATTGGCAACATTTTATCACCCAATACATTTGATTTATATAACTTCTATTGTATTCGCTTGATCCTGTAACATTCCATGAGTGAGGTCCAGCTTGCTGATGGGCAACTTTGATCAGAGGTCTTAATTTAATATTAAAGCTGCTTAGCGACTAGATACCACCTCTATCTAGGAAAAAAAACAACTTGAAGAAAATACTAGTCAAGGGGCTTTTTCAAATTAGCCTGGAGCAGTAGAATTTGAACCTGATGGCCTACAAAGATGAGGCATAGCTAACTATTGAGGACAGTGAGACATCCCCCATGTCATACGTACAGCTGCCATGGATGCAAACCGATTCCCATTATGATTGTTTAGCAATTCTATAGCAATCAATAGCAAACTTTGATTCTGTCATTAAATATATGCATAAAATACTTGACAAAAATACACAAAACAAAACAGAGGATAATAGAAAATGGGATGAGGCCAACTGAGTAAAAGTAATAATACCACAATGCAAAAAATACCCCAGTAATTAATAGCATGAAACACCTTTTTGTGCTTCAATTGGTATACAATAGTTAAATGTGTTGTGGAATATTTCTATGTAGATGCGGGATAAGAGTTGGTTAAATAAACAGAGTCTGATGAAAGCTCAAAGTAGTAAGAGTCAATTTATTGCTTGCAAGCAGGAGAGCGGACACACAGACACATATCTCAGTGAACTGTGCAGACACACACTGTCACGCCTTTAGTTACCTCATAGGAAAGGGAGTATAAGGTTTTTGGACACGGGTTGATTTGTTTCTGCTCATTATCTGGAGTTTTCCAGGTGCGTTCAACTGGGAGTCAGTTCATACAGAGGTTGGAAACAATGGTTCCCTGTTTCTTCTTCTCGTGTGTGCATGTGAACAACCTTGGAAGACAGGACATTGGTTTCATGAACTGATTAAATACCTCTGTAGGACTGCAGTGTTCTTTTCTGTATCTCTGTACCTTCCCATCAGTAGAACAACATCTTTCAAAACATCCCAGTATACTAGAATATATTTTACCATTATGATACTTAATACATATTTTACCATTACAAATGTTTGGCGTATTAGCTGTTTTATATATAAAGTTAGCTGGGGCTAAGTGATAGCACATCTTACTTGCTCACATAGAAATTGGGAAAAATGCAACAACTGCCGAATGACCACTCAGTTTTTGGATTAGACTGACAATAATACCTCATTTATATTACATAACGCTAAATTTGTGTGAGCTTTTGACAACTAACGCAATCTAGCTTACTGGCCAGTCATAAATAAGCTAGTTTAACGTCAGGTCTGGGTAGGCAGTCGCATTCTAGCCTAGCAGCAGTTTAACTAACAGCCTTACGTTACCACCTGTGTTGCATACATGATGTTTCCCGCCCTCAAAGAGCAATGCCTCTATCTAAATATTATTTACTGAACATTGAATTGAATTACCTTAATAGCTGTAATATTTAGCGTTACGTTAACATTAGTTTACATTTTTATAGTTATGGAGAACACCTTCACGTTAAACACGTTGTTCCCTGAAAATGACCGTTAGATGGTTAACGTACATGGAGGAAAAACAAAAGTGTCAAATCATGTTTTACTGATTATTTTTTTCTCTCTAACAGGTTATTATTTAATAACATTAACGTTAGTAATGTATTTAAATACAATAGATTTTATTAAACAAATGTAAATCCAGGGGGTTTAAACATCACAGATTGTTCTTGCTTCTGACGACAGCTGGAGCATCATCACTTTGGGCAACAGTCTCATATTATCCCTTCACGTGCTCCTTTACTGCAAGTCCCAGATGTGTGCGAGAAGCACCGAAATATGGCGCTATCATTTTCAACCAATGGGTGGGCCGTTTGTAACAGGTTGCAGGCTGGCGTCACTACCGTGTCGGGGGCGTGCATTCAAGACGGAAAAGCGGTAGGGGAGGCGTCGGGAACGCGCTCATCTGTTAGGCTGGCAAATGCCTCGGGTGTAACAGGCCGATCATTATGGGGGACCCAGCACCCCGAGGCGGGATGGACCCTGATCGACCGACCGATGCGCACAGCTCATCGAGGCGGTTTATACCGGGATAAAAACATTTGGTGACCATAACAAACAGCCAGTCAGTGAGCTTCGCAGAGGAGGCGGTGTTTGCTGGGATTCAATCAGAGCCAGAGTCGCGGCTTGTAGCTTAACTAGGAGAGAGGGACGTGAGGAAACGGCGAAGACGGCAGTTTATAATCTAACTGGATCCGGCTCGAAATTGCGTGAATGATGGATGAAATGTCGATTACACGACGGTCCGGTCAGCCCAACCCTGTCAAAGCAGGGTGGGTTCATCCGGAGTGATATCAGTCGGCTGTTATCTGTTGGCTTCTCCTCCGCCGGGCGGCGATGTCCACTTTCTGCCTAGATCTGCAGACGTCTGCCGTGGTTTCAGCACCACTGGAGCTGGACAGCGACTGCATGGAGCCCCGGTCCAGCGCTGCCGCTCAGGAGCCCGGCGGCTTTCAGGGTCAGCCGCTGCGGCACGCCGGCTCCGGAGGCCTCGGCATGGCCTTGGAGGAGGAACTGGCCATGCTTACCGGGGAGCGGGACGAAGAGGAAGAGCTGCCGGAGCTAGAGACGCCCGCGGTGGGGCATAACGCAGACTTGCTGTCGCTCTTCCGTCAAAAAGAAAAAGACTTGGTTTTAGCTGCTAAACTCGGCAAAGCGTTGCTGGAGAGAAACCAAGACTTGACCAAGCAATATGAGAAAATGCACAAAGACCTCAACGAGAAATTAGAGGTAAACTAAGGATAGAATATATAAGTTTGAATGCTGCAAAGCCTCTTTCTGGTTTGTACTTAAAAATAATCCTTAAGTCAATGAGCCTTAACTATGTAAACAAACTCAATAGGATCATAACAAATGCTACCTGTAGAGTCCCACATTCAGTTTCCCCTGCATGATTCCCTTTTTATGGGGAACTAGCTACAAATGATGAATTGAAGCCTGCTGTTCATTCTGATCTAAACACTACTCTGTCTCTGTCAGAGACCAACAGCCAAGCGAAAAAAAACAAACGGTGTTGCAGTCTGTGAGTTATTCACATATGGTGTTGTTTATGAATGATGTGCAGTTGGGCTTTTGTTCTTGTTGTTTTCAAAAATCCTTCACACAAGCCAACACGTGGCCTGAGAAAAAAAAACCCCAAAGACTAATCCTGTGGCCGACTGTATCTACTGTACATCTGTTCAGCCCTTTGATCCATATTCATCCTCAGAGAAATAAGCTGCCTCTTAGTATCAAACTCTCCTGTTCATTGGTGTTGTTACAGCACCTGGTATCCTATTCTAGCGGCCTGTGGTGTTGTTTTGTGAGGTTGTTTTGATTCTCTCGGATCCCTCTTTTTGTTCGGACACATACACCCTCGTGAAAATAGTGGCCACACAGATGCCAGCTGCTTCAGCCTTGGACTTAACCATAATAACAACCCCCCCATCCCAACCCTGGCAGCCGCTGGTGGTAAATCTGTCCACCAGTTATCGCCATCTAGAGAAAAGATAGAAGCATCCTATTATCTGAGCTGTCACTCCAGGAGCTAGTGAAACAACTAAACTATATTATATCCCCTCCACCAGATTAAACCAGTGCTTTTTATTTTGTGCAATCATAGCTGCTGTTATTGTGGCTCTTTTGCACTTTTTTGTGCAATTTGTATCTGACTTTGTCACTCCCTCAATGATTTCATATGTTGTGTAATATTGGGGCAAACACTGCAGATCAAAATCAAGCAAATTAACATTTAACCACGTGTACCTCTCTCCCTTCTGTCCACATGCAGCACTTGGAGCAGGAGAAGCATGAGTTGCGTCGGCGTCTGGAAAGTCGGGAGGGGGAGTGGGAAGGCCGCGTGGCCGAGCTGGAGACGGACGTCCAGCAGCTGCAGGGTGAGCTGGAGCTCCATCAGGTCCAGCTGAGGGAGACCGACAGAGACAAGACCAAGGCAATCGGCGAGCTCTCCGAACAGAACCACAGATTGCTGGAGCAACTCAGTAGGGTGAGAAGCAGTCTTCATGTGTGTGTGTGCATATGCATGTGCTTCAGATGTACTGCTTCCGGCGGGCTGGGCAAATCTGCATTTAAGATTTAATTAGTTTGGGCTCTGAGTCACTGGTCTTAATGTTGCTTTAAACAACCTTCCCCCCCAGTGTGTGTGTGTGTGTATGTGCAGTATGTGGTGTCCCTGGCTATAGGCCTCGGGGCCACTCAGTTCACTTCCATCCTGCTTGGCCGACCTGAAACCAAGATGCTCAGCCAAGTGAGGTTTCATCATCCCTCGGGGGTTATCTACCGCCATTCAGCCCATCTCTCCCTAACTTCACCTGAATTGTGCTAACTCATCAATTCCAAAAGTGGAGCTTATGTTGAATAATTTAGAGTGATTGGACTGCACACTTACGCAATAGCACTCTGCATATTGGCAGGTCGTTTTAAGCGCAGTTATTATGACAGGCGGAGTAGAAAATGACTTTTAAAATGTATGATATTTAGATTGATTGACAGACAGACAGATGCAATCATACATACCACAGTGCTTCAGGTTGGCATGAGGACTTGAGGCTATATTGTTGTAGATGCGATGCACTGTTCACACGTCTGGGGAAACTGAGATTGGCAGCAGATGCAGATTGATGGGGCGGAGAGCGCTAGCTTTTGTAGCAACATCTGATTAATCCCTGTGAAGGTGCTCCTCAGTCAGCTCCGTCTACTCCAAAACAGAGACGCCTTAACCATACAGAGTGGTTGCTTAGGTGTAACAATACGACAGCTCTGCAATGCAACTGTATCTTTGAGAAGCCTTCAATATATTACTCTAATGAGACATGCTGTGTGTCCCAATACTCATACTACCATACTATTAACTTTGCCAGGAAAAATACTTAGCATGACCCAATACATAGTATGTTAAATGAAGTATCCCCAAAATACCACGATGTTCGATGTTTTTTTTTGTTTTTTTTTAAGTATATGATGCGATTTGGAACGCAGCTAATGCATCTGAAATAAACCGTTGGTGTTCTTGTTATTGTGGCTTAATTTACAAACTCGGATAAAATGACATGCTTTGTTTTGTCATTACATATTATGTTTTAAACTATGTATTGAAAAGCTACATATCACGCCAACATCAGTTTACAACTGATACTGTATAAGTCACAGGGATGAGCTTGCTGGACCACGTCATGCTGCCTAGCCTGTCAGTGGGATACACTGTACGGCGTAAACACCTGTATGGCCATTATAAAAATGTAAGTGACGTAAACAGAGACATGAGTGTCTTCAGCTGCCACGTAGGCTGGCAGTGCGTACCAAGGCTACATTTCAGGATGCCCCAGAGCTGTGCGTACAAAGGCTGACAAGTCTGTAAAGGTGCCTTGATAACCACGTCAGCGGTTGCGTCTATGGTGACGCTCTCCTTCCTGGAGATCTGCTCCCAGGCACCCGCTGTCCGGAAGGCTCTGTGCGGTTGATTTTAACCCCCAGCTCGCTGAGCAGCTTTACTTCTCATCTGGAGCAGATTAAATCAGCATCATGCCCCGCATTGCCCCAACGCCATCATCACATTGCAATCATCAAGGACTGCTCTCGACTGGTCAGTCGCTGTAGATCTAAGCAAGAGCGATCAGCATAATTAAACTGCCATTCATTTAATTGAAACCTGGGTGTGGGAATATAAAGAGATATTCCCTGAAAGTGGTATTTTGTGTTGGGGGGGGGGGGGGGGGGGGGGGTCTTTATGACTCAGTGAAATTTATGAGACTTAATTGACTGCATCGATCCAGATCCATGATTCAGTGAGTTGGGCTGACAGCGGGAGATCTGCTGGGTCATAGAATAAATGAGGTCAACTACAGTGCTTGCTCTCTCTCTCCTTTTATCCTTCTTCCTCTCCCTCTTCCTTTCTTCTCTTTCTCTCGGTCAGTGCTCATTATTAAGCGCTGGGCTGTGACTAAGTAATGTTTACTGTTTACAGCTCTGAGTGAATGGAGGAAATATAAGAGTAGCCTGAGGAAACTCTGGAGGACTGCTATTTTCATCTGCCCTCCGTGTTTCACGTAATAGTTAACTCTTTCACGGAACAGACTTATAATGATCTAGACTGGTCCGTGTGTGGAAGCCTTGTAACAAACTATGGGATAGAATGTGTTCCTGTGCACGGCCAAAGGGATTATGAGCGTGTTATTTTAGTCCTTTGGCACCTCGGCTGAAAATCACATTTCAGAGAGTGATGAGTGGACAATAGACACACCCACGGAGGACAAGGCTCCTAACAGAACAACTGTATCCTCAGCCACTGGGTTTACAATAACAAACAAACAGGGGGAGCACAATATTGTGTTCATCATGACTGTGGAGGACTTAATTATCAATGAGCAAACAAATATGTCAAAATTCAGAAATACTGTATATAAATGTAGATTTATAGAAAGAAACTGAAGACGTTTCTTTTTTTCAGATTACCAACATGTAAACTATTAATTTATTTCAGCATTCATGTATGAAAGTATTTACATTTTTTGTCCTCCATATACAACTGCCTGAGATTTCTGAAGCAAATCTTTCAGCCAAAGAATGAGATTCATAAAAACAGTGCATCGCCTCACGAACAACTTAAGAATCCGTTCTTAACAGAACCTTAAATTGGCTGCAGTGGGATGACCTTGAGAAGGCAGGGCACTCCATGTGATGTCATTTACGGGGTAAGATACAGCGCTGAGGGGATTAGGCTATAATCCCTGCTAATAGCCTCGCCATATGCATTCAGTCAGGAACCAAAACAACTCCAGTCCATACTTTACTTAATTAATAACAGCAGGTGAACAAAGAAGATCTAAAATTCTTATCGTGGGATGACACAAATACCCCCTGTGGTTATTTCTCTTTGTGTGTGTGTGTGTGTGCATGTGTGAGTGAATCTTCCAATACTGGGTGATGAAAATACACATTATTTTAAATACCCCCAGAGAAAATAGATCCTGGAGTAGAGCCTAGGAGGTGTGTGCTGGTCTGTATGGATCTTTAGTGTGAGAACAGTCAATCTCCTCAAGCCTAATCTGATCAGAGTGAACCAGCCGGAAGGGGACCTTTCTCTAATTACATTACCACAGATGCTCAGAAAAGGCTGGGGATTCACAAGTGTGCATGTTTTATGCCCGTGGTCAGTTCTAATTCCCTCAACCTCTATTTACTTAATGACAGCAGCCCCCCAGTGACTCAAAACTGTTTATTTGAGGCTATAGAGGAGGAGTAATTACATTTTCTTGACTTGTCATTGACAACAATTCAAGAGGCAAGGTGTTATTGGAATGACAAAAGCAGAAAGTTGGCAACCTATGTTGTGTCTGGCATCATCAGTACAGTAAATCCACATCACGCTTTGCACAGGATTCAGTTTCACTCCCCCCTTTTTTTTTTTACAACATCTAGCCAGCGTTGGACACGCTCCCTGGGCATCTGTCCAGCCATCAGCTTCATTCACATCTAGTCACCGGAGCACATGACGCCCGTGGTAGCTGTTGCTCTCATGGATCAGCTCTCTGATTGGCCCGTACCGTCACTCTCTGTATTTGTTATGCAACCGTTTGAACGCGGTGTTGCCCATCCTCCATCATCGGTCTAGACAAAGGCAGAGTGCTCTGTGACAGTGACTAAAGGAAACTACCAGAAGCATCGAGACCACTTGTCGCAGCTCTGAGCCATCCCACTTCACCCCTGGTTGCCGTGACAACCAGAGTGACATGCAAATTGAAACTCCATGTGGCGTTACCATGGGAATGCGCTCTACACAAGTGGCACAAGGATGCGGATAGTGTGATGCTAAGTTGAGCCCCCCCTCAAAAAGACCTGCGATGCACCTGCAGTCATATCTGCTGGATATTGTTCCACAGCCACAGACTGAATCAACAGGACCGGTGTTGACTTTCCAAGTTCCGGCCCTCCTCTGGAAAGTTAATTTACAGTATTTAGTATTTAGGGGATGTAAAGAAACGCGTCTCTCTGCTGAGCCCTACTTTGCTGCCCTGGATTCTATCACAGCCGTCTGATTTGCCCCCGTTCTTCCTGTAATGCCTGATCTGGGATCTGAGGAACGTATGAGCAGATTTAGAGAGTATCTGCAAATCAGTCTGAGATCATGATGAGAAACCACAGCATTGACCGCAATCTCTCAGCATCTTGGGCCAGTCGGTCAGATGTCACGAAACCGCTGTCACCCGTTTCCCACATACAGAGACAGGATCATGCAGCTGTCACATAGAACCACACATCTGGCTACCAGACATTAAATCACTGTCGAGTTATTTGAGCTCTTTCGCTTCAATGTCTGCTTAACGCGGAAAAATGGCTTCGAGAACAACAGATGACGCACTGGACATCTCAACTCCTAGAGTCCACAGTGGTTGTTTTTTCATAGTTTGTTTAGGTGGAGTTTTAAGTTGAAAAACAACCACAACAAATTCTCAAATGCATATATGCAAATGATACTGATCATACGCCTACAGAAACATGAAACATGCAATACCAACTCCATCAAATATCACACAGCAAAGGGTCATTTAAAAAAAGATAATTTCCTGAACAATATCAAGCCTTGAGAGGATCAGCCTTGTCGTAGTTTTTTTCTTTTTTTTTTTACAAAGTATCTGTCTCTTCCTTGTGAAACCTTCTGTGTCTCCGTAGTACCCAAACACAGATGGAAAGATGGGGAGGCAGCAGGCATGAATTTCAATGAGTTCACGTGCAAAAGATGACTTACAGCTCGAGTCCAAAAACACTTTTACGTAAAAGTAAATCCAACACAAACTAGGAACACTGAAGACAACTGAACACTAGGCCAAAGCAACTAAGGCAGAAAAACTGACAATTCAAATGGAGGAAACACATAGATACACAAGAGACTAATCAACTCATGAAACACAGGTGTGGAAGAAAACAGGTGGGAAAAAGACAGAGGCAGGAAGTAACACAAAACATGACACACGATGAGAGTTAACTTTCAAAATAAAACAGGAAACAGACTACAACCAATCCCAGGACCATGACAAAAGTCATATCCCTCAGTGTGTTGTATGGTTAGTTACTCTATTCATATCTTTGTAGAGTATAGAGTAGAATAGAGTTTTATTTCTAAGGCATTCATATTTATTCATATTTGAGACACATGGAGCAGTGATACCTTTCTATTAGTGTTTGTTTAAGCTCCTTCAAACAAGTCAATTAGTCGTCCATCCACTCAATATTAACCATTATCATTATGTTTTGTGAGTGGCAACTTAATTGTCACTTTTTACATTTTTGGGATGTATTAAACTTCAAAGTATAATAATTACAATGCTTCCCAGAAGTTATCATTTAATCCACGTCTAGTGGATACACAGGGAAGAGATTTACTTTGGAAATAATCCAACCACTAACTACAAAATAAGTTATTTTGTTATTATGTTGTGTCAATATACCACGGCTTTAGTTTTAACATTCCTTTCTGGAACGATCACTGGGAGGTGGGTGATGAATTTCGTTATTGTAATTAAAAAGAAACAACCTCTACCATTGTATTTGAAACATTTTATGTGAGGAGAACATTTTGAACTTTCGGCATGCACATTTGGCTTTCCTTGAAATCACACAGAGTGCTGCATTATTAGTAACCTCAGAACACACACACCGACTACAACCAGCACGACCAGCTGTTGAGCCTCCTCACATGGCTCTGTGAGCTTCTTGAGGAGAGGCAGCAGTGTGTAGTGCCACCTAGAGGCTGTACTTCAGACAAACATTAGTCATCTTCATTTGTACTCAGCACTGCTGATGATTTGCTTAGAGTTGAGCACTGCTTGCCACAGTAATAACAAATAATTTGTATTCAGTGTGCAGATCAACTGCTCCCTTTCGTACTGTGTTTTTTGACATATTTACAATATGTCTCTCCGGTGAGCCGTAAAAAGTGAGTGGTTTTAAAGATTTTGCTGTTGCCATGGCAGTGATGACACGAGAACTGAAGCTTCCTGAGTGCAGCTCTATGCTAATGAAGCTCAGTCAGGCTCTGTGTGGCCTGATCCCACCTGTCCAATAAGCTCAACTGATGCATCGAGTCTGCTGCTGGGCTGGATTGCACAAATACTGAGCGTTCAAGGTTTTTAAGGGCGATGACGTGGGTAAAAATGGCCTTTCAGAGGAACGGCAATCAAATGCGCCATTTACAGGAACATATTTGGGAGGACTGATTTACAAATAACTGATTTACAAATGTCACTGAGTACATAGTGAACGTCAGTGGGTTTAGGCATGTTTGTGTGTGTGTGTGTTTACACATCAGACTCCAATAAATCACCTCAGTCTCTGAGGACAGGGACACAGACTGAAGAGCGGCTATGCAATCTTTTTATTTAACTGAGCAGTAAATATAACACTATAATATAACAATGTGGTGTTATGTCAACGCCACCGTGAACAATAATTAAATGTGAAATCACGTGATTTTACAGGTCTACTGCATTAGTACTGTATGAAGCCTTTAGTGTCTCAAGTGTCTGTGTGAAGTCTGATGAATGTCCTCACGTGATGTCACTTGAGTCAGTGTCTGTTGGCTCTGAGGACGCTACAATAGCTACTTTAACTGAACTGTTGGGGGTCGAGTTAAATTGTGTCAATTTCGACAACCCATCGCCAGTGCAGTGCTAAATGTTTAAGTGTTAAGAGTAGACACATGTAAGGCAAATATTGACCCTATTTTCCTGTTTGTCTCCATCCAGGCTGCAGAGGTGGAGAGGCAGTTGTCCACTCAGGTCCATTCATTACGGGACGACTTCAGGGAGAAGAGTATGTCTACAAGCCAGCACATGACTCGACTAGAGACTCTACAGGCTGAGGTGAGCAGCTATCAGCATCATTTTTCCTTCATAGAGTACAAATGATTGAATTGTACTTTTCAGAGTGCACTTAGCTTGAGCAGTCGCCCGCCAGAAGCTAAACAAAAAAAACCAATTGTAGAAAATGGCAGCTGGGTACTTTTGATTTGCACTTTTCCAATGTTCGCAATCATTGGTACTCAGCAAGAAGCCTGAGTGCTGAAGGTGACAGCAGATCCCAAAGAAAGCGAGACTAACGTTTGAGAGAAGTATTATTAACACATTTTCCTTTGTGCAAATTAACAGTTTATTTAATTGGCAAGAAAATGCCGCCCCGTTCAATTCAATACACTCAGGAGTTTTGCTTCTACAGTGGTACTTGGACCAGTAGCTAATGGTGATAGTGTTAGCCAACATTAGCCAACATTAGATAGATATTGATGTGTAACTGACTTTATGTCGCTTTTCTACTTGTGTTGCTGTTTGTATTAAATTCAAACATGTTACAGTTAATCATCTTAAAAGGTAAAGCAAGATGTAAACATGCATCGTACCACACCATGTTTGTTGTTTCCTGCTTTTGGTGCCATTCTATCTCCTCTCAGTCTGGTCGCCTGACGATGGTGTCTTCAAAACAGTTGACTCTGAAATGAAGAAAGCTTCTGTGTCCCATTAATGTGCAATTACCACTTGCGGTCACAAGGGCTGCTTTTCAGCAACAGTTACATAACCTCACTTCAAAGTTGAAGTTTCTGGTAAAAGACAGGTGGAATAAAATTCCACTAAAGGGAAACGCTGCTTTCAAACAATCCCCTTTTTTTTTCAGAAGATGGTGTTTGATCCACTACGCAGGGTTTTAATCTGTCGGGGCAGTTGTGGGATTACTCTCAAACTACTTTTCCTCTTTCTGTTTCTTTATCTCTCTCCTCACCCATTCCTCCTTCCCTCTTGGTTGGAGCAGCAAGGGCTAGAAGTGAGTGGTTACCGAACGCTGTCTGTCGGTCAGATTGCATGCTGCATGTAACGTCTTGTAAAACAACAATTTAGGATTGCAGAAATTGCACCGCTCCCAATGAAATGATTTGATGATAGACCAAAGTACTGTTATTTCTTAGGTTAGATGCTGAATGAAATGTTTGACTCTTTTGACCTCATATAACTTTAAAGGTGATACATTTGATGATCAGAGCATTAATATAGCAGCAAACAACTATTTGCAGTGTAGAGATATAGAAGAGTAATGTTCACCTGAGCAGAGAATGAAGTCGCTCTCCCTCTGTGTGTGTTGTAATCAGAGCTTCTCTGTGCTTTGTGTACGTAGCCGGTCCGGCCGCACGTGCATGTTAGTGCATGTGTGTCCCAGTGTGTGTGCCCCACTGGCTGATCGCGGAAGAGTAACGGTCCTTCGGTCCCACCATCCAGGTCAACGCTGTTAACTCTGTTGCCGTTGCTTGCATTGCTCACGCAGTTAGCATCGTTAGCTGCTAGCTGCCGGCTCAGCCGTCGCCATGTTGAGAGCCGTGTGGAAGCAAACCCTCAATCATAGAATTGAATTTGGAATTTAGCACCTCTAATACCGTAGCATTTTACATGTAATGTCATGTAATATTAAAGAAACTCAGCTCTGTTGTCACCCAAAGTAAATCCCTTATCGACTTTTCTACATCCTTTGGCAATCCCTGTTTCATGACATCGAGCATAAACAACATGCTTGGTTATCGGAGCATGATGTGTTGTGATGTCAGCTGTGTCATGTATGATATCAGCCAGATAAGTCATGAACAACGCTACTGTTAGAGCATAACAACAAATCAGATTTCCCCGTAGCTTCTCTTCAAAGCCAGACAGAAAACACCCAGACTGCAGAGCCTGCGCTATAATTGGGAGAAAAGGCTACCGCTCTATATTTAGCTGAGATACTGCAATGTCTGGGTGCTCCCACTTTTCCAACGCTTTGCCTTCATACAACGTGTGCTGATGAATCATGGCTTTTTGCCCTATTTGTGTGAAGCAAGAGACCACAGCAGCCCAAAAATATCCAGAGCCTGGCAATGGGGATGCTCATATGGTAATGAAAACAACTGATCCAAACGTAAGCTCCTGCACTGTGAAGTAGGTTACCAGATGTAGGTCAAAAGCAGGAGGGATACAAATGAACGAGAGCTGGTGTTTGTTTAATGGGGAAAGCTACTCGGGCAGCTACAACAATCCATGAGGAATTCCGTAGAAGGCCGTTAGACATGGATGGTGAGGAGTAAGCTGATATCAAGCTTTGTGGAGACACTAATGTATCACTAAGGCATTCCTGAAGACGAGGGTGGCAACTGACGCCTACGCCCGTGCTAGGCAACAAACTTGATACTTTTTAATCTTGTGTAAGAGCCCCGCTTGCCTCAGAGTACGGGAAACAACAAAATGTAGCCTTTAATCAGATCCATAGCTGCCCATCTGTTTGCTATCGACCAGGAAATCGAAACAATCCTCTGGTTTTCCAATCAATGCCTATTTCCCGTGGCGCAGTGACTGACTGGTGCCCTTTGACACGTTAGATTAAGATGCTGTCAGATCGGAAGATGGAGCTGGAGCGTCGGGTGCACGCCATGCTGGAGGAGAACGAGCTGCTGCAGAACACAGTGGACGACCTCCGCGAGAGGACGCTGGTGTTGGAGAGGCAGTCTCACCAGAAGGACCTACAGGTACGGACACATGAACAAACATATTTTAGTGATCAAATCTTTGAGGCATTCCGCCTCTCTAGATATTGTGAGTCAATTACCTTCTTCAATGCCGATCTTGAATTAGTCCTGAAAGTAGTCAACCGACCCATCAGGGGCTGACTTTTTACTTTGCACGGTTGAGTCACAGTTTTCCCTCCTCTGTTGTGTCCAGTTACGGCAGAGCCAGCTGGAGCTTCAGGAGGTTCAGGTGTCCCACAGGCAGCTGACTGCTCGGCTGGAGGAGTTGACGGAGGAGCACAGCCTCCATAGTCTCACCCCGCACCCGTCCAGCCTGCTGTGTGAGATAGAACAGAGCATGGAGCAGGAGGAGCAGGAGCAGGAGAGAGAGCAGGTAGTTACAGTAGAAAATCACTATCAAATACCTTTGCTGTGCTTTTCTAAACACTCTTTCCCCCTCCCGGCTTGTCTGTTTAGCTGCGTCTTCAGCTATGGGAGGCCTACTGTGAAGTTCGCTCGCTCTGCTCTCATCTCCGGGGAAACGACATCACAGATTCGGCGCTGTCAACCGACTCTTCCATGGACGAGTCCTCGGAGACGTCCTCAGCCAAGGATGTGCCTACTGGGAGCCTCCACACCAGCCTGCTAGAGCTACGGAGGCTCACACAGAATCTGCTGGACGGCAACGAGTCCACGGTAATGAAGAACTCACTGGCAACCAGTAGGGCTGCACGACACCAGGAAAATAATCCCTTCTTGACTAAACCTTGCACAGTAGGCTACCTGTGCTTGTGCCACGTTGTCGCTCTTCCATGCAAACATTGCCAGACGGCTGACATCCTTTTTATTTTTAGGCAGCAGCTCCACTCTGGCATTCACACTTTCATCTGCACTCATCTTTTCACACTTTCCTCCTCAAACCACTCAGAGTAGTGTATGGCAGCACTAGTCTAAAAAAAGTCACCCGCATGTGTAAAGATTATGACCAATCAGACAATGCCTAACGGTGATCTCTCTTTCTGATTGGCCAGAGAGTTAACAGAATGGCGGGTATCAGATAAAACTGCACTCACAGACAGAATTTAATTACGTTGTTACTATATTCAAAGTGCAATATTACAGTCTGTGTGTTTATCGCGCAAGTTGACGTGGCGATGACGATAAAAAAAATGACATATTGTGCAGATTTCCTTGGAAGAACTATGTAAATAGTAAATAATTCTAGGGAATGATATAGTAGTACTAGCTGCGTATATTCAGTATTTAGAGCACGGTCACACAAAATTAACATTTTCATTTTCATTCTCTGCGAGTGAAGGGGCAAATAAAACATTTGCATGGTGTGGAGTTTAACTTTGGTGAACTTTGACTGGCGATCCAGCCTCAACCTATAACAGACGTGTATGTGGATGACCCCACTTGGCACTGTGACTGTGCCCTTATCCTTTTTCGTTTAGAGGCATTTCAGTGTTGTAAAATTGTGGACTGATGCTAGTAGAATCATGATAAAAAATAAAGATTAAAATCAGAAGGCATTAAAAAAGAAACCCATAAAATGTAAAAGAAAATGCACGTCAATTCCTGTTTTAAAAGTTATTAGGAACCACTGGGACCCATAAAATAAAAAGAGATACCCAATGTTGCAAAAGTTGGTGATGACAAAGATGCTTCAAAGACAGCTGACTTAATAGTACTCTGACAGGACGGAGCCTCAGTGGGCCTGTTTACATTAATAACCTGTGGGCGGTAACGGCACATATACGTAAAGTGAGTGTGTGTTGTGTGTTTTAAAGGGCTCGCGGCGAAGTGACGAGGAGGCTCTGGAGGAGCAGGTGAGGAAGCTGGGAGAGGAGCTGAGGGAAGTCAGAGAGCTGTACGAAACTGAGCAGGACAAAACACGCAGCAACGGAGATGATGCGCTGCAGCTGCACAATCAGGTACTGAACATGTGCGCACACATGTAGACGCTATGTAACGAACACATAAGTGATCAGGTGATACATTAGGAGGTTAAAGCACGAGCAGAAGGAAGACTTGCATTAAGCAGGGCTCATGTCTGAGAATAACATTTAGACAACATAGTGCTGCAGATGTAGTCCTCACCAGTTTGTGTGGCAGTGGAAATTTGACGCATGTTGATTGTAATTTGGGAAATTGCTTCAACCTTGTCCTCTTTCTGTCAGGACAGCTCTCTCTCTCTCTCTCCTGTGGGCTTAAAGTGCCATCTAACATGATTTACACAAAATAAGCTCCACCCACACGGGTCAGTGGATGCTCTTGTTAAAGTGGGTCGACTAAACATCAGTCTCACACATGAGCACCTCTTGGTATAACATGGACTCGCGCAATCTTGAATTTATGAGGCCAGCGTCTTACACGCCCGCATCATTCCCCCATGTGAATGCAGATGGCGCTGCTCTCGGTGGAGATGTGTTCTCTCCGGGAGGACAACGAGCGGATGAGGACGATGGCTGAAGTCCGAGAACCCAGTGAGCAGCTCCAGACTGCCATCAAAGACAGAGATGACGCCATAACCAAGTAGGTTCACGTCACATCACTTTCCTCATCAATTTCATGTAAAGTGTAAAGGATAATCCATTCTATCACAACTTGGGTCTTCTATTTATAGTTTGGCTATTGTTGCTATTAGTAACATTGTATTTAATCATTTCTTGCTGAGATCTGGGGATATGTTTTTTTTCTGGCAGAAGCAAACTTCTCTCATGTGTGTTGAATTTCTTTAACCAGTGTAGCATGAAACCATGGTGGATAAAAACAGGATAGCTAGCGAATTAACTAAACATCCGCTAAATTATAAAAAAGTACAGATTATATTAAATATGTTTCTTTGTTACACGTGAAATATGAAGCTACAGCCAGCAGCCGGTTACCATAGCTTAGCATAAAGACAGGAAGCTCTGCCCAAAACACCAAAAATAGCTCACTCTTAAGCAATATACAACATTCAGATCATTAACTGTTTCGCTCTGCCTCCAGTCTTCATGCTAAGCTAAACTAACGGCCTGCTCCCTGCAAGAAATTGAATAAGCAGATTAACCAAAATGTTGAACTACTCCTTTAAAGAGTTGTTCTACATTCATCACCGTGTTAGTTTCTATAGGGCCTCCATGCTAGCGGGATGTCATGTGTGTGTGTCCTGCAGGAAGAAAGCGGTGGAGATGGAGCTGGCCAAGTGTAAAATAGACATCATGTCTCTGAATAGCCAGCTCCTGGACGCCATCCAGCAGAAGCTCAACTTGTCGCAGCAGCTGGAGGCTTGGCAGGTGGGTCAAACGTCACGAGCGGTACATTAGTTAAAAGCCTAATAGTCCTTTTGTAGCACTTTGGAACAGATATTTTAAGGTCGTTACATAATTAAAGCTATTTTGTAAATGTAGTTTCTGGATACATTTTGAGATTAGCCAGTCTTTTTTAACACATACACTAAACCACTAACTTCTGAGGGTGCATGTCAGTTGCTCGTCCTTAATGGGTGTCCATAAGGAAACATATGTAGCCTGAGGACACAGGAGTGTGTGTGTGTGTGTGTGTGTATGTGTGTGTGTTTCCTCCCTCCCCTCCCTCATCTGTAACTAGCAGCTCTTTCCTCTCTCTTCTCCCTGCCCACAGTTTGCCTCCTCAGGGCTCTTTACTGTTTGGCTCTTGTGGTTTCTGATCTAGTGGCCTTTCTCAGCTTCCGTACCACCCTTACTTCCTCTGTGGTACCCCTCCCCCTCCTGCCTTAGAGGTGAGCCCGAGCTGCGCCAATCTCGCCGTATCACCCTGCACTAACCCGACTACGCCATGCTGAGCCATTCCATGCCACGGTTAACTGACTCAGGAGAAACGCCCATTCCAGCTTCCTCTCTATCTGAAACCATTAAACCACCAAAGAGAACCATCCAAACCCACCACCCGCTCTCTCCACCTGCCTCTGTCTCCTCTCTCCACACACCTGTTTTCTTTAGGAGATTGGTCCCACTGGTCATCTTACCTGTTGAGAGATGATCACACAGACACCAAAAATACTCCAGTACCTAATATATCAGAAAGCTTGGGTGGTGTTTAGTTATTAGGTGACACCAATAGTAAAATGACTAATAAAAAGTGTGTATTCATTTTTAGCAGCTTGTCAGAGCCCTCTGGTGGCTTTATCTCTCTAACAACCAGCATGGCAACTTTTTTCATCCATTAAATAAATAAAGTATTTGGAGCAATTTAGAAGAGCGGTTCCTCCTCCACAGAGTCAAACGGTAAATCACAAGATTATTAACAGGATAGGGAAGAGAAAATAAATATTTCTGCAACACATATCTTTTTTTTCAGACTTGGCTCTAATGTTTGCATTTTCTTTTGAATTACTGAAGTATTTTTACCTCCTTACGCCTCTAAAATCTATTCAAATCAAGTAAACTGAGAGGACAAAATTATTTTTGGCTAACTCTTAGGGATTACAGAGTTCCAGGGGCGCTGAGAGTTCCAAGCCGACTGTGCGTCAACTGGTTTGTGTTCATGTAATTGAATTGGTTGGACGTTCGATCCTCCAGTCTACGAGTCGAAGTGTCCTCGAGCAAAACAATAATTGTCGGGCTAGCAGGCTTTGGCACAGTATGAAGTGACATCATATATCTATTTCTTAGATTTTCATTGTTTTAGTTTTAAGCTTTTTGGCACATGTTCCTGAATAAAAGTTTTTTTTAATGAAGGCCAGGTAGTATTAAGTAAACAACAAATGATCTGACAGGGATGAAAAGTGGTTGTGCTGTCTCTGTAATCAATGCCTAACAGGTAATTTGATCAATGAGTCCGATCTCTCCAGAACTTCCTGTACCACTCCACCATTGACCCTCTCTGCATGACATTGCTCTCCTGTATTTCTCTCATTTACCTCTTTGTCCGTGGCTGTAGGATGATATGCACAGAGTGATTGACCAGCAGTTGATGGACAAGTACCAGGACGAGTGGCGCTCGGCCCCTACCTCCCTGTCGGGCTCGTCGAGGGCACACGGCAGTCAGTCCTCCAGACGAGCTCACCGCATCTCCGACCGGGACAAGAGACTTTTCTCTTTTTTCAAAAAGAAGTGAGCCCCATTGGACCGGTCCTGAGCACAGCAGACAGACAGAGACAGACGAGGCGAGGGAGAAGGAGGGCGGGACATCACAGTATAAGGGTAACAACTCAGCCAAAGACGGGCAGTGGCACACACTGAAGTTTGGGGAGGGGGGGGGGGGGGTCATTTGCACTTTATCTGTTCCATTACTCTTCTCTTCGCTGACTAAATGGTGACGGCTGACAATAAGAGATAGAAATATAAGAATAGGAGTTCCCCACAGGCTTTGGTTTCAGCCCCTCTCATAGAGAGTCTCGGTCTTACAGAACAGGAACAGGGTCACAAAGTTTACCTCCAAAGAGGAAGGTTTCCTTTTAGTGCCTACGACCATCTCTACTAGCCCACTGCCAACTCTGTAGAGAGGGAACACTATGTACACATTGTTACTGTATGCATCCCAGTTATCAGGCCAGGGAGTCTGGGGAAAGACGGGGTGGATGTATGGGACACTGCAGGGTTGTGGAGAAAGAAGAGGGTAGCGGGGCAGAGCTCTGTGTCAGAATATGACGCTGCAGCCAGCCCACATGTGACCTCTCAGGTTTATTCATTTGTTCAGCGGATTTTCACAACATGAGGCAACAGCTTGATGTATCAGCGCCATAGTGTGCTGCACATCTGACAGGACAAATGATAAAAAGACAGCTGTGCAGGTGAATTCCACAGTGAGGATGTACCGTGGTGCAATGCCCCAGGCCCAAACCTCCAATCAAAGTGAGGAACAAAAACCCTGTAAAAGGTGCACTCAAATGATTTAGTATTGCACTTTCATAAAGCTGCACTAATCAATATGTTTTTATGTAGACCATGTGTAATGTGAAAGGGTTAACTCATAGTCAAACCCACAGAGAATTATCACCATCAGCTCCACGAGTGTTTTATCTTTTTTTAGCTGATTGTTTTGTTTTTTTATGGCCTGCGTCTTTACTGTTTCGGTTCAACCCTTTTTGCAGCAGTAGACAGCTGTTTTCTGCAAAAAGCTCTGATAAACTGGTTGACCATCGTCTACTCAGCCTCAAACGGGCCTGTGGGTCCGTGGTGAAGTCTATGAGGCCTTCATGCTCATCTCCAACATCTGAATAAACCTTTGGGTGACTGAAGTTAGTGATATCGTCATGTCCAGGTTTCCACAGTTCACTTTATACTTAACATTTAAAGTATTTATCATTTTTCAAAGAAAAAACAAGGCACTGTCCAACATTGTCCTCATGTCAATCATCTCCCTAGTTGACCAAATTGAAAAAAAATGTTTACATCATCTTGAGAAGCAGGAAGAACTATATAGAATGCTCAACTCTCAATCAATCCAGCTCAACAATAACCTGTTGAATTTCTGATCATTAGAAGGCATGTTGTTGTACAGAAACGTCACTCAACTTCCTCTGCAGCGTTCCAGGTCTGAGCTGCTTTGGTTCAATACTCATAGAAAAGGTCTACCTCCATTCTCATAGCTTCAATACTTCATGGGCACTTTGATTTCTTATCTGTCGGGCTTCCGTTTTAGGCGACATATCTGAGACTCCATTAGTAATACAGTATGTGTTGACCTGAAATCTCCGAGCATGAATGACTTAGTGTGGCACAGTGATGTCTCACGTCTGTCTGTGTTTGTACTCGTGTCTAATGCAGCTGTGCAAACCTATGCAGATGTCTTCTCGTCATCTCAGCTGGTTGTTGGGAAGGATCAACCCAAAGAATGATTTTTTTATAAAAAGTTGAATAGGTTTGGACGAAATCGTTATATTTATAAGAAAAAATGCATATCTTTTTGAATGAAGATCTTTTTTTAGGGGAAATATACCTGTGTGTTGTTATTTCTAGGCTGATATTTTCATGTGTGTCCTAACAGTGAGCAGGAATTCCACTGATGAGTTGGAACTTATCACTCATACGTATGTCTGTCCGGGTGTGGCATGCAGTAGAGCTGGAGAGAGAGATTCATGAGTACCTCTAAGTTTCACCCAAATTAGTCACCAATATGATGCGTAACTAACCGGGAAGACCCCAAGAAGCCTCATGAATCTTGATTATTTATCCAAGAGTGCCCCAAATAATGGAAATTCAGTTCTTGGTACCACTTCTGATAACTCACCCTTTATACGTAAAGTGTAATTAATTCGTTTTTTAGTTTAATTGAATTATTTTAAATGTAATTAATCAATACCACTCGCGTATTTGCTGGTTAAATAACAGGCCAGCAGTTAGTTAGCTTAGCTTGGTACGAAGACTGGGAACAGGCGGGCAAACAGCTAGCGGTATTCCCTTAAAGGTCACTATTCCTAAACGTTAAGTCTACATTTTAAAAAAATCACTATTAAGGAGTCAAGAGTTTCTCACTTTCTAATAAACAAACAGTTAGAACATCATCTCTAAATATTACTGTTAAAGAAAGTAATTAATTAAGGGTTCTTACAACAGGCTAGACAAAGGTCTGCATTACTGTTCATAAATTAATTTTCTAAGTGCCCTGCAGACCTTTCTAGGAGATCAGAGGTCATATGATTTATAAGTCTTCCTGATGAGTTAAAGAGCTAGACAGATGTTTATATGTAACCGGGGAAGCCTCATTCTGGTGTTTTCTCTCCTGTGTTTATGACCTATGAACTGGTAAAAACATGGGTTTGCAGCACAATCTTTCTAAATTCCTTAAAAAAAATGTAATCTGTGAAACATTTTTGCCAGGATCATTTTTCTACGTTAGTTTTTTTTTTTTTTATTCATCTGTGAAAACAGTAAGTGTTTACTCATTCCAGCCACAAGAGGCTGACGTGCACCACGACCCCATGTTCTTCCAGGTGAGTTTAAACTGACATAACCGGATAACACACACTATATGTACTTTGTGTTTAGAGTGCATGAAAAACATCAAAACTCACCTGGAAAAAAACATGAATACTTTTAGTCCTATTTAGAAGATTGGGTTGTGGCGCTCTGCAGCTGCTTGTGACCTGAAATTAGTATTACAACAAATAAAAACTAATCTTAAAAAAAAAAAAATGCACCTGCCAAAACGTTTTCTCTACCAGTTTTACAGGCGAACATTTATTCTTAAGTCATGAACACAGGAGAGAAAACTATTTAGATCAGATCTAGAAAACGAATATATATATTTTTAAAGAATGTCTTGGCCAAGGTAGGCAGCACTGACAATGAGTAACAGATTAACAATATAAGATAACACAATTAAAAATATCAGAGTTAAACAGAAATGTATTCTGACTTTTTCCCAAAATCAACTTAAATGGCACCTAAAAAAAACCAAAAGATCATTTAAAACCATAAAATAACCAAAACCAATCCAAACAGTAATATACTGAGAATAACAAGATTTTTGCAATTCTAAATCTAACTTTACAAGCTTCCAGGAATTATATAATGATTTATTTATTATACTTTTTATACTCTGTATAAAGGGTTCCTTATTAGAACGTTCGATCAGTGCTCCTGTCTGAAGGGAAAGTGTTAAAGTGGGTGAATTGAAAACACTGACCCTTCTGACCCTTCTGAGCCTTCACATCCAGGTGTTTGTAGTTTGGGACTCCCCTCCATTGGCTGATTAGCAGCTGAGGGAAACTTGGATTAAACACCAGTCGCTGCTGCCACAACCGGACTGTTAATCGTCTCACTTCATGTCACGTTTTTGTTAGAAAAATAATAAGTTGTAACATTTTTGGTTCTGTCCACATTGTGTCATGATTACTTTGTTTCTCGTTTGATTGTTTGCATTGTCACTGTAGACTCCACTGATTCATTTCTGAATTTGAAAGCATTATTCTGGAGTCCGTCTGCAGCTGCGTGTCAGTGTGGTAAACATCCCGATGCTGCCGCAGAGTGTGTGCGTGTGTGTGTGTGTGTGTTGCAGTGACAGACGGACACGCCATCGAGTGTGTTCTCTGTTGCTTGTCTCCACTCGATCGGATGTTGTTTTGGAATTTAGTGCTTTCGGTGGGCTCATTGTGCTCCATGTGAGTGCTTCCATTCACCACTGACTAACGGCACTGTTTCAGTTACAGAATGCTTCAAACTATTCAAAATATTTATCATGCAATTTTCTGAGCATTTTGGGGGATTTCTTTTGTACAAATAAATACTTTGCAATCTGCTTGTCTCCCCTGACTTGGCCTTGAAATGCAGACGCTTTCCTTCTGCGGTTCTCGTAGTCGGGCGTGTTGAAGACAAGCTGCTCGTGCTTCTAACGTTCTGCTGAAATATAAGAAACCACACAAAAAATAAAATTATAGCAGATAGAAGGGCCCCAACAAACGCTGTATGACATGTCATTTGTACAAAAGGAGTATATGTCACTGACCGCATGATGAAGGCAAACAAACAAATTCAATGAGCAGCAGTAAGAAGCTCAAACCCATAATATCACAACATGAACACATCTATCAGGATGTCTTATCTCAGCTGGTTATTAAAATGGATCAACACAAAGAAGGGTTATTTAAAGAAAAATTAAAAAAGGTTTGTATGAATTCAATATTCATACCTTTGAATGAAGAGCTATTAGCATACATGCTAGCAGTGTAGCTCCAATGGTGCTCATGGGGACCTATGAACTTTGTTGATTCCCTGACTTTCCCTGCAGTGCCACCACCAGGTGAGAGTTCTAACTTATTCTGTGAATTATCTCAACATCGACTGGTGGCCCGGGACACATCTTATTAACCGAGATGTTTAATGGTTCCCATGTGATGAGGCCTACTGACATTGATGATCCCCTGACTCTACCTCTAGCGCCACAGGGAGGTTGACATTTGTGGTTTTGAGTGAAATTACTGATTTGCCATGAAATTAGGAACAACAAAATAAATGTCACCCCCAGGATTAATTGTAATGCCTTTAGTTATTTTCTGACAGTCATCCAGCGCCACCACCAGGTCACAGTCTCAGTTTGTCGAGGGAGTTATTGTACTTTTTACTGCACCATGTGTCTGACCGCTTCACATTGATTTATTATTATATATCATTATTAACACAAACTATAAACCAACCAATACATTGATATGTTATCATGGATAAAGAGCAGTTTAAGTCATTAAATGAGCTCCTCCATTACCAGCTGCAACATAAAGGAACACATTAATGCATTCAATGTTATATTATTCTGAAACGGGCCATTCTGCATTATGAGTACTTTTACTTTTAGTACTGTAGGTTTAATCTGAAGCTAATACTTTTGTACTTTTACTTAAGTAAGCATATATACGCAGGACTTTTACTTGTAACAAAGTATGTTTAACTCTGTAATGGTACTTTTACATAAGTAAAAGATCTGAATACTTCCACCACTCATGATACTTTGTGTACCGACCGAAATTAGTCCGTTTTATCGAGCATATAAATATTTTAAGTTTACTTTCGTCATATTCCTACACCTGTGTTCTAAAGACGGAAATGAAAGCAGCATGTCGAAATATCAAATATTGCCAAAAGGAGCCAAGCTGCATTCACATTATACGGGAACATGAACTGCACGTTTAGTTTTTGCTATTTCTTCTTTATTATTCCCAAATGAAATAATTAATTGCAGACATTCGGTCACTGGAGGAGAATCATAGAAGGAGCTACGGCCATTGACGACAGCACTGCAACACAGCGAGTAATGTTATCGGTACCACCTGTGTTCAACAGGTCAACATGTCTACTGTGAAAAGATCTGCTCAACTTTAGTATCCTAGCATGTTCATATTCCCCAAACTAAAGATTAAAAACATGTTTTAGATTTTAAAATGTTCAGATGAGACTTGATGAACCAGGTATGCGGTTACTAGTGATGTAAACATCTAAGACCTGATGATGGACAAATGAAAGACAGAAACAGACCATGATTGATACGTTTCTTTTTAAAACTTGTTGCAGCTACGGGTGACAAACGGAACTCCTCTCATTGAACATGAATAACTCGACGTAACACCAAAGACAGACAGTAGCAAGCTTCCAAAGACAAGTACACACTTCCTCCCATACAAGTTTATTCACAGAAAGCAAAAAATAAAAATAAAGACACAGGTTTAAAACAATGTTAAGACCAAGCCTCAAAATCACTGACACATGAGATCAGTCATTATGTGTCAAATATTTATTCCTTTAAAACGTTTATTACTGATTAAATTCATGTAGGGAAAAATGAATAGTACATCTCTTTTTCTCCAGTGTACAGCAAACCACAGCTGACGAGTGTGTTTCAACCACACGGGGCATGTTTTACACATGCACAGTTTGGTGTGCTAATTATGTGTGTATGTTCTATACTGAATATAAACACACAAATATATTTATATATACATACACGTAATGAATAGAAATGTGGGATTTGATACCATTCCTAGGCCCTGGAGGTGACAGGATCCCAAACCGGCTGCCAGAGTCTGCCCAGAGGACGAAAACTAAACGCAACCAAAGAGAAGCTCGGCTCTCCGTTCACTACTCTCCCAAATTCAAAAAAAAAGAAATGTGTCAGTAACAGAAGCTTCGGCCTCTGACAAACCCTGGCTGTGCACAGAAAGAGAGCTCAGGCCCCAACACACTGGGATCCAGAGCTGCAGTCCATCTCCATCTGTTCTCACATTAACAGCCACACTCACCGCGGAGGAGGCCTGAAACACTGTGAGGTAACACTTCAATTGAACAGGTAGAAGGGGGGGGGGGGGGTGACATGTTTAAAAGCAAAGAAAAAAACATGACATCAGACTTTAACATTAGTCAACTGTTTAGAATAATCTGCAAGCTGAGAAAATACAGTAAATCCTGGACAGTGTAAGATGCATGTCAGGCATAACCTTTGACAGAACCCTTCAAACAAAGTGTTACATGCTCACAAAACACAGTCGGCTACGATTTGGACGACCACGAGAACAGTTTCCAGAGCAGGAGCCTCCTCGATGAACCAAATGCAGCAGGTGAGTCCGTCGCTGTGAGAGGGGCTGATATGTGTGTGTGTGTGTGTGTGTGTGTGTGGTGGGGGGGGGCATTAGGGAGAGGGAGGGCAGCCCTGAGCACTTCCTGAGGACTTAACAGGTTCCCATCAGATCCTGATTCACTCTGCCTCATGGCCAACCAGGCGCCTCTATGGCAACAGTCCAAATGAGGGGCACCACTGAGCTCCTATTTAGTTTTTTCTAGAATATTGGCAGTATCGTTGTTGTATCCTTTTTTCTTTTTTTTTTTTCCCAAAAGGTGGAGGTAAAGGTTTAAAAGCAAAGAGTAGTAAGACTGCAGTGAACGGTGCTTTCAGAGAGGGTTCAACTGCTCTGTCGCACTTTAAAAAAAAGAAAGAAAAGGAGACAAAAAAATAAAATAAATTCTTGTTGGCTCAGCACTATTGGAGGTTAAAGGATGGGAAGATTGGCAAATATAGACAAAGAAAAACAAACCGTGAAAGGTCACCAGTTCTGTCCGTCGGATTAGTTGCTAAAGGTCGTCTACCAATCGTCATCATCAGTGTGTTTTTTTCCCCCGTAAGTCAAATAAAACAAAAATCTAACAGTTCATGATCTCTCGGCCTGAGTCGTGGGAACAAAGGTGTCTGAAATGTTTTAACTCTGTAGAGCGGTGGTGCGACCTCCACTCTCACTCAGACAAAAAAAACACCTCCCACCCCCCCAAAAAAACAAATTAAACTAGAAAGAAACAAATAAATCCAGAAAAAGGTGACCCCTCCTCCTCCTCAGGCGCAGAGTCAGACTCGACTCTGAATGTCCCGTGTGCAGTGGAATGAGAAGGAGATGAGATACTGAGTGGGGGGGTTATGTGGCGATAAATCGGAGCATTGTGGCGATCAGTTGTCGGCTCGCAGATCCTTTAAGAAAGGAGGACCTCAGGTCAATAGTGCCCATCTGCTCAATTCCAAATAAAACTTGATTTGACCTCTAATAAAATCTGTACACTGTTTTTTTGGAAGTCTTCATGATTAGTTTGTCCAAAAACGGGACATTTTTTTTCCATTTATTTTATTCTTTTTTTTAAATCTTTCACCGTATATTTATTAAATCTTTATCTGCTCTTTTAATTTAGATGCTCTGAGTCCTTGTGTGTATGCATGTGTGAAGAAAAGACGCCGCCGGCCTTTTCGTGGATGGCTTCCGAGGTTGCTAGCAGCACTTCTTCTTTCGTTTACTGTTCCGGGTGAGTTTGACCACGTCGTTCTGTTGCTGCTGCTGCTGCTTGGCGAGCACCTCCTTCTTGGCTCTTAGCACTAGCTCTGTGATGCAGTTGAACATCTGCAGGAGAAGAAAACAGACAGACATCGTGTGGTGAGTACGGCAACGAGACTGTAGGAAGAGACCGCTTCAGTGCTCAAAGACCACTGGCTGAAATCTGCGTGTGAAACTAAATCGGCCGTTTTTTGTCATTTTTAATGCTTTTTCATGTTGAATGACATATTTACAAGAAACTTATGAGCACTCCTCTGGTAAACACAAGATTGATAGCGGTGCTTTTGTGAGATTCTTAGTGGAGAAACTCTGTTTTACTGATCTGTTGATTAAATCAACTGAACAAAATCGTATGAGTGTTGAGTCGACAAAGAATTTCTGTGATTGAGGAGGTCGACGCCACTTTCTGTCCGTTCAACATGAAGCGCCAGCCAACGGCTAGTTAGCTTAGCTTAGCTTAGGATAAAGTCTGGGAAAAGGTGACAACAGTTGGCTCCATCCAAAAAGGTATAAAAAATATAAACTCTGCTCATTATTACATTACATCTTGCTTGTTTAAAAAGGTCCAGTGTGTAGGCTTTAGGGGGATTTATTGGCAGAAATGTAATATAATATTCATAACTACGTTATACTGCACAAAAGACATTCTTATATGTAAAAAAAGAGTCATCACAATATGTGGTTCTACAGGAGTTATGTGCTGGACTCTCTGAAGTCTCCGCTGGTTAAAAAAAAAAAAAAAAACTTTAGTTGATTCCAGAAAGTGTAGCTCCCAAAAAGGATTCCTTTAAGGATCGATGAGCCATACTGAGCAGCAGCACGCTGGCTGGTTCATGCCTTCAGCGGAGCTGCTCTGCATACCAGACATGACAAACCGCTGCGCACAGAACACGCCGTCGGTCTGAGACAACAGTAAACAATGAGTTACCTCTTCAACGTTGATGTTCTCTTTTGCACTCGTCTCAAACAGGTTGATTCCCATCTGCTCGGCGAACTTCTGCGCGTCAGTCGTCTCGACCACCTTGGAGTTGGGGTCGTCGTTTTTGTTTCCCACTGAAAATAGAAAGTATTGCCACGGTGATGTAACAGGAGCTAAGTTGGGAACAATCATATAATGCCTGCAAATAAAACAACGTGTGCACTAGATCCAAGGTGTATTTTTAGGCGACGGGGGCCGAGATGACAGCAGCGCCTGGACCTTTTTTTTTTTTTTTAACGCTGACATGTGCACACTCACCTAATATTCGGCACACGTCGTCACAGTTCTGGTTGATTTCGTGTAGCCATCGTTTGACGTTGACGAAGGACTCTGCACTTGTGACGTCATAGACCACTATGACCCCATGCGTTCCCCTGTAGTATCTGAACATGCAGAGAGAGAGAGAGACACGGTCAGCCTTTGACATTAGGTAACCCTGAACGCCTGAACACCACATGTTATGAACTAAGTGCATGACAATGAGTTGGTAAGCCACTGAGACCAGCATCCCCCCACCAATGTCCAGCAGTACACCAGACAGCAGAGGTGGATGGCTACGTGTGTGTAAGTCTGTGTGTGTGTGTGTGTGTGTGTGTTTGAGCTCAGTGGACGTGGATAGAGAACCATTAACTACCAAACACACACAGCAGGCGTGTGGGGCCCCAACCTGCAGTAAAACTCTGCACAAACAGGGTAATAAAATGTTAATAAAATGGACTTTTCCTTCACAAATCACCAATCAGGAGGCGCCCTTATGGCCTCTGGGTTTCAGGCGCTGATCATGTGACCTCCCTAGTTCGAGTCCCACTGGGGATTCTTGTTGCCTGTCAGAGTTTTTTTCATTAGATTTTGGATTATTGCAGAAAATAGGATCTGTGGCAAATAAACATGTGGGATGCTTGCATGTTTTGTTTAGCAGGATATTCTTCACAAATGGACACCACTTTTGTGATTTTTAAAGCGTAAATTCAATCGCCACAGGTCAAAAGACAATGTTAGGCAATAAACGAACAACACCATGGTCACATGATGTCACGTCACCACCAGTAACGTCGTAAAACAAAAGTTAAAATCTCTCACGCTTGTGTTAACCACAGACCTTATTTCAGGCATCTAACCAAACGTAGCCGGAGGATCTGACATACAGCCGCCACCTCAGGCCAGTCCGCCCGAGTGGTCGGAGCGGGATTCTGCTTACGATCCAGCTTCACTGTGAAAACTGTTGAGGAGGTAATGAGGCACCACGCCACTCTGCTTCAGCACAGTGAACAGTCAGACAAAATAGGCCGCCTGCTTGGTGGAGGGATTCCTGCAGAACTAGGACGGCCGTACTCCTCAGGGGCCGGAGCGTCAGCAGCACTGCAGAGGATTTCAAGCTTTCTGGCTTGTTTTGGTGTTTGAAACAACACTGCTGCAGCGGTGCTAGTGCGTTATATCAACTATCTAACACGCCCTGCTGGCCTTGTTCTATACAACGCTCACATGGCGTGGACAGTGGGTTTAATAGGTTTTAATTCAAGTGAGAGAGGGTAAGACGACATCAGAGCAGAGAGATACGGTGAGACACTAAAGCACGACTGATATTTAGAATTATTCCTCTCAGTTCTACTGAGCTTTATGGCGTCTTTCAGGTCACTCTCACCTGGGTTTTCACGAGCAAGTCAGTCAGTCTAAAGCCCAACTGTTCACTACCTGCTCAGCACCAAACAGCAGACAGACACAGTTAGCGGCCAGCAGGTGGCAATTTGATTCTTCAAATTCAAAACTTGTGGTTATGACCATGCAGATAGTTTTGATTATCTATCTCTTAGATTTGGAGGGGAAAGTATTTTGTTTGTGTTGTTCACAGCATTGATTGTCTATCCAAAAATATGTCTCTGTTGGTCTGAATAATCAACAGATCTGGCAGTTAAAAGTTTTCATTGGAACTACTTCCCTTCAAAGAAAATTTCCCAATGTAAACTTTTTTTATCCAGAGCAAAAGGGACAATGTTCTGTACAGAGTTGGTGCTGTTGAATTATTACAACACTTTTATTACTACTACTTTTACCAAAACAATCAAGAGAATCGAAAGAAGCTCTAACTTCCGATTTCACTGGGACTTTAAAGCTTCAAAACGTTCCCTTAGAATAAAACGGATCTAAAAACAGTCACCTGCAGGCTAACTGCTACTGCGTCCTCCCTACTAAAGTAATCCAGTTTTATTCATTAGCACTGTGCTGTGAGCCGCAGGAGTCACGGCAAAAGATGCGGTGTGTTTCCAAAGCTTGCCCAACAGGGAAAGTGTTTCCTTTCAAGAGTAATGAGCAGCTGTGATGTGACAAAAAATGTTTGGATTTAGATTAGCTGAAGGGGCTCGTGTTGGACATGTGTACTTCTACGAGCGGGAACTCCTGCTCTTGTGTCGGGAAATAATACAACAATAATAATAATAATAATAATATGGGTTCAACAATTAACCGGTACGGACCAGAACTAGCACAGGACAGCAGTGTGTGACACACACACACACACACACACACACACACACACACACACACACACACACACACACACACTAGAAGCATGAGAGCAGCCCCTTGCCTTCATGTAGCACCACAGAAGACCAAGAGCCTCCCTCTCACATCTGTAATTAAGACGTGTGGGGAATTCCACCCAGTTTCATAGCGCAGCACCGACTCATTCTAGTTGTCTACAAACTGTTTCCTCAAATAAAACCCTAATCTGAGGACCGCAAAAATCCTTTCTTGGTTTCAGATTTGATACCCTGATAAATGTGCTTGTGTGTGGATCTACTTACGTGGAGGTGATGGTGCGGAAGCGCTCCTGCCCCGCCGTATCCCAGATCTGTAGCTTCACCTTCTCCCCGTTGATCTCCACCGTCCGGATCTTAAAGTCCACACCGATCGTGGTGATATAGCTACCTGCAAACACGCACACCGACACAAAATCAACGTTATGACCTCCAACGGCAAAGTAGAAAAGTCTTGAAATGACGCCACAGTGTCTGAGGTGCAACCACACACCTGAAAACGTGTTGTCTGCAAATCGCAGGAGGAGACTGCTCTTCCCCACTCCTGAGGAGGAAACACAAGCACAGGATGAGGTTAAGAGTAAAGCAGGTTTCCAAAAACACAAAGAAAACGAGTGCATTCTTTATATTTGACTTCAAACTAAATACTACAGTTGTCCCGAGGACAAACGGCTGCAAGCCGAAAACAAGATGTCCACCGTTGCTGTAACCACTGAGCACCTAAAGATTTAGTTATTCAAAACGTACACACAGTAATACCTGTTCCACTGTGTACAGAGTGAAGGATTTAAAGTAAGCAAGGCTACACCAACACGTTCATTTAAGGCGTTTTGATGACGCTTTTACCTGCAGAAGCTTAATCAATGCAACAGAGGAGCAAGCGGCTGCAGTTGGGAAGGCTTGCATCAAAGCCACAAAGACAAGACAACAAACGTAAGAGATTTATCTATCTGAGTTCCTAAAATTATCGTGCACGACAATAAATAGGTTTTAGGACGAAATAACAGTCACAGGAGATGACAGGAGAGGACAAAGAAGAGGGAGATGAAAAAGGGAAATAGATGAGAGGGATCAGTGATGTCGTCAACAAGACACGTTGTCAGGTTACAGCTGGAAGTTATGAAAGTGACTCTGCTGCCCAGCCTGGGGCGGGACTCGACCTACAGCCCTGTTACTCAGCCTACCTATTGTGTTATTGTCATCTCGTGTTTGGTCCCAACATAAAAGATCTCAGGTTCCTGTGGTCTCCAAGCCACAGAGTTTTGTTCAAACAAACGGCAAAAGCTTCAAAGCAGAAGAGAGATCATCATCTGTTTGTACTTTGTAAGCTTTAATATTCTATCCCGTTTTTATGCTAAACAAGTTGTGTCAAGTCGCTCTCCATGAGCAGATCTATCACGTGCTGCTGTGGTGCAGCTTGGAGATCCGGTGTGCTGGAATATCTGATTCTCAGCAACAGATAAGTCCTCATGAAGCTGAGGAAGAGGGGCAGAGGTCAGAGCATCTTTTCCTAAATAATCTTTGTGCAGCACTACGGACACTTGTACATCCATGCTGCTGCAGCTGAGGGGACACTGGCCTCTGTGTGTGAGTGGCAGTGAAGGGATTTCTGTGGTGTCTTTCCCTCCACTGTGAGCAGCTGATGGGGTAGTGCCAGGATCGGGGTTGTCAATGAATGCAAAGATCATTGCCCACAAAAGAAGTGCTGCAGGCTGAGGCTATACTCTACTATACTGAGGGTGGAGCCACATTTAAAAAAAAAGGCATGTTTTCACTTTAATGGGGCGACACAAGAGCAGTCCTTATCAGTAGAACATTATGCATCTACCTGTGACATTGTTTGCCATGTATTTTAACATAACAGAAGCTTAACACGGGTAAGACAACCACACAGTCAATGGTCTTTGAACCTCAGCAGCTGGGCTGTAGTATTACTCTTAATTCAAACGACAGTTGTGACACTAACCACTTTGTGGTGTCACTTCACTTTACTTTGACTGGCTGGATGCAAACTGGAGAGACTGCAGTGCAGCATTTCTCCACTATCAAGCAGCTAGCACCATCATGCTAGCTAGCTAGCTAAATAACAAACAGCGTTTCAAGCACAACCTCACTTAGCTGACTTAACGCGTTGCAGCAAACATAAGAGGCTTTATCGCATGTATGAGGACCACAACTTATTGTGATATTAGCTTTTCAATTCAATTAACGTTAGCTAACAGTTAGCTACATAGCCAAGACTGGAAGTGTAATGTTAGCCTAACTTCCAACTAGCTAAAACAGCTAATAGGGGATACAAACTAGAGGCCAAATTAGAGGAGCATGGGTATCCCGTTACGGTTATTTGGGTTACAGTGTGTGTTTTGTTGTAGAGGTAAAATAAATGCCTCTGCCGATATGAGAACAGGACTAGCAGATCTTCGAGGGACAAACCCTGAAGATCTGGAGGCGATATCCGGCCTGATCGCCTGACATGCCCACAACCTCCGCCCTGTCAGCGCCACAGAAATATGGCGGATGTGTACAATTCACCAATGATTTCAATGCAGAAAATAGAAAATAACAAGTTATAAACGCATCGTAGAAGAACAACACGGCATTAAAGCTGCATTTCTTCTTCTCCCCTTAGAGAGAAAAACAAAAAACAAGACAGGGCCCACTTCCCGTCCCGCATCCCCGGCGTCGCCTTACCGCTGTCACCGATGATGAGCAGCTTGAAGAGGTAATCGTAGTCCCTGGCCATGCCGGTAGCTGGTGGCTCACCCCCGCCTTGTGCCGCTTTGCTCCGTTTGCTGTCCGACCTCTCGGCTCGTGTAAAAAAAAAAATATATCACCAGCCTCCAGATCCCCTGGTACGAAAGCAAACGACCACTACCAATACTAGAAACTGCTAGCCCCCCCGAGCCGGCGGCGTTTTTCTGGGGGTTTCGCGGCGTCAGCAATCCTCTCCCTCCGCTGCAAACAGCCGGAAACTCCGCTTCCTTCTCTTGATGGAGCTGCACCCAACTCTCACCCGGCCTCACTGCGCACGCTCCAGCTACAGCACTGCCGTCCCATCCCATTGATGAACACCAACCTCATGCTACTAGAAGAGCAAGGACCGTACCGTTGATTAACATATACAGGCAGGATCCAATAAATAAATGGATCCTTTAAAAAATCTTTAAAAACTATTTAGACCAAACTATATACACACTGACAACCACAGAATATATTAAATCCACCCCATCCCTCTATTAACACTTATCAGATTTCTGTCACCCCATAGAAATGGTTAATATGTCCAAGCAACATAACATACATTTGAAACATTTTGCTTCAGATATTCATCCGCGTCTCTCCTTTATGACGATGGTGCCTTTAGAGCCCCAAACAAGATGGAGTGCTTCAGACAGCAGAGGTGACACTCCAGGAGGGTTACAGTTACTACAAATCCCCCTGTATATATATATATACATGTGGTTTGTCTGCATAATCCTCTGTACTGACACTTTATATAATCTTAAATGTCAGTAGGTAGTGCACAGAGGAATATGTGGAGTGACTTTAAGGCGTGATGAAAGTCTGTGACCCCTGACCCCACCCTGAAGAAAACCGGTTTCCAATATTTCACACTACATTATGAAATCAAGATCTTTTTATTTTGAATTGCTTTTTTACAACCGTATCACTGACATAAGAATGTTTTTTATTCTTATAAGAGGTTGCTTTCCCCTCCAAACAACTCTCACACACAAAGTCCAAATAAAAGTTAAAGACAGGGGTGTTTCATTACAGCAGCATCTTAAATGCTTGAAATCCTTTTGGTAAAATAAGTAGGAAAACATTGAAACATCAAAACAGAATTGGCATCGTGTCTTCCTAATGTAGTTCAGTACAGGAGGATAACCTGCATATTATTAGATAAAATTAAAAAAAAAAAAAAGTTATAAATTGGGCATAAAAGCCGCTAAAACAATGACAAAAGAGAAAAGGGGGGAAAAAAAAGAATGTGTTGGGAAAACACTACCCAACTCAGCCTTGGTTCATGAAAAGCAACATGGGCCTGTGTGGTGAGTGTGTGTTGGATTGTACAGTGGGGATCTGCAGAGAGCGTTTCACAGCCCAGTGCTGCTCCATCACGTCAGGATGGTGTCGTCTATCTCTTCATTGGAGTCCGGCAGGCTGATGATTTTCTTCAAGGACCGACGGTGACACTCCGACAGCAGGTCGTTACTTGCCGAGTCCAAAATGGCGGTAATACTCTGAAACGTAGAAAGAGCAAAAAGTATAAATTAGAAAAACGTTTTTTTCCTTTATACATTATCTACATCTGTAAATGATAGTAGACGGTCTGTAGTCTGACCTGCATGGTTTCCTCTCCCTGTCGGAGTCGCAGCAGGTTGACGATGGTGTATTCGCTCTGAGCTCTCACGCTGGTGTTCTTGTCCTTGGTGTTGTCCAGCAGACTCTTCAGTAGGGGCTTGATGAGACTGGCCTCCATCGAGGGTGTAGCGGGCTCTTTGAACACCCACCACAGCACCCGCTCTGACACCAGTCTGATGTCACTGGACTGGTTCTGAAGACACTGGGTGGCAACAGATAAAAACAGACTGTTGAAGCAGGTACTCGTCACAGTATTCATCTTTCTATACATACCCTGTTGTTTTCACGTGTATCTACGTATTTACAGCTACTTGGTATTACTTCCTGCTACTAATACAGTACAAATACTACCCTGGTAATAGAGTAACACCCCAAGTAAGTAGAATTCAAATTGGTTGCCAACACTGTATAATTTGCACAAAGCCAGAACCAGAAAAGGGAAGTAAATAGCCTGTTGTATGAAACAGTTCCTGCTTTACCTTGACAAACTGTGTGATGATGCGCTGGGAAACACTACCGCCTCCCTCTGTTCTGAGATGATGCCTCATCAGGTATCCCATCGCTCTGATCCCACTGGTGGCAATGGGAATCTGGAAAAAGAACATAATCACAGTAACTACTGACGCACATGAGAGCAACAGGGATTAACATACAATGTGACAGTAGAGGACACAGGACTGTTACCTATTCTAATAATGTTATATACGGTACGCTTTGTACATTAGAAGTTGTATTTTAGAAAGAAAACAGTGGCCATTTACTACAATCTGAAGCACTGGCTTTCTGAATGTCAGTGTGATTGACACCACTCTCTCGTCTGTATGGTAAAAATGAAGCTACAGCCAGGAGACAGTTAGCTTAGCTTAGCATAAAGACTGGAAACAGCCAGCTGGCTCTGTTAGAAGGTAAAATGTAAATGTAAGGTAACATGTAAATCTCACTAATTAACATGTTATATCTCGTTGGTTTGATCAGATTAAGCCAAGAAATTGTCGAAAATAAGGTAGTTCTTAGAATATCAAACCATTTCTTTAAAGGTGACTCATACAGACTATTCATTGCAGTCAGCTCATGACGGACATGAGGAAAATTTTGTTAAACTTTCTTCTCACCCTGTCAGCAGTGGCGTTGGTCAAAACGGTCTCTGTCACCGTATCACAGTATTCCTTCCCACACAGCTTCTCAGGAGCAGACTTGATGGCTATGGCCATGGCCAAGCTACGGCCATGACGCACCATCCAATCAACACCGGACACATCGGCTACAGGGAGGAACAACATCTATTAGCTCATGCTCTCACTGCTCTGCTGATGCACAGGGAGCAGCAGAAACACACAGGGCAAAGTCAAACTTTCATGAAACAAATACCAAAATCTAACTGTAAACACATTTATAAAAGGCACATGAAAAATACTATTTGTGCTCAAACCAAGCAAAACACACATTTACTAAATCACTATTATTATTACAGTCTGTACACCAAGTCAGTTGTTGTAATAAACAGCAATTAGGGGGAAAATGAAAATAGAAAGCCCAACATTATGCACATAATGTGGGACGTGATGTGACGATAACTTGGCATAGGAATACCAACCTAAGACGTGCTGAAGTAACACACTCTTCAGCTCCTCTTCTGACAGGAAGGCACACAGCTCACCGACACAGCCGGCTGATGCCATACGCGTCGCATCCTGCACGCACACAGACACAGACAGACACACACACACACACACACACACAGACAAGACAGACACAGACAGACAGATTGAGTGTCATTTATTGTCATACTGACAGAGGCTCAAAACCACATTTTTAGAAAACCACATCCTCTCTGCCTGACTTCCGTTTTCTACTGTGATCACAGAACAAACTACACCCCAGAACAACTGTCTGTCAAATTCTAAGTACTCATACGTTCATACTTTGTTCTTTCATATGTTATCACTTCATGTATTCAGCAGCTTTTACAGGGCTCGGGGTGGAAAAACCGGCATGTTGCCACAGATAAAAATAAATAATCTTCTCTACATCTGCTCCTCCTGTCATACCTCATCATGTCCCAGCATGCCGAGTAATGTGGTGGTGATGTTCTTGCGGATGGTTGGGTCCACCTTTGATCCGGCCCCCTGGATGACGAACCTTAAGGCTTGGAGCATAGTCTCCCTGTGAGAGCGGTAAAGAGCACAACGCAAGCATGAGAACGAGCTTTTACAAAATAATATAAATATCATATAAACACCAATCTAGATATTCAAGAGTTTGTAACAAATAACTATATATTAATAACAATACATTGGCTGATAAATACATTTTTAACATAAACAAATAACACAAACTCTCTCGAGGTTCTCTCTCATTAGAGAACCTCGACCTTTATTTATTAAAAAAAAATAAGCTTGTCACTGCTCTCTGGTGGACAAGCTATGTAATGGTGACACAATTTTTAAATAACCAAAAAGATATATTTTTAATAAATAAAGGTCGAGGTTCTCTAATGAGAGCAAATCTCAAATATTTGTCAGAATTGGGAGACCTGCACTAGAGTACCTCAAAGGTAGTGGACAGTAGTGGACTGATGCATTGTATTTTACTAGTAAGGTTTAGATTTGTTCTTTTTCTCTCTGTATTTGTGAAGATAATTGTAGCTGAGTTGCTCAGATGAGACCGTTTGTATTATATTGAAAAATCTTAAAATAGAGGTTTTAAAAATGAAGACAGTGTCCATTATTTCACAACAAAAAAAAAAAGAGTGGAAAGCCTGAAAGATTATACATAGTTTGTATCACAGTGATATATTGTTTTTAATATACACGACTTTCAAAGTAGTCAGGTCGCTACACTGTTCTGTTTTCTTGAATAATGGGCCCATCCTTTAGTGTGGGGGGTCTGGTTTATTAATAGCAAAATGATTGTTTAGTTGACAGAGCAACCTGATTAAAGTCTCCTCTAACTTGCAGATGTCACCATTAGTCTGCTGTATGAGTGCTCACCTGACTCCTGAGTCCTCAGCGTTGCGGATGGCAGACAGCTGCTCGGTGAAGAGTGGGTCCACCTTGGTGTGGATGGAAACCAGTTGGCCCAGAGCCTCAGCGGCCTTCAGCCTCACCCCACGGCTCGAGTCCTGCAGGGCCTTCAGGAAGGTGGTCTGCAGCTGAGGCAGGAAGGGCTTCAGGGCAATGCCCACCTGGAGGAGGATTACAGTCCAGAAGTTAGAGCCAAACACTGTGACTTAGCCACCTGACTGCTAATGACGGTGTCTTGAAAAGTATTCGGCCATTTACAGTTTAGATGCCGGTACAGACCTTTGCCAACAGCAGGGTGAGCGTCTCCAGCAGAGCGGTCTTCACCGTCCAGGCAAAGCGGTCTCCCAAGATACGAATGAGCGGGCCAGTGATGTTGACGACAGAGGGCCGCAGTGCCTCAGGGGAGGTCAGTTTGATGACCCCTCCTAGTGCTTTCGCCGCCTCTTCTTTCTGCTCAGGGCTACCAGTGAGGACACCTTCTCTCAGGATAGGCAGGATGCAGGTCACACCCTGTGGAAACAAAGACAATAACAAATATTCCCATTACTGATTGATCTGCCAATTAATGTTTTGTGATTAACTATTTAATTGCTAAGTCTCTATCATGTCAGAACATTGTTAAAATCGACCATTATAATTTCCCGGAGCCCAAAGGGACATCTTGCTTCTTTTCTCTGATCAACAGTCAAGAACAAAAAAATCTAATTTGCAATGCTACTAAACCAGAGAGCAGCAGCAAATCCTTTTTGGTATTTATGCTTTATAAAAGGACTTAGAGGTGCTAAATTAGAAATACAAGAACCAAATCACCTTGCTGTGAGTTTACTGCGTCAGGAGGAACCTTCTTACCTTCTTGGGCAGACAGAAACCAGGCAGGTGCTGACCCTTCACGTCAGCAGCTACTGATTTAATGTCTCGATGCAGATCATCGATCATAGCCAGCTGGCTGCTTGCATCCAGTTTCTATACAAGAAAAACAAACACTTGATTCATGCACTGACATTTACTTATTGATTAACACATAATAAAAGTACTGATCTGTACAAATATCAACACACCTTGGTAATGGAGTTGATGGTGTCCCAGCTCTGAGACAGGATTTCTGTGTTAGAGTCATTGAGGAGGCGGATGAGGCCTGAGAGCAGGTTGCGAGTATGGTTACTGTAGTCCAGGCGGGTACGGGCAAAGTAGGCATTGAGGATGGTGACGGCAGCCTGTCTGAGGCCGGGGTCAGCGCCACGCGTGGCCTCCAGCAGGTCGTCTATGATGATCCGCTGGCCCACTTCGTCCTCCACCGAGAGGATCACTGTTTGACAGTTGCACAACTCCTGAAGCAAAAACAACACAGTATGAGGAAGGAACAAAAGGCTCACACACACAGTAGGTATCCTAGCTTGTGAATCCCAGCATTACCTGTGCTTCGTCTTCTGTTCCCAGCTTTCCTTTGAGGGAGGAGAGAAGGGCGGAAAGGATGACCCCTAGGTGGCGCGTGAGAGCGTCTCCGGCCACGGCGGACAGGAAGGCCAGCACACGGGTGTTCACAGGAGGAGCAGTCAGCTGGAACAATCAACCTTAGTTAGATACAGCCAGACGCAACAATAAGGCCTAATAGAGTCAACTTTGACTATCAGACTTTACCTTGGGAACCAAGTAAGGCAGCACAGAGCGACTCTTCACGGCCATGACTTGCTTCAGGCCATCCAAAGCAAACGCAGCAGTCTCCTCGTCATCCTGGGAAAAGACGTGTGTATTAAAAGCCAGACTGAAAACAATTGAATGCTATCTGTGTTACGTTTGTGTCTTCCTCGCTCCCTCACCAGCTGTTTGAGCAGAGTAGGCAGGATGTCATCCAGCGCCTGGTAGCCGATGGTCGCATGAAGCTGCTCAAAGGTTTTGGCTGCAGCCTCTCGGACTTCCTCCAGAGGGTCGCAGAGCGCCTTCCTCACTGTGGGGACCAGTGACTCAGAGAAGACGAGCACCTACAGCACAAACACCGTCAGGTTAATGGTGTTTTATGTTTTTTATTATCAGACTCTTGGCCTAAGCTAGATTTAAAAAAATAAGAAAATAAATAAATTGACCCGGTTGTCCGATGGGTACACACCTTGAAGCCCAAAGTTTTGTTCTATTGCTTTTTGTATTTGGATTCAAAACTGAAAAGCAATTCACTTTTACACAAAATGAAAGAAATAGGTAAAATAATCCAACTGTTAAACCCAGAAACCCAGGCTGCTTATTTCTATCTATTATTTTTGCAAAGGTTAAGACATCTGTACTTGAATGCACTGCTCTATATACGATACTTTGAGTGTACATACGCTAAGACATGATTTAAAAGCCAGATTTTTTTTTTATTATAATATGTATTTGGTTGTGTTTAGTAATGACAAACTCGATCTAATCAATTAAACAATGATAAGAAAATACCCTTTTCAGTGAAAACTTATTTTGCTTATTAAGAGGCTTAATTGCATTTCTCTTCTCACTTTTAGAAGAGAGGGAACATAAAATTCCTGGTTTAAACTAATCTGCTTCTTTAAAAGTAGTCTATAAAACCCCCCAAATGAACCTTAATGACATGTTTTTACGATTGCAGCTTTGAGTCCTGGGAACAGCTCTGGGCTCAAACTGTGTTTGTGGCGTCTCTCCTGCCGCAGGCAACGATAACCTTTAACTCAATCCCTGTGCGTTACAGCGTCTGCGTGACTCACCGCATCTTTGCTGGTGGACTTCATGATCTCACTGAGGCCGATGCAGACTCCCTGCCTCTCGTCACTCTTGTCAGAGCGCAGTCCCTCCTCCAGGATGGGAATAATCTCAGGGAGAATCTTCTCCCCCAGTTTCCTCACCAGATCTCCCAGCGTTCGAGCAGCGATCTAAAACCACAGTGACACACGGCGTCAGTAAAAGGCTCGTTGGAGGTATAAACCAGGGAATATATAAAAGCAGTGGGCTTGCAAGGTTCAAAGGAGTAATACCGTTCTCTTGTCAGACCAGGTGGAAGCCAAGAAGCCCAGCAGCAGAGTGAAGAGGGTTGGGAGGATCTCTCGTAGAGTCCTGGGGGTGTTAGAGACCACGATCTTCCACACGTGGAGGGAAGCCTGTCGAACCACCAGCTGAGTGTCTGAACGGCCCATATAGAGGCCAGAGAGGACACGATTACGCCGCTCGGCACCAAGAGCTCCAATGATTGCCTGGAAGAGAAAAGGTCAGAAACATTTTATACAGACCAACACCACACTGCTGTGATGGCAAGTAGAGATATAACAAGGAGCCAACTTCCTTCTGTAGAGGAATTCTTTCTCTTTTATGTAGGAAAGAAATGAGTTCATACTTTATTGGATGCAGCTGTTCCAAAGTTGTCATCCTCGCAAGCGGTCTCCGTGGTCATCTTTCCTGTCACTCCAGAGATATGGAACAACAGATCTCCAAGCAGCTGCACAGAGCTGAACCTGCAAAAACCCCAACGAGGAGATGGAACGCACAACTGGTCAATATAAGAGTGACGTTTATTCAACCGCTGAGGTGTTACGGCGTTTTTAAAACCGACCTGATTCTCCACAGGTCATCAAACAGGCCCTGCTCCAGCTCAGGAAGCAGCAGAGCGATGGCAGTCTCAGCAAACATGCTGATGATGCGCTGGCCGGCTCGCAGTGCCGTGTCTCTCACATATTCATTCTCATCAGCCAGAGCCTGGTGGACAACACACACAGTGGAGGAGCAAAGGTTCAACAGCCTGAATGTTTCCAGGTGAATATACCTGCTGGACCCGGTATTTTTAGTATGTGTAAAGACCATGTACTGAAACATGGATGAACACATAATCCAACATATGAAAGAATAACATTGGGGATCCTGAGAAAAGGACAAGAACATTCCCAGGAAGTAGTCATTTTAAAATCACAGGAAAATCTTCGACCCCAGTAAGAGCAGTGAAATGTGATTCACGGCACAATGCCCCCCCCCAAAAAAAGCTTTGTGGTCATAGCAATACCTTGAGAATGCAGGGAATGATGGGCCCAACGTAGGGAGTAAACCTGTCTCCAAAGGTGAGGGGCAGGTAGATGAACATCATGATGTAGCCGTCTCTGACGTGGGAAGCGATGTCTACCTTGCTGGCTGTTTGCACCACATCTGGCATCAGCTTGTCCAGCTTCTCCACTCCCAGTCCAGCCATCACCTCCGCCAGACCTTAAGACACCCAGATACAAATCATTCAGTGAGTCATTGAGAGCACGTCAGGAACAACACAGAGACAAGAGTGTAGAGGAACCGACCTTGTGCGGCTCCAGAGCGATCTACAGAGCTCTGTTCAGAGGCCAGTGTCTCCATGAGCCACGGCAGCAGGTCATCGAAGCAGGATTCACCCATCCCCTTCACCATGGCACCCAGGGCTTTGGCTGAGACCGTACGTACCTGGAGAAGAGAAGAAGAAAAAGCAGTTATAGCTTCAACTTAACACATACAGAGCACATATTCCTGTAGTTACTGTTTCTAACTAAACACACCTCAGGCACCGGGTCCAACAGGGAGGCTTTCAGTCCAGGAATAACACTCGGCAGGTAGGGTGACAGATCCTGGAAACGACAACACGTATCACACCATAAAACAAATACAATTCCTCAGAATAAACTAGTTTGAAGAACAAGTAAACATTTTATTTAGCTTTGATTTCAGTGTAATATGTAGACGGTGCTGTGTACCTTCTGGTCAGTGAGGGAGTACATGTTGCCAATGATCTGAGCGGCCATCTTGCGGGTGTCAGTGGAGCGATCCTGGAAGGCTCTCTGGACGATGGGCATGATGAGGGCCAGGGAGGGGGCGTCGATGAAGTGGACAAACTTGGTGTCCAGCAGCGTCTGCAGGCACGTCTGGGTCCTCCTGGACGGTTCAGTGAGAGCGTCCAGCAGGATCGGGGTAATGGCTAAGAGAGAGCATCGAACACTAGCTTACTAAACAGCAGTGGTAAACAAAAGTAGATTTCAGAACTGTACTTGTACTTTAGTTGCTTACCTAATTTTTTTTAGCATAGTTCGTAGTTTGTTCATGTCTGGTATTGTCTAAACAAATTATTTTCTGGCAGCATTTCTGAGCTGCTAACTAAATTGCTTTTACCGTGTTTTTTTTAGGATTAAGTTGTTAACTAGAGCAAAAAGGTGTTTACAAGAGCACAACGTTCTTCACAGATTTAGCCACTTAATCTTGCCCACAAAGTGCACCAGACTGATACATTTAACTAGAAAATGTACGTGATTGTGATTTTTGCCATCACTTACCCAGGATTTCTGGGTTGCGGATGACAGAGCCGATCAGGCGGAGGGCTTGCTGGCCGGCCTTCTGCACCTTCACATGGGAGTCCGTCAGCACCTCGGTCAGCTTGGGCACAATGTTGGGCAGGCAGGAGGACAGCTGCTTGGGTGCACAGAAAGCCATGGCACCAAGCAACTCCACGGAGCCTGGAGGAAAGACGGGAGTGAGTCACAAAGAGCTACTATTTGAGTGAACTTGGAACTTATTCAATTGAGACTGTCCTCATACGTGAAAACAAAAAAATCTAAATCATTAGCCAGTGAAACAACTATAATCACAATTGTAATCCACTAGACAAGGCTTTATAATATTCTCCCAACTTGTCAAAAAAGCTGCAGAGGGGCTCCTAACCTGCTTTAGTTCTCCAGGACTCCTCCTCTAGGGCCACCAGCAGGGAGGGGAGGACCAGCTTCACGCCGTGGGCGCTCAGGTTCCTCATCACAGCCTTTGCACAGTCATCTGCAGCCTGTTAGAAGAGGAGCAAGGGGGCTGAAACCTACACATTCTATCGAACGTTTCCTAAATGAGTGCATGTTTAATGGATTACAAGTTAAGCCAACGTTGCTATGTTTTAATGAGAACATACAGAAGCACTGGATAATGAAAAAAGACCTTTTGTAATTTGAAGCAAGGTACTTTGAGGATACATTTATGAAATGAGAAATGTAGATATTAGACGAAGGCTCTGGGATGTGATCTGCCTGCTCACCTCTCTGACGTACTGGTTTCCGTCTCCAAAGCAGAGCAACAGGTGTGGCAGCACATGGACCACATACGGCTCAAACAGCTTCCCCAACATGTTACACAGCATCTCAAAGGCAAACAGCGATCCTAGACAGAGACAAACAGTTGGTCAGTTTTTTTATTTTTTTAAAAAAAGAAGTAGCTCTAAATGTGGGCCAGTAAATGGTGGCTTCTGGTACTCGTGTGGTAGATACCAAAATATAGTCTGACATCCATCAATGTGTCTAAATTCATACAAAACCAAACGGTTCAATGGTTGCATAAACCTCACTGACCTTCCCTCCGTCTAAAGTTCTTCTTGTCCTGGATGGCGTCGGTCAGAGTGGCCATGATGTCCTGCTGTTTGAGAGCCAGGATCCCCAGACCTTTGACCAGGCCTGCCAGTCCGTACGCTGCCCCCTTCCTCTCTGCGTACTTGTCGCTCTCCAGCAGCAGCTGCAGAAGGTTCCTTACAATCCCTGCAGCGTCCTCCTTGATGGCAGGGACTAAAGGAGGTAAACACCCGGCCACTGACTCCTGGACCTGAAGAGGGATGACAAACCACATAATATGATGAAAAGTAATGGACTGTCAGCAAAGTGGGATCTGTACTTTAAAAAAAAAAGGCGACGATAGACTGCAATAATACAATTTCAACAATACAGGGTAAGTAGGGACGCAGGATGAGCGGCTTACCTGCTGTGAAGGTGTAGAGAGCGCAGTGATGAGCTTGGCCACAATGGGTTTGACTTTGGGGTCACTTTTATCCAGATGTTTGGCCAAGGAGCCCATGAGAATAACCACACTCTGACGGACAGAGTCGTAGCCGGCGTCCTGGGGGGCGTTCTTTAGAAACTCCTCAAACACTGGCAGCAGGGAGCTCACGTTGTCCTGTTACATAAGACGGGTGCATAAGGTACCGTGCAAGACATTAATGGTAATGTGATAAATAGTAGAACGCGTCTGTGTCTTTATGAAGTGTAATGTACCTTTCCGTGTGCGTTGAGCGCAGAGAGGGCGGCGTCCAGCATGCAGCGGCGCACCTCGGTGTGGCGGTCGTTCAGAGCATCAGGAACGAAGAAGAGGAAGAGAGGGGTAACCTGAGCTTCATCCAGGTACTGGGACAGCTTGTTCAGAGCTAGAGCAATGCCACCCCTGAAAAAGAAGAGGGTGCGAGAAAATGGCTCAGTGCATAAAAATAAACATTTGAAATGTTACTGTTTCTCGTTATAATGGGATTCGCTTTTCTGATCCTATCTGGTAGATAACCACTAAAGTAAGACATAAATGAGAAAACAATGTGGGCTGGGGGTCAGGATATAATCTGTCTCAAAATTACAAAGACTACTCCAAATATTCTGCCCTGATAAATAATATGCTAATATAGATATTAAGGTTGATTGTGCATTCATGAGTCCCTGGGACACTCATCTTCAATTTAAGATTAAAAGGTTAAAAACCCTGGTGTCTCATCTTTGCAAACAAGAATTGAGATGTACCTGGCCTCCCATTGGTCAGGTGGAGATTCAGAGATGACTCTGCCCAGGGCATCCAGCACAGGAGGTGGTCTCTATAAAAAACAAAAAGTACAAAATATCATCTCTCGACTTCTGAGCTCAAATTCAACCAGTATCAGTAGCCAGAGCTATACGAGTGATGCTGTGGTTTGGCTGTGGTGCAGGGTCTCACATAGAGTTTCTCGTGGTAGAGCTCAGTGAGCTGGCCCAACACTGTGGCAGCCTGGTCTTTGTACTGGGACACGGCGCTTGACAGAGCTTCGGCTGCAGCAGAACGGACAGCCTCCTCATGGTGAGTGATGTCGCCAATCAGCAGGGAGCAGAGCTCAGGGACCAACTCCAGAGCCAGAGAATCCCAGAGTCTGAGGAGGAAGAAGAACTGCATGGTTAATATTTTGTTCGATGGAGAACAAAAAGAAAAAAAACAAAGAAACACAGAGAATGCTGTTTGAAAAGACAAAGAAGACACTTATGTGATGTGTTATGAGTATAATGGTCACTCAGATAGAGGAAGAAAGGAGCAAGAAACCTCATAATACATACTTTTCAGACAAGGCTCGGCCCTCCTCCTCAACGTCAAACCTGCCAACCCAAAGCCTGCGCAGCAAACTCAGCCCACTGGCCTCCGTGCTTTCTGTGGGCAGAGCGAACTCCATCTCCAACAGTCCCTGAGCACAGACAGATTGGGTGTTAGTAGCATGTCTAATATGAACACACACGGGCTATAGAATTTGTCATTTAACAAAGGTTACCACTATATATTTTGATAGCAGTGCATCAGTATCTATTTTGATGGACACAAATTTGTTTATGAAGCACTGTTAAGGCTTAATCTGTGGCAAAGCTGGAAACCATCACATGTGGTGACTCTTCCTGTCCGAAGTACACCCGTTTACTGAGGGATAAGGCCAGCTTCAACAAATGTCAAATTAACCGATTCACAGCTCACCCTCAGGGCAGCATCCCGGACAGAGAAGCAGGGTGAGAGGAGGGCGTCGAGCAGGACGTCTATCTCCTGCTGCTCTGCCACGGTGCAGCCCTCGTCTCCTCCAGCACTGGCACACAGCGCTGTCAGGCACTGAGACGCCAACACCTGAAACACCGCAATGTAATTAAATCAATAAGTCAGTCAGTGGCACAAAAAAGTTGGTAAACTCTTCATCAGGCCATCAACAAAAAGTAAAGGTCTGAATTTGAATTCCTCGGTTACCTGGAGTCTCGGGGTAGCTGTGGAAATAACTCTCGTCAGTAGCAACAGCATGCTGACACGTGGAAGCAGTTCTGGGCCGTTCTGAGACAAGAAAACACAAGACTTAGTACATGAATCTGCAAAATAAATGCTAATACCGTCACATAAATCTGTTATTTTTGGTCTCTCTACCTCATCTATAACAAGGTCATCCATCTCTGTGGCGGACCGGAGCTGCGAGTGTTCCAGGATGATTTGTAAAGCTCTGGTCATCTTAGTCTCCGTCTCCTCGGTGCTGCCCGAGGACTCCCTGAGCATAGCGTTGAGGAGAGGGAAGCAGACGGAGAAAGCCGGAGCAGACAGTGGAGCCGAGACGTCTGGGAAAGAAGACGACGATACAAAGAAACAGGAGAACTCAGTATCCCAGCATCGCCACATTTCTTATCTCGGTTGCTTGCTACAACTCTGACTTGCTGCTGGTGTTACATTTAAATGAAAAACGGTTTGCATATGTAATCGTCTGCATCTCCTGCACAGCAAAAAGAATGCGCGCGTGTGTGTGCCGCATGACAAACAACTATCATGCGGCAGATCTGGGGTTTGTAACTGGAACTTTCACGAGTGTCCATGACTGTGCTCACCACCAGTCTTGGCATCTCTCTGTGGGACCGTGTGGTTGTGCAGCAGCAGTATGGTGCGGTGGGCTGCTGTGTCCAGGTTCTCCTGTTCCCAGGCCTCGTCCAGGTCACACTCTGGCTTCAGCAACCGTAAAGTCACGTGTCCCACAAGCATGGCTAGAAGGGACGAAAGTGACACTGAGTCAAGATGCTGTGTCTGTCAATACAAGAACAAACAAAGACAGGCCATGTACCTAGGTGGTGAAAGTGTTTGGGCATGAGACACACTCCGATGTCCAAGAAGACTTGCTGGATGCACGGAGCAGCCAGAGGGGACTGTAGCAGGGGGATTAGGACCTGGAGGACAGCGGGGAGCTCCTTGGTGATCTGAGGTGGTCTCTCTAGCAGAGTGGCTTCCAGCAGACCCACCACGCTCTGCAACTCCACACGCAGCTGGGGACAACAAGAAGCACACCACAGATTAACAAGGAGAAATAAAGAATTAAGAGTATTAGAAGTATTAATTCTGGTGACTTGGGTTTCATACCCCTTGAAGTCTCTTGCGAATCGCCCCCTCCTTTTCCAGCTGGATTTCAATCATTTCCTTCTGTTTGATGCTGAGTTGCAATTCATCTTTGATGCCTTTTTTCTTCTTTTGCTCCTGCAAGATCAAAGAGAAATAAAAATATGCTCCAGAAATCAGAACCACCAAAGAAATTACGGATGGTGGTAAGTGGACTTTACCTCTTGTAACTCCAGCTCAATGATCTGTTCCTTGTAGGAGTAGGCCTTGTTCTCTCTCTTCATGTTGACCTTCTTGGTGCTTTCCTTCTGGGCACTATAGCAATATGTAGAGGAGGAGAAGTCAAATAAAAGCCAAATAGACGACACAAAGTCCAGGCGACTGCTGTTGGGTTCACCGAGGTGTTACCTCTGGATGATGCTGTTGTCGTACAGTTCTCCCTTGGGTGTCAGCATGATGGCGTACTCCTCCCTGGTGACGTGAAGTAGAGCGGGTCGGGTAAGCCCCTCGATGACGTGACTGATTACTCGCGGTAACAGCTTGTTGGGGGAGAGGCTGGAGAGGGCACCGACCGCATTTTTCACCGCCTGTAGATGAAAAACGTGACCACTAAACATCCTGGTGTCATGTGAAATCTATCCTTCAATCAAGCTTGGTTAATTCACGGGAATGTAAAAGCAGCACAAGTAGGTGTTGGTTATTGTCAGACCTGGTTGTCAGCGTTGACCTCCAGCAGATGTGGCAGAATAGCCTCTAGATTCTTTTCGATAAATTCTTCTGCTTTTATGTTCATGGAGAAGAGCAGAACAGGCCAGAGGCCACCGCGAGCTCCAACTGAAACAGACAAGAGCGGATGACATGTTGAATATGGGACAGAGCATCAATACATCACCCCAACAAACTCTGGTGTTATCAATGGGGATGTTTCAACCTGGACCCTATTTTCCCATATTTTTGTGTCCAAGTATCTAATGGGGACAACTATATTGGAAATTAGTCCAGGATGGAATCAAAACAATGTAAAACTATTTGGTCCACTAAAAGTGCTTGTTTTCGGGAAAGGACCCTACAGAGAAATATAACGTTTTTCGTTACCTTCACTTGATCCAGTTTGTTTTTCTCGTTCTGAAATCTTGAGGTTAGGCCTCATCTGCATTGTCGAAATCAGCTAAATAATAAGCCGTGATACGGAAAATCTCTCTCCTCGAACCCAACAAACTTTGACAACATGGGCAGTCCTCTCTCTAATTCTTATTCTCATTCTCAAGTCGTCTTACGGCAACAAGTCACATAATGTAAGATTTCAGAACGAGACTTCTCCTTAAGCAAGACTTGGCTCGACACAAACACAAACAAACCCGATCAAGTAAAAAAAACAATAATGTGTTATTCATCTGTAGTGACCTTTCCATAATGTTGTCACACACTTAAAATAAGAATCGGAGCGCGTCAGTGGCAAACACGAGCACTTTTAGTGGACGTACTTTGACGACGTGTTGCTGCATGTTTAACCGCTGCAGCGTTCTCTCTCAATACAGAACCAACTTCAAAAATAACTGCCCCCATTAGGGGGCCTACAAAGACCTGGTAAAAACATGTTTAATGTTTATCTCCAATGTGGTTCACATGCGGGCACTAGATTCATTCTGGAGGGCAACGCATTCGCATACCTAAGGATGGATGATGAGTGACTATGAGGGTCTCCATGGCCAAATTCTCTGCTTCGGTGGGATCGCCCCATTGTCTGGCAGAGGAGCAAATAACACACAGCGCGTCCAGCAGGACACGAGGGGGGATGTAGCCGCGACCAAGCTCGGTCAGCTCTCCTGACTCTGACACCAGGACGTCCTGGGGCAAAACCTGACGGTTCACATCACACAGTCAGTAACAATCAGGCTGAGAAAGAAATAAACTCATTTTATAAACAGTCAAGCTGTAGCGGGCTATGGTGAATAATCAGTCTGTACTTTGTGTTTGTTGATGACCACACGGAGTTCTCCCAGAAGGCCATGGGCGAGACTGGATCCACCCAGAGAGGAGAGCAGCTTCCTGATGGTCTTTTGAGCTCCCTTCCTCACACGCCAGCTCCGAGACAGCACGACCACAACCATGGCGTGATGATACATCCTACAGAAGAGTCACGCGACATAGAAAAATTGTTAAAAGGAGCCCAGTCTAGTACTGTAAGCTACTGAGGTGACTTTCCCTCAGGAGAGACCTGGTTGACGCGCTGGTTGTAAGCCTACGTTACCATTGATGTGCGCTGCGTTAGGTACAGCATCCACAGACAAGTTATGTTGAATGAGAGTCCGTTTATTTTCTTTCTTAATAGAGGTGCGATGTTTCGACCACAAGTCAGAAACAATCGCAGCCGCCACTGGAATCTAATTCTACAAATAGTATATGATTAATAATACAAGTTTAACCTAATCTTTATCTGCAACTAACCAAACTAAAAAATGCTGCGAAGCATTCAAATGTTGATTTAGCGTTAAAATGTCACCGTTCTCTGCATGTTATTAAGAACACAGACTCACTGTGATTTGCTGGTGTTGAGCCTGTGAGCATGGTCCAGGAAGAGCCTTTCACAGAGCAGCAGCACGGTGAGCAGAGCTAAAGACAAAAAGACAGAGACAGGCCATTATTTCATTTCTTAATATTTCAGAACACTCATGAGCCGTTTAGCTGCAGGGTTGATTTGAATATTGCCTTACTTTCTTCGCTGGCCTGGGAGAGGAACTTCTCTGTGGTTAAAAGTGGCTTCTTTTCATCTAAGATCAGGTTCCAAAAGTTGGAGAACTTAGCCTCTGCAGAGACAAATAAGACAAAAAAATCTTCATTACTTCCCATTCCTGTATGTTCCAACAGTCTCCACAGATGGGAAAAAAGGAGGAATTTTTGAGACGCCAGCCTCACCTGTCTGTGTCTCTAGCAGTGCCAGTCGACTCAAAAGAACAGCAGCAGCAACACCTTCAGCAAGCAAAGCCTGCTGGGAGTTTTGTGCCGCAGCCTTCTCCACTGTTTGCAGGAGCAAAGGCACGAGGTCTGAGGCTTGGGCCAGAGTGTCACCTAAAAACCAGGGAAACGGTGATGGAACAGGAATAAGAATCATGTTCAATCCAAACATCTGAATATTCGACACACAGCATAACGGCCCTCCTGTGACTGACCTCTGAAGGCCCCCAGCATGGCCTGAAGGTAGGCGTGTCGAACCAGAGAGGTGGAGGTCTTGAGGGTGAAAGCTTTCTTCAACCAATCCAGCAGAGCGGCGGGAACTTCCACTGTGAGACGGCCGCTCCACTGGGAGAGCACAGACACGGCATGTGCCAAGGTAGCCTCGTGAACTGCGTAAAACAAAGACAAAGTTAGTACTCGACAGAAACATTACACTGCAGCCTTTTGAAGACTTTCCAGGCCCAACGATACCTTCTTGTTGTAAAGAAGGGATGAACATCACAGCGACGGCAGAGCTGAGAGTCTGGCTGGAGGTTCCGGACACGGCATGATGGCTGCAGCTGGCAATCCCTGGAGCAAGATCAACATTTTATGATTGAGAAAATGTTTGCAATTGTATGTTACGGATAGCTAATAATTATTAAAGGCTTCTTACCGGACCAAACACTCATCTTTTGGGCAACAATTGTGAGCTTTCCCTCTGACCCTGCAACCACAATAATTATGAAGGTGAGCATGATGGTGGTGAGAAAACCACACACGGTGAGGAAAATATCTACAAAGTAATAAATGAGTTCACCTCCGAGGATCTTGAAGAGGTGAGTGACGACGTCCTGCACAGCGGAGGGATCGCTGCACTGCTGAGCCAAGTTCTGCATGGCCTGAACCGCGTCCTCCATCAGCTGGGCGTTATTAGCTTTCAGCTGACCTGAAACACGGACCGTACCAGTAATTAAATACACGTAGTCGTGCTAAATTGATTTCTCGGTCTTTCAGTAATTACTTCTTCTGTGACAAATCCTATCCTCGTGAAAGCTGAGTGTTTGCTTAAAACCAAATCAACTGAGCATCCATTAAAGCCTTACTTGCGATGGCCTTTCCAATATCCATGGCATACTGACTGAGGTCGAGAGTCACAGCCGACAGCAGGCGGGACACGGCTGGAGAGAAACCAGACAGTTAATTCATTAATCCACCGCATGAGAGCTGCCAGAGCACCAAACAGGCACATTTTCAAGAACATGTTGTAGGTTAAATTATACAACTAGAGGCCTCTACACGCCGATTTTTGAGAGTGTTGTTCTTGTGTCTTTTGACACTATGTTTGTTTATATGGAAAAGAAGGAAGGCAATACTGTCTTGCATTAAATGTAAAATGATGCGTCACAATAAAAACTCAAAGCCTCTCACTCTGCATAGCGTTCTCTGGACTGCGGAGCATCGTCTTCTGCAGTGTAGGAAGGAGCAGCTCCTTGAACTCAGAGTGGGACACATGACGCAGAAAGGAGCCACTTTTGTCCAAAATGTAACGCTGTGGTTTCGTCTTGCTCATAAGGACTGATTTTATGTACAGGTCCAGCAGGGCACTCTGGAAAACAGTAGACACAAGGTTATATGTTGAAGCGTGAAGCATATGTTGTATCTTAGATTTCAGAGGACAATTGGTTAGAGATGTTAGATCTGTAATAATAAAGAACCGCGGAAAGAAAAACTCACCTTGTGCTTCTCTATTGTAGCTTTGTCTTTCTGAGCCGTGCAGAAGTCTAAACACACGCCCAGCAGGACCAGAGTAGTGGGGCTCTGGTCCAGACTCAACAGTGTGCTGATGTACTGATCGACCAGTCCAGGGTTCTGTCAAAGACAACACAATGTCACGCCAATCCAGCATTCCTGTGCTTCAGCTCACAAATCAGTATTATTACATGTTTAGAACAGGTCAAGTTTAGGTTCTACGTGTGGTCTGATATCACATAAGTCTCATTGTATCTTATAGCAGTAATAGTTTCTGACCCAGCACAAGATTTTAAGGAAAGTCTAAAGCCCCATCCGGACAGGATCAATATTTCAGAGGGAGCTGCGCAGTAAAACAAGTCGTCGTATTATTTAGATTTTTCAAAGCTGACTCAAATGCTTCAAACATTGCCATAACAACGTATTCTAAAACACCCAAGACAAAAGGAATAATAATGAGCATTATTCACTCTGGATCAACATGAACTGTTATGAGTTAAACTCAGACGGATAGCGCTGTGTGTTGTCTGTAGAAGTGTGTGTGTTTGTGTGTGTGTGTGTGTTGTGAAGCGCAGTCAAGGGCACCAAAGCCCAGCGGAGGAGATCGATAGTCTCAACAAAGCCAGGTCTGTGTTTTATATTCGTGTTTATAGGCCTAAATATGAGCAAATTCGTTTTTATGGGCTATTGCTGAATTTACTCACTTCCTTCCAGAGGTGACTGAGATTCTTGAGGCTCGATTTCTGAGCCGTGGTCTTGGCTCCACCCACCACCTCAGCTACAAGAAGGCTCTGGACCTCCACCTACAAGAGAGGACAACAGACCACAAGGTAATACCTGCAACATCCAGACTGTATGACTGGGTATAAGTACGTATTTCAGAAGACTCTTTCTTTACTGACCATTTTCTTCCAGATAGGTCCTCCTTTTTTCTCTGGGGCAGAAAACACACTGGGGACTAAAAGGCAGGTCCAAGACAAGGCGACGAAAGCAGCAGAGCCGGTGCTTTTGCTGCAAGTATAATAAGGAGATCATAAGAGGAGGAGGACAACCACGGTAACTGTAAACCAAAGAGGGGTTCCTAGACACACTCATCTATCGTTTCTGCTGATTTCATTAGTTAATCATGTTTCTTATTGAATAAAAACTTCTAATTTTCATTGAAAAGCTAATTATGATGATGTGATTTTTGCAGTGATCTAAACGAACCAAAGCTGTTTTCTTAAGTCTGTAGAATATGATGTGCAGGTCAGGACTTCAGCACGATCATTGTTTGATTTAAAATGGTATTTTGATTACATTTAGACTTTAAAAAATCAATTTTAAAATCGGATTTGGATAAATTGTGCAGCCCTAATGCAAACTTTGTTAAAGTGTAATGTAGCTGAGTGTTTGCTGACTGCACTCTCATCACTAGAACTGTGTATGCTACACTTTATGATTCTTGCTCACCCTGCCTCTCAAACAGAAACATTAAAGTTGTCTAATGCTGACAGTACTTTGATGATGCATCCAGTCTCTTTTCCTCTGTAAAAGTAGGAATTTATTAGGGATGCAACAACAAACGTCATGGATAAAGACCTGCGCTAAAAAGTTCAGAGCCGTACCTGGGCTCTCCATTCTTGCTGATGACGCCACTGTTCAACAGGCAGTGGAGGAGGCTGGTCACCAGGATGTCCGGCTGACTCTCAGCCAGCTGGCCAATAACAGAGAGGAGCTCTCTGCGTGACGCGGCATCCCTGAGAAGCACACACACATCCATGTAAACACACAGGACATACACGCACTCCTGCAATTAAATCCTACCACCATGAAGGTTTGAACGTTCAGTTTTAGAGAGAGGTGTTGATTCAACTGTATGATCATTTCAGAAGCTGTTTCTTGTGCTGTTGAGCTGTATTGCGTTATACTGACAGGTGGTTATATTAATTTGTTTAGGATGAGGGTAAGGCTAAATAACAGGGAACACATCTCTGTATAATGAAAAATATAACTCAACGGCACCACAAACCACATAAATAAAGTTGAATCAACACCTCGTCATCCTGCTTTGGGTGCATTTATCTGTGTGTTTTTTTCGTGGCTGACAGTCATTATTAAATAGTAACCCACCGATATCTGTATGGAGTGAGACAGAACAGCTTGCATAATCCTTTCACAGCAGGCTCTGGTAACTCTAAAGACAGAAGAAAAAGACATATATGTAAAGACACATTTGTGTTGATTGTGGCACCTATTTTAATCATAGTGTGGATAACTAAACAGCACAAAATCCCTCACCTTTGTCTTTTATACATTGTTTCAGCTCCCCGAATATCTCCTTGCGCTCTTTCACACTGGCAGTAGTCACATTTGCAGCAAATTTCTTCAGTGTGTCTGAAACCTGAAGTAAAAGTCACGTTTAGTATGAAGATCAATGCAGTAAATGGCAGCAGTGAAGCCGTCAGTCCAGGACAACAAGATATTCAGGTCATGACCACACGGGACAGGAAGGAGCGGCTTCTATTTACATTTTAACGTCTGGACCTCGGGAATACTTGTCCTTTTTTAATTGAGGAATTTGGCTGCTTGGCAGAAAAGTGGCCAATTTATTTTCTGTTGATCGACTAAATTAACTAAGTGTCTCAGCTCTAGTTACACGTTTGTCAATGTATATTTGAGACCTTGATGCTAAGATGTGTCAATTGAATGATATGTTTATTATTGAGGTTGTAGTTTGCAGTGATGAACAATATATTGAGACGTGTTTCTAATTTTTAGACTCTGTCAATAATGTGATTATTGCCCCAACATTATTAGCATCATAGAAGTAAACTTTATGGGAGAACAGCTGTGTTGGATTGACTTAGATTGAATACGTGCACCTAATAAAGTGGCACTTTTAGGGTTTTGTCTGTACGTGGGAATGAGATTCAGAGAAATGAGAGAGAAATGGAGGAAATGTTTCTTTGTGGAACTTCTATGCAAAAATAAATGGCAGTTAACTCTGAAGGCCTGGTTTTTAAATAGATTCGTGGTCGACAAAGGGATTGTCAGCACAGCTAATAATACTATCACTGAGTCAGCAGACTGTGGAATGTATTCAGTAGTCACAACATATCAGTTAACTAATCAAAGTTACAATTTACCAATTTCAGGGGCGCAACTTATGCTCTTCTGCCTAATGTAGGGAATCCAGACCGATTCAATTTAATGACAGTAAGTTTAACACCCCGATAAATTGGATTGCAAGACGATACCATCCCCATAAAAAGCTCCAGCTCACGTCCCACTGCGGACAGAAAGCAGCTCGTTTTTCTGTCTGGTTATCGTTAGCAGCAGCTCAGTCACACTGTAGGCTACGTAGCACTGAGCTAACAGCCTGCTCGCGAGCTGTTGTTTAATTTAACCAGAGTTTCTCGTTGAATGTCAAAACCCACCAATGTGTTAATAAAGCAGTGGTCAAGATTCCACGAGTTTGGTTAATATCATACTTGAATAGCTTTGCGTTAGCGGATAGGATCCTGTTAAAAAACAGCCACACAAACCTGCGTGTCCGCTGCCATCTTGCCGGTCTTGATGCAGGAAGAACTTGTTGGTTTCACTTCCGGGTCACAAGTGCTACGTAACTTTTTTTCTTCTTAATCAATATTTTTCAGATTATCCTTTTTTATATTTTTATTTACATTAAATCTAACAATGAAACACTTAAAATACATTAAAATAAAAACTTAGAAATAACAAAATAAAACAGCAAAATGGAAAAAGGGATTCACGTAGGCCTTCAAATATATCAGTAAATGTGGATATTTTCAATTATGCAGGTACTGAAATTCGTAACCGTTTATGGATTTTGGAGGAAAATACCAAAATATACCTCGAGGAACACACATTACATGTATATCCATTTACAATTAAATCAATACATTTGCTTTTAAGTATAATACATTATATCTTCTGTTTTTGCTGATATTTAAATAGTTTTTTTGGCTCATATTTGCTAAGGAGAACCATAGTGTGTGTTACTAAACAGGGTTAGTAAGGTACTCGTTTTTTACAGATATCTCTTTACTCCCAACAGGTGGGCTTAAAAGCATTTTTGTTCTTTTGAGGATTTTTGATTCCTTCTTCAAGCAATATGCAATCGATTGTAATCGATTGTAGATAGATAAATATATACTTTATTAATCCCGAAAGTGGAAATGTAGGTTCTCTGCATTTAACCCATCCCTAGTATATAGGGAGCAGTGGGCTGCTGAGAAGCGTCCGGGGAGCAGTTAGGGGTTCAGTGTCTTGCTCAGGGACACTTCGCCACAGGACACGTGGTAGTCAAGGATCAAACCACCAACCTTGCCGTTATCTGTTTATTATATAACAGAAAATTGTGTTCATGTTCAGATATCCAAAATCATCTGCATTGACAAGAAAATATGGTTATTCTTTTGTAATTTCAGCAAACTATCTCTTTGATTTTGCTGGTTAGACCTGTTAAATGTCTTGTCTGGTTAAATGGCTGCATACAAGTCAACTGTTTAAACTCATTACACAATATTCCTTTAAGGTGGAATTCTATTCCCCTCCGTTTTGCAAGTTTTTCTGAAGTAAAAACATTGGCCAGCAGGGGTCACTGTTCATTCTGATGATCTTTACTACATCTGTAGATTATCTGTAATAACTACAAATGTAGTGTTGGCAATACCGGGCTCACATTTTCTGCATCAATAAGACCATTTAAAATATTTAGGCTCTACATACTGGTTCCATATGGATTATGATTTAAATGAAACAACTCTGTTAGTGGTTTGGCTATTAGTTTGTATCGACCCAACATTTGTGCACAGGGTGTTAGATTTGACAAAAACAAAACAAAACTGGTGTTCAAGTCATCAATCTGTTTTCTTACACAAGTCATACTGATGTATAGAACAAGACAAGAGACCCTCAAAATAGAATTCAACAAATCTACAAAAAGTTTTTTTGTATCCAACAAATCCAACAACTTTGCAAAATAATATAATAAAACATTTTAATGATACAGACAACCTTTCAATTTTGACTGATGAAATTTCATGTGACAATAGCTCATTCTTTCCAATTTGAAGCAATCGGAAGCCGCATATATTCACCAAGTTTAACATCTGTTCTGTTTCCTCCTCTGTCTTCTTGCACTCACGGTTGACTCTACTAACTTCTAATCGTTGGTGAAAAGGATTCTGTCTTCAGTTCAGCGATCACTGATGGCAGCTTTCTGTTCCTCTGAGTTGTGCTCTTGAACGGAAACAGCTGTGTACAAACATACAAATATAAAAGTAGCAGCCTGATAATATTTGGATAAAAATATTAGCAATTCGTGGGGTGGAGGAGAACTTCTTAATTAGATCTAATTTTAAGATCTAAGATGTGTGTGGTCTCCCATTGTGGGCCTTACAGAGACATTACCATTGAAAAGTTAATTTTAAAAAGCAGCAAAGCAGCCGAGCAATCATTGGTACCATATCAACTGAAGACTAATGAAGAGTGGGACAGATACTCCCATAAATATCTTAAAACACAGAAATAACACAGATTGAGCAGTTCAGGCGAGATGCTAGAGTCCCACAGTTTGCACTCCTTTTCTTCTTTTTGTCCACTTCACCTTTCACCCGCAGAGGAGCTACTATGATTGTGTGCTGTTAACAATGGCGAAGATTATAAGTGCGAGAATGATGAGTCCCACTCCCACTCCGATGCCAATAAACACCACTTTCATCTTCTTGTTCTCCCATCTTTTCTGTTGCTTCACCTTGTCGGAGGTCTTCTCAAAAACTACAGCCTGGAAAGAAAACACACACAAAATAAAAAATGTTACATTACATCGTTGTGTAACTGAACTGCTTAACATATGACAAGATGGGATGGATTTATTCGCCCAAAGCCGGCACACTAACTTCTATAAAACTTCCAAAGCCGAAGAAAACATATCCAATTTAGAAAACGTATTTTGTAAATTTTCACTTGTTTCCCTACTTTCTCTTTCTCAAAGCGGTTATATTCAATGTGTTTGTATTAACAATAGATTACATGACTACTATGATCCGTCTCGGGGTCAACAAGCAGGTTGGCCAGTGTTACATCACACTGATGAGCATCAGAGAACTAAAGGAGTAAACAGAGATTTTAGTCATACACACTTAATTTGTGATAACATGGATTAGGAACAGACAAACTAGGAAAACAGCTCTCTGAAAACCTCAGAATTTTGGCACCGTGATAAAAGCAAAGAAAGTAAAGACATAACTGACTTAGTTCCTCTCAACTCTGCTAAGCGTTTTAGCTTCATTGAGCTCATTGTTTTGCATGACGGCCCACATTTTACTCTTTTGGTTCAGCATTGTTGTTTTTTTAAAAGCACATTGTACGCTACCCGCCCAGCACACAAGACTGTAAGCAACTGCTTACTAAAAACATTATCACACAAACTTAAAGGTGATTATAGAGGGTGTTTCTGCTGCCAAAAAGGGTTGGCGTGCACATTTGATAGTTGCTTGCAACTGCTATAGAAAAGAAACACTATTGGCCGTAGAGCCTTATTCGTTTTGATTGTCAAAGTTAACCGAATTATAACCATAACCATCAATGAAGAGCACACGTGCACACATACATACACGCCCACTCGTTACTGTATCAACTTTGCCAGCAACGTCGCGTATCAATTATGTGTGAAGAAATATCTCACGGGATGTATAAAGACAACAGACACTATGTACCCAAGACACAACATTAGCATTCGTGTTGTGGAGTCACGTTTCTGGCCACCTGATCATTGGAAGTCTGTCTGTTGTTTGATGATGGGCAGGTCAAATAGCGTGAGTCACAGCAGTGAGAGGGAACCAGGTTGCAGGCTGTAACACCAAAACGATGATCTGAAAGACGCTAAAACGCGGATGATGATGCTCTGTCAATGTGAGTGACCCCTTTCACGTCACACATAGTCATTTGATCCATTGTTAAAATGAAAATATTGACTGCAATAGCATTAAGTTTGACCCCTATGAACTAAGAAACCATGTTATCACAAAGTGTATCCAAATGGTGCTTGAACATAAATTTCAGTTGTCTGGCTGTTTTTTTTTAGTTCTCTGCTGTAACACCAACAGGGCAATGTGGGAACGATGTGACCCGCATGTCGACCCCCGGACGGACATGCGCCTCGTGGCATGTCCTGGACTCACTCTGTCGTACCCAGGGAGACCAGCTCGCTTCATTCATCTTAGGAAACAATAGGAAATGCCTTTCTAAAAATAGCACCATAAAACACAATCAGGATGTAAATTCTACATTTGTTTTCCTCTCCAGCTCCACCTGAGGTGTATTTATAGACATCAATATGACATTTCCTAGTTTTAAATCCCTGGACGCCTGTGGAAACGGAGTCTGAGGGCCATTTGCTGCAGACTTAGTAGAACACTTATTGAAAATAGTGTGATGTGATTTTTCGCCCCACTTAGACAGCTTCTCTGATCACCCCCCCCCCCCCCCCCCCCCCCCCCCCCCCCAACCCGCCCCTCATGCTTACTTTTGACAGCAGGTGTTCAGCCCTTTCCTCCAGTTCGCCCATTTTCTCAGTTCTCTCATCAGCCTTGTTCATGTTTTCCAGCATGATGCCCTTCACCTCCTCCACGTCCTCCTGGGCCTGCTGCAGGCGGTTCTTCCCATTCTCCTGTCCAATCAACACACACACACAACATGATTAAAGAGTGAGGAAGACATAATGCACATTCCGTCATTTGGGACTTTTTTGCAGGGATTTATGTGCTTGCATCGTTTAAACATTCCTGTGGTGAAAGAACGGTGGATATGGGTACTATCTGGTTGTAAGTAGCCAGTGGCAGCTATTTGTTTCTTGGCAATAATCCTTACTTAAGTCTCATGGTTGCACTTGTAATATTTGATGACATATAGCTTGTCAGGATACCTGCTGCTACTGACTTTGAATGCCCTCATTGTAATTTGATTTGGAAGGAATGCAATTAACTCTAATGTAGCCGCAATATTTTAGTCCTCCTGATCTTTAGAACAGTTTTTCTGCACTTTGCCACCACAGTGTCATGCATACAGATCATTCTACTTGTAATGGGGAGTACTACTCAGCCACTCAGCCAGCCAGCCAGTGTTTATTGTCCTCTGTGGCTCTGGAGGGAGTTTTGTCAAATCCCAGAAAACAACCCCTGATGATGTCATCAGGCGTGGGTATTTAGCCTGCAGGGTGAGTATGATGAAAATATGCTGTTGGTTGCATTATGGGAAATGTAGGATCCAGAGCTTTATACATATTCGGGACTAAAAGTCAGGATACCTGCTGTTTTGTTTTCGTTTTCACAGCGACCAAATGGTCAATAGCAGTGCTGACGGTTAAAGTACAAGTATTGTTTGTTTTTTCCTAATCAGTTTTGTCATTTTTGTTTCAGCTCCTTTCAAAATAAGGATATTAAATCAGTAATTAGCTCATGTTTCTTGTTAAGCACAATTTTCAAAAAAAGTCAAATGAAAAAGTCAAAGTCAAATCCAGCATGTTGTCCAGACCGGCTGCAAACTGAACCTGATGTATCGGACTGGCGTGCTGTTTTATAAACACAGTCACACAGTGAATTTGAGCAGAACAACACATCCTGCTGTGACATGCTTTTTCAAGTAGATTGAAGCAAGCAAGACTACATTAATCTATAACGGAGATAAGTATTGTTAAAGTATAAAATGGAACATAATCATATTTAAAAGCAACTTTCCCCAGCTATGATACTTGACGCTAAAAGTGAAAAACAGGAGCATATTATGAGATATGAAACTAAAAAAATGAAGTATGGCAGGCTTCCCCAGATCATGAAAAACACATTACTGCAGCAGCTGTGTAACACTATCCTCCTCTATGTCTGCTCGGAGGGGGAAAAGCAGCAGCACCCGAGGGCCAAACAGCAACAACAGGGTAACGACACACTGATAAGAACCCTGTGGCAGGATATTTAGAGAGTAGTTTGACCTCAAAGCAGTTTGTATCCTGACAGGTTTCTCCTTCACCTCTGCCCCCTCAGCCTTGAGAGGAAGCCAGCATCTCAGAAGTTGACAGAAACAGGAAACCAACAGATAGAACAAAACATGTACACTCTGTGCATCTTGATTTGGTTCAAAATCATTTCCTGTTGAAGCTTACTGTACACATACAAATTCACTGTTGGCTAAGAATAGCAAACTTCATATCAGTGACTGATGGAAACTGATTAATGGGCGCCCTCAAAGCCCAGTTATCTCACCTCAGGCCCACCAAATAGCAGCTGAACAATAGTCTGCGTTTAAAAATCAGCCGTCAACGTATTAACACAGGAACTGCTGCCCACTGCAGTTCCCCTCCTTGCTTCCTTCCTTCCCTCACTCCCTCCTAACTGCATTTATGTACCTGGCATAATCTCTGGGAAACCACACCCACATCAGGTTACAGCATGTTCATGATAGTGTAGTCCGCCATCCTATTTGAACAGTGAGAACAATTGCTTCCTTGTGAGCTCATAATATTAATCTTGTGTTGACTTCATATTTAATGAGGGCATGTATGAAGGTTATTGGGATGTAACCCAATGAATTCTCAACCCATGACTTAATGAACTGGCTTCTGATCCTGACTAGACGTGAAATGTAAGGGAGGCCAGAGAAGAGATACTCTTTTATATTTACATTTGTTTTATTTAAGTAATTCTATATCTTTCACCTCACTTTACCACTTCAATTCAATAGATTCAAGGACCTAATTGTCACTCCAATTTGGGAAATGCTTTCGCTGGGGGGGCTCCATGAAATAAATAAAATTACTAGTAAATATAAAAGGATATGTAAAACATAATACAATAAATATAAATAACAAAAATATAAGCATCAAAAATACCCATCAGAGAAAAAAAAAAACATAATTCAAATATCAACCTGACTTCATTAAATTAACTCACTCCATCAAAACACTGTTAAGACAATCAGCATGCTTTTATACGTGCTTTATGAATGCACATGTTTTTATTTTTTTGCATTTATTTATGTGTATTCATTTAGTTAAGATTCACCTCAATGTATGTCGACCCGACACCGAACTCACGTATTTTCAACCAAATAAAACAAGCATTTATCTTCTATTATGATATTGTAAATATAGACATTACAGCTGAGCGCAGCTAAGTTACCGTTTATACAAGGTCATAGTATACATTTAGTTTATAAGGCATTTTTCCTAAACAAAGCTCCCTGTCTTCTCCCTGTGCTGTTATCGAAGCTGTTATCCATTAAACAACGCTGGTTAACCCGCAGCCCTCTCTGTATGGACTTACCATTGCTGTCGCGTCTCTTGCTGTTTGTGTGTCGAGGCTGTCACCGGATCCAATGCACTCAAGTTAACTTTAGAAACAGGAAACACAGCATACCAGCGCCGTGGTTTCAAACCTGTCAGGACGTCCCAACTTCTGTGCTGAAACAAGTGCAACGTCTTACGTGTTTTCTTTTGTCTTTGCACTCTTTCATTCAGCGTCACCTCTCCTCTCGTTACTTTCACTTCTGCCTGCTCGACTTCGTGCTTCGCGTAGTCGGTCTGATCGTGATGCGTCCACGGCGTTTCCCGGAAAGTGTACAATTGCAACAGGTGGTCACGTGACCGTCATGCCGACTCGGTAAAGTCCGGACTTTTTTGGGGAAGTGTCTCCAAACAGGAGGCTATGCGATGGATTGCTTTCAGTCAGTTCGCTTTACCATGGTCCACAAAGGATTATTTGCATAACGGTCAAAAACTACTTTATACTTTTACTCCATTACATTTCAGGGGAAATATTGTACTTTTTTCCTCCATAACATTTATTTGACAGCTAGTTACTTTTTGGATTACGGTTTTAGTTTATAAAAACTACTTGCTATATAGATACGTATATTGCTGCTAATGCTTTTGTACTGAGTTGCTCTTGACATCCCCAGGGGCGCCTGAACGCAGCAGCACTTAGACTCTTTAGAGGCATTCCCTTATCTCCTTCATCCAGCAGGAAAAACTAACTGCACAGCAGATCCATCATAAACATTCTGCTGTGCCTTCCCCCTGGTCGTTGTCTCTTCAGTGACAGTCTGGCAGCGTCCGACTCGTCCTCTCTTTACATCTTTGTCATGTCATGAACATTAGGCTGGTCCATTTCTAGCAGGCCTGCAGACTTACTGCAGCACATTATGTGCTGTTTGGTCACTGAAGGGTGTTGCCCTCTTATGGGCTGTGCATGATTTTAAGAAGGTGGCTGCTGGTCCACCCTTGTGAGAAATATGTGTAATGCTCATATAATATCCCCACAGGGACTTAGAGTATGTCAGAGGCACCAAAAAGTACATTTGTATTCACCATTTGCTTACTTTTTGACCTGTAGTTTTAATATCTGTATGGTATCCCTAATCTGGAGTTCTTTCTGCATCGAAAACAAAACCATGGTGCAACAGATTCCTTTGTGGCTGAAAACATGGTACAGTCGACGTGTTGGGTCACATCAAGACTCAAGCTTCTTTGTTGATTTCCTGAAGCAGGACGGTTGGTCATCAGTGAAACTGCACGGCACTGAAGACTTACCAGGGTCTTAATTACTGTGTGTGTGTGTGTGTGTGAGTGTGCTACATTTATGACAAGGAGCTGACAGACAGACAACACAACTCCTTTGTAGTTTAACAGCGTCACTCACATGTGCAATTGAAATTCTCTCCAACAGGCTTCGATTCATTCAGTGACAGTTATATGCAAAACAAACCACCATAAGGCAGATCCCATTACGCCTCTGATTATGCAAGAGGTCCAGACATAATCCAGAGATCAAGACATACTTAGATCATAAGAAGTTACAGTGTCATTGATTCATGACACCAGTTGGCACACTGCTGTGCTACATTTATTGTATCTTGCTTCAAAGGATGCAAAAAGAGGATGTAAAGGAATAGAGGATCTAAAGCGGAAATTTTCACAGAGGTTTGAAAGTGAAGAGATATCATAAACAGGAAGTTGGGTAATTTGCACAAAGATCTAAGCTTCATTTAGGTGGCTGAATGAAAACATTGGTTTGCTGAAGCCCATGAAGATGAATAATTGACTGTAATAATGTTAAACTCTAAAAAGCCTGAACATATGTCCATAAACTAAATGAAAGCTCACCCAGAAATATTTTCTATTTTACTTAAACCTTTGTTCCTACACACTATTTTACAGATCATTTTGTTACATGAGTATATATACAAGTATGTCATCATAATGTGTAATAGATTTTCCATTAAGATATTTGGTTGTAATTGTTTGTTTCTATTTAAATTAAGACAAACACCTAGAAAATATATATATCTGAAAGATTTGTATTACTGATAATCAGTACGATTTTACGGCTATATATCCTCACCGAAGAGTTTGCAGTGATCAGTCATCTCCGTTATGACATTAGGTTGTTTTTATTATGGGTGATGGTATAAGCCTCTTTAATACTAAACACTAGACAGAAAGGAGGTGGTCCGTGTGAATAAAGCACTCAGAGCATCACCGTTTGTCAACACAGACCTAAGGAACCATGAATAAATACAACTAATCTAAAAAGACATCTAACATTACTGATAATATGCTGTTTCGAGAGGTGAAGCAGGAAACAGCTGGTCCTGAATCAGTCTCTATTTACCGCAACACATGTTTTCACCTAAACCAAACTGAAGCTGTGATTACACAAACAGTATCAAAATCAGTGGACTCGTTTTCTGTGTTGTGTCATCAGATAAAGCAACACTATCATCATGTATGGTACTCTAACTACTTCTACCACCAATATGAGTAGTAGTAATACTACTACTGCAGTAATATTTGTATAGTTTAATAGTTAAGTACAGCATTTAGTAATCGGATATGTTATATAATGTCAGAGTTGGCCTATAGTTTCTTATAGTATACTATAGAATAATAGTGTAGTGTTATACAGTATTGTATTATCGTCTTGTATATACTTACTATAGTAGGTATAATAGTATACCGTAACAATATGGTAGTATAGTAAAGTATCGTGAAAACATCAAACTTTACTTTTATCGTCACATACATATATGAAAATATAGTCTGCAGTAGTATAGTATAGTTTGTAGAGTATAGTATAGTTTAGTTTCATATAGTATAATCTAGTGTAGTCTAGTAGTACCATAGTATAATATAGTATAGTACTGTAGGGTTATGTCATATAGTGCAGATATCTACTATACTTTATTATATAATTCTATACATAATTGTACAGTATTTTAAGTATAGTATAGTATAATAGCGGAGAGTAGTTTAGTACTATACTCTACTATATTATATAATGCACCATACAATAGTATAGTGTATGTATGTATGTAATTTATGTGTAATTTATAGCATAGCATAGCATAACATAGCATAGCATAGCATAGCATAGCATAGCACAGCATAGCATAGCATAGCATAGCATAGCATAGCATAGCATAGCATAGCATATTAAGGTGATATGTTAATCAGGAATTTCAACCCAAACCTGAGAGTATTGTCTCAGTTAACCTGCATCAGCCTCTAATTAACCTCAGACTCATTTTTACTACTTAACTCTTCATCACCATATAATCACCATAATACATCTGAGATGTACTTTTTTACCATTTTTCTGACTGAGGCAGCGTGAGAGACTTAGTCGGGTCAGAGCTTGTGGGGTCAGAGACCCGGCCAACAAAAGACTTCTTCAGGGAAAAGCTGCATAAATACAAAGGCCATATTCAGCATGCTGATCACCCTCCCTTCATATCATTGTCTAGAACTCATCAATGGATGACACACTCACATCCCCATGACTACAACAGTCTGAGTCCAGGCTGATTTCCCATCAGTAGTGAATGGACTTTCAGTGGAACTGCTGTTCGTGTTTATCTATGAGGCTGTTGTTAGATAACCTTGTCAGGCCTACTGTCATGGGGATAAAACCCACATTCAAAGCACATTCATTCTGATGGGACACAGAGGTTTTGTGTTGTTGAGTCAACAGGAGAGGTGGGGCCTGTTACGTCATGTTCTACTCTATCTGGATCTTAGTTTTACCTTACTTAGTTGTCTTTCTACAGGTTGATTAGTTTGAATGCATTTTGGGGATTTATTATATGTTTAGTGGGCATATTTCATGTTTTTAAAATGTGTTTAAAATAAAAAATAAACAACAGACTTGTCAGTTAATTGACATTAAGATGTAATCGATCCTTATTTGAAAACAGATGTGTGCACATTCAGGCCAGAAGCCTCACCAGCTGGGCCTGGTTTGGAGAATACCACCCTTTTCTTTTCTTTTTTTTTATTGCATTCCTCACAGAACTCATAATATGACCCAATTCTGTTCTAATGTTTGCAAGTTGAAAAAATGTCCTTTTCAGTCAGATGATTACAGTATTTCAACATTTCGGGGTTTTTTTGCTATTGCTCTGTTGTATTTGTATTACTAAAGCCTGTGAATACACTGAAGAGAAACCAAAAGTGTGCCCTTATGGTTTCAGCAAAGGCTGCTCTGAATCGGCAGAGAGGCTGCGAGTATTTCCCACACATCTACTTCCTCAAGTCTCCATACAGCAAAGGTGTAAAAGTAAACACTGTACTATTTATTACATATCAGAGCATTGAAACCATTAAATAACACAAGTTATCAGGAAAAAAAAGCCTTGTGAATTCTGCTCTTCAAACAAAATCATAATAAATAAATCTTGAACATAGTGGGAGACCTGCTGCAGCTAGAGAGCCGGAACATGATCTTGGCCTCACACAGCATGGATCAGCTCAGTATGAGGGTGTGAAAAACAAATTCGATAAGGACTACAGGGCCCCCAGGACCATGGAAAGAAATCGTTATCTGTTTATACAGAACATACAGCGCTCATGGGTCTATTTTTTATTAAAAAAAAGAAACTACACAAATAAAGCATTCAATAAATAGCCTCTCAGTGAACATACTCATTAACATTGGTGAAATGATGTTGCAAATATACATAGAAGTGAGAATGTTGACTATTTGCACTTCATAACAGAGATTATCCTCCATCACTAGACGTGTGCAAACAGGCATGAGCCTTAAACATCTGACCCTGGTGTTTATTGAGTCAAAGTATTGCTATCTGGTGCTTGTTTTTCTCTCACTGCCCTCAATCTACTCTTCGCTGCCCTCTGCTGCCTCACAGCAGCTTCTCAGCAGCAGGAACACTATGAGCCGAGTCAAAAACAATATCTGCAGTATCTCTGCTAAAGGCATACTGGACACAGAGGTGTTACAAAATCCTCTGCCCGAACTATTTCACAAGTAGAAACTTAAATGGATTGCTGCTGATGAACTTTTTCTAGATTGCCGGATGTTTTGGGGATTATTGGATTATTGTATATTTTTATAACACATGGTCCCGCGCTTGGTTTTTAATATTTCTAATCTACTTAAAACATTACTCCAACACAGTATTGCAGCCGATTTTTGCAGATGACAGAGTTCTGTGTGTATTTGCCTCTTCTCACACTCAAGTCATGTCTAGATTACAGACTTTCTTAAACGCTGCAGAATCTTACATTTATTGCCTGTAAGGGAAACTATGTTTCATACTTCACTCTCTCATCTCTCTGCCATTCATACACTTAAAAGGTAAATAAAAACACGATAGCCTTTTTTTAATAAAAAACAACAGTGATATTATTTAAACAAACTGGCATTTAAAGAATTAAAACTGTGAAAATGAATATTTATTATTTATGGAGATATTGGTTAAACGATTTAACTTAGTTAGGAGGAAAATATTGACATGTAACATTTTTATGGCAGTTTTCTTTTCATGTGGACATGTTTGTCCTTTGAGGACATTAGAGCAACTTAAAGTGAGGCACAATGGTTAACTGTGCAAAAGCCTACGCAACAGTTGCTGTCTTTTTTGTATGTACAAATGTTTTAGGGCCACTGAGATGTTTGAGTAATACTTTGCATACTTTGCAAAAGGAAACTTTGTTTATGATTTAATTCTGTCTGTATGTACATTATGTGTGTTTATGGCTTGATGGTGGGAGTGCCTGCAGGAGGCCCAGAGGCACTGACGGGGATGACTCCGGTGGCCAGCAGGATGATGATGACGACGATGATGAGGACGACCACCACGATGAACACGACCAGCTTCGCGTTCTTCCACCAGTAGGCGCGAGCAACTTTCTGGGATGTTTTTGTAAAGTGCTTAGCCTGAGCAGGGAGGCAGACGAGACATTGAAGTAACACGTTGTGTATTTCTGACACACTGATTCCCTCAAAGAAAACAGACCCCGAACTCATCAGTGTGTAACATCAGAACCACAGGCATATGTTAAAGTTGCAATGTGTAAGACCTGAGCAGAATTTTAACATTAACCTAACATTATCATCAGAATGTGAAGAGGTTACAGTGCTGATGTCATGACTTTGTATTGTGTTGCAGAGATATCTACTGAACAGAGCACGCTAACCAGCGAGCCCCGGCCCATTCTGTCTCGTAATACCATTTGTACTTCGACTGACTTACCTACAAAGCAAAGTGGTCAAAGCCATTATTAACGTTGTCAAATACAACTGTGCTTTTCCTGCTATGACTAAACTAAATGTGTGCCTGAGACAGCTGGAGGTTGTAAGTTTCCAACAGGTGCTCAGTTAGGGAGCAGTTACTGTAATGACAAGCCTTTACTGACACATTTCCTGGAATGAGAAAACTAGAACAACAGGTTGTGCATTTTACAGAAAGCAGTAACTTCATCACCTATGATGAGCTCTACAATCTGTGCAGTGAGGCTTTCGGACCTCAGACATAAAGATTGTTGGGTTAACGAATTCCGTCACCTAACGTGCAGCTGGAACAATGCCTTGCTAAAAGGTGCCTAAAAAGGCCACTGGTTCTGTACTGTAATGGTTTGAAAATGGGATGGCCTCTACCGACTTGTTGACCTGGTTTACCTAATGAACACTGAGGTCACAGCTTAACAACCTGTTTGTTTAACCTCCCAACCCCATTTTACACAAATCATAATAAAAGGATAAGACTGACCCCATTTTCCATTTCCTGTGCCGTATCGAGAAGGTCGAGCCCCTTTTCTCCCCGTTCTACGATTCGCTCCACGTTTTTCTTCATCTCCTCTTTGACTTCGTCTACCTGGTCCCTCAAGGCCTGCATCTTATCCTGTGGTGCTGCTTCTGCATCTCCTCCCTGCTCCTGATGGGGTATGAGAGAAGTTACCTGGTCAGTTAGTTACTGGTATTACATGCAAGAATTTAACAATATTTTAACTTTTTGTAATACTGTAATAAAGTAAAATTTTAAGATATTCCTACTTTACTAAAATATTTACATTACTTTGTACTTTTAATCCATTACATTTCAGGGAGAAATACTGTATGTAAAAAAACATGACCTTTTAAAATAATTTTTGTTAAATTTGAGTTTAAAACGTGAGAGTAGTAGCAACCGTTGAGGAGTAAAAACAGAGTAGTTTAAATTTCAGTTGACGGTTAAGCACTGAAGTGACAGATAGTTGAAGTGCTAGCATTTTAAATTGTAGTCAGCTGAATCACATATATATACACATATATATACACATATATATATATATATATATATATATATATATATATATATATATATATATATATATATATATATACACACACTACTACCACGTGGTACTTTGCCCACAGATTAAGAAGGGTCTGCCAAAACAAACTTTTCTCTGTTGCCTTTAAAAATGAGGTGATTATTCACTTACCATGTCTGTCTTGTCTCTTGCTGCGTTTGTGCTAAGACTCTCACATGTCATGGTTGCTTGAGCTTCCCGAAAAAACAGGTTCACTGGTGATGTCATCTTAACCTCTTCCACTCCCCTCCTATTGGAGCAACAACGCCTAAAATGACATACCCAAATTAAAATGTCTGTAACATCCGAACCACTCTTACTATATGCATAAATGAGGTCTTGCCAGAAAGAAAACCCCCTAAAGTTCCGTGTGAAAGTGTCTGTAGACCTGTAGGTCATACAGAAACAGAGCAGTGGGCCTTTGAAGTCAGTAAAAATTGAAGATTTTTGTCCGCCTAAAATAAAAAAGTATCCTTCAGTATAGATAACTGCCTTTGGCTGTATCTGTTCCGGTAAAGGACAGTATAGGGCTGTAACTACACTATCAGTAAACACCTGCCTCACATTTGAAGAAGATTGGACAAAGTATGACCATTCTACAGTGTTCCTTTCCATGAAGCGATCCAGGCGGAGCTCTACAGGATATTTGGAGACGCAAATGGACACATGATAACCAAATGATATTCTGACATACTAAAGGTGTTTTTTCCTTTACATTTTGCTATTATATTATTTCCCTTTTATTTTTAGCCATTGCAAATTGCAAAAACTAAGTATATATATGGTCGAAGACGTGGTATGTAAGTAGCAGACTTGCTGTGCGTAATAGCCATGACCGAGCGCACGGCCGAGTATGCGGGTAGCTCCGTTACGCGAGACTGTTTACACCCCCAGGAAAGCTCAATGTGCACATGCAATACATCGTTAGAAAGCCTGAAGTCTCCTCTAGACGAAGGGCTTGACAAGCCTGAACGTATCGCTAGCTGTTACTCATGAAATGCAGTCAAACAAAAACGGAGCAAATCCACGTTTTGAGGGCAGGTAAAGATAGCTCGGTCTTCTGGCTTCAATACATTACTGTCAGTGAACACACAACACTGAGCCAGATGCTAACATAGTGCAGTATTAAAATCATTATAATTTATTTAACGGTCCTATCTATCCGCCTGTCCTGTCAAATCAAACTTTCTCTCCAAAGCTGACAGCCCATTGGTTTACACTTAGGATGGACTCCTCCCTGAACCTGTCCCAACAGGAACACATTTTTTGGGGGGGGGGAATTTGGTTTTCTTGTTATTAATTTCTTTGATTCAGACAACAAGATTCCCGATTTTTGGTTTAAAAAACAAACATATAACCAAGGTATTTCCTCTATCTCCACCTTGTGGCACTTCAACAAACAGCAAAGGAGAAGACAACAGAGTAGAGGGAAAATACTATTTATTTCATATCAGACCATTAAAACCATTAAATGCCACAAAACATCAGAAGGTGGCCAACAATAATCCTGTTAATCAAAACATTCACGTGCTCGGCTGAGCAGGATGCTGGTATTTCATCTGTTTTTGGGAATGTGTTGATTTCAAAATGACAGAATTGAAGACCGTCTGCAGCTGGAGCCTGTACGAACACTCGCAGCATTAACTAGTTTAGAATGAGAGTACGGACAGGCAAAGAGATTATCAGGGCTACTGCACCCCAGAGCCTCGTTAAAAACACAACGGAGAGCCTCATTTTTATACCTACTCCTAGAAAATGATTAACAGCAGAGTAATTAAATAACCATTTTATGTTTTTCAAGTTTGTATAGAAATCACATAAAGCCTTCATCGGTTCATTTTTGATTAAAAAAATAGAACATAAAGCATTAAATAAATAGCCTCTAAAAGAACAGTTAACACATTAGTCAAAGGCTGACGCAAATATACATAACGGTGAGACTATCTTGACTATTTACACTTCATAGTGGGCATCATTTTGACCTCTTTGAAGCTAAACTGGTTCTGTAAAAGCAGGTGAGACACACGGAGTCTTTGCTCCGGACTGTTTTCCTAGTGGGAAGCTGTGACTGTGGGGGTGTGTTGGCTGACATGGACCCAGCAGGGGGCGCCATGGAGGGGCTGTAAATGATCTCTCTCTCTCTCTCAGCTGGTTGGCTGGAGGAGCCTGATCCTCCAAAAACTAGAAGTGTGGGAACAGAACTTTATCAAAGTACAAAAAGTCATGCACTTAAACTGCAACAGTTCTAGAGTTAAAGCGCAGTTAGGAAACGTGATCTGTTAAGAAGACAGATGATACTGCAGAGTACAAATCTACAGTTGTGTGTTTTCTTCCCTTCTAAAAAAGGACCCCTCATTTCTGTTGAGTAGAAAAACGCAGAACTGCAAATGCTGTGTCGTTTTCAAACTTCAGATCCCGTCATCGGTTACGTTTTATAGCCCAAACCAAACCCCTGGACTCGGTGTTGTAGCCAGCGGTTACCCAGCTCACCGTTTTCAAACTCAACACAGTATTGCTTTATAAACTTGGACTGTGGACTATTACACACACCCCTTCAAACATGAGCACTCCACACAAATAAGGAGCCAATTACAATATTTCCAAAAGAACTAAAGTAGCGCTACATTCAATAAACTTTTAAAAGAATTTCTATGGATAATTACTTTTTCTAGATTGTCTGACTACAAAGAAATTGGAAGCACTTTGAAAGGAGTTAAGCCCACAAATGGTAACATACATATCCAACACACAATCCAGCATTTTATCAAATATAGTGTGACCTAAAATTGTTTCAAATTCATCAGCAGAAACAACACGTTGCCCGATTTCCTTTAAAAACTGCATTTTTTTCATCTTTTAAATGTTACAAAGACCAAAATAATGTCTAGTAAGAGACTTGAGTAATCCACATTCATCATTTCCTTCCACACACATTAAAGTGACTTTCTCTTTGACAACTGAAATAAGTGTTCAGTTAAACAAAGAGGGGCGGGTATGTAGCGTCCTTTGAGAACAGGGACTGTTTGTTTTGCTGCTGTCAGGTGAAAAACCTCAGACCTATCAGACACCCTTGTTTGATCTCCCACAAATTCATAAATGTCTACGCTGGAATTGTGTTTTTAAAGGGTTTCAAAAAAACCACGAGCCATTAAAGTTCCTTCGTCCTTGAATTCCAATACAAGCATGAAAGTTACCAGTAGAAACTAACTCAGAAGTAAAAAAGATTTCACCAGACAGCAGTTATTTGCTTGAGTCTATATATTACTTTGCATACTGTGCAATAACAATGTGTTTGTTTATGATTGTATGTACATTATGTGTGTGTGTTTATGGCTTGGTGGTGGGATTGACTATAGGAGTCACAGGGCCACCGATGGGGATGACTCCGGTGGCCAGCAGGACGATGATGAGGATGACGATGAGGACGACCACCACGATGACCACGATCAGCTTCACGTTCTTCCACCAGTAGACGCGAGCCACTTTCTGAGACGTCTGCTTGAAGTGCTGAGCCTGAGCAGGGAGGGAGACCAGACAATCAACTTCTTTCTTTACAGGCCTTGTGCAAAGGGAATAAAGTAGCCCATGAATATGAGACATTCATTTAGACATAATTACACTCCCTCCTCGGCACTGTGGGGGTTAGTTTGTGGCTCTTGCCAGTTACACCTACAGTCTACGGGCACATCTATGAGCTACACTAATTGTCTTTTTGGTTCTTCACAGTTCATTTTGTTTGTCTACGGAGGCTCGCTCTACGGCGCCAAGCGGGAGTATAAACAACGTTTATTTAGCTTGGCTCTGTCCAACGGTAACAAAATCTGCCTCCCAGCACAGCAAATCAACATTTTTATGATTGCACAGATTTAAAAAAAAAAAAGAAAGATATAATTTACTAATTAGTGAGCGTTTACTGCGTTATGGGAGGTAAACAGATATTGTTGCCTTTGGACAGAGCAAGACCGGCTGTTTGCTTATCACCATTTTTGCTGATTTTTTTCCCAGATGGACAGGTAGTTAGTTAGCTATGTAGGAAGATTAGCTTTTTTAATTATTTTGATAATAGAGAGGGGAAAAGATAGGAACTGCGGAGAGGAAGAGGGGTAACATTGACTGACGGTCCCTGGCTGGCAATGAACCAGGTGTGTTGCACCCTAAATATGTTGGAAGGTGACGTAACCTACTACTGTTGGAAACAGGCGTGAATGAGCACAACACTTTGAAGTGCTGAAAGAATCTGAACTGTGGGAAGTGATTAAGAGATCCAGAACCAAGCTAACACTTAAGCCGGGCTCAGACTACAGGAGTTTAGGGCCACTTTGACCCTGGTTCACCCCTCCCGACAATCGGAGGAGAAGTCCGGTCTGGGATCTTGGTCGATACCGATGTTCGGTTTACAGATCCAGTCTTAAACGGCACCAATTCTCATTGAAATGTATGCATTTGTCTACAGATAAAAATGCCATCAGAGTATATAGTAAGTTATCACTAACACACACACACACACACACACACACACACAACCTAACATCAGCTACTCTTTGCGTGGCTGAAGAGGCTTGGTCTCTGCTACAGACTCTCCTTTATATCGGACATACTGTACCTCAATCATGTGCCATTGATAATGGTCATTCCCGGTATTGTGCATGCTGGTTCACTTACATGCCTTTCTGGCACAGAGCCATTATTAATGTTATTAGATGCAGCTGTGCTTTTACGTCAAAATGACTGCTGAGAGGAAGGTTGAGTAGTGGGAGACAGCAGGACGAGGTTTGTTTTTTACCAGTGCCTCAGACAGTTTCTGTGATAATTCTGTGTGAAACATGAATTACGGGTTGTGTAGTTTTAAGGCAGAGGATTTTTGAATCAGTCTGTATAATCTGGATGATGGCTGATTAGCATGGCTTCCTGGGACACATTAATGGAACTGAGCCTTTGATAATGTTATCAGCTCCACCTGTGCTTTTAGCGCTATGACCAAATCTAAATGTTTACCATGAAGAAGGTCTATACAGCCTGTGCAGGGAGGAATTTGAACCTCAAACAAAAAGGTGGTTGAGTTAATGAACTTAATGACCCAACGAGGTGCAGCTTGCTAAAAAAGTGCTCAATTCAAAGTTCAGGTTAGAGAAAGAAAAAGGCCACACTTAGTCAGATTCATTGGTGTTCTGTAACGTCTTGAATCTGACTATGTGACTTGTTGTGGTTGGCCTGATCACTATCACTGAAGTCATTGCATAACAACCTTTTTGTTTTTCAAATTCACAGCACACCAAAGATGCAGCGGTGCGCATGTAGTCCACATGTCGACCCGCTTCTACACAGACCAAAGGTGAAAGGATAAACATGTGGCAAGACTCACCCCTGCTTGCAGGTCCTCCGACTTGCCCATTAGGTCATCCAGCCTCTCCCCTCGGGCCAGGATCCGGTCCACGTTCTGCGTCATGATGTCTTTCACTCCATCCACCTGATCCTTCAAGGTCTGCACCTTGTCCTTCGGCTCTTCCTCTTCCTTTTCTCCTCCCCGCTCCTGGGATCCGGACAGAAACAGGACATTTAAGAAAAGTGGTTGAGGAACAAAAGCACAACACGTGGGAGCTGCGACCCATGTCCAAACTTTATCCTGTAGCTTTTATCAGTGTTTTTAGCCGTTTGTTTTAAGGAACTTAAGACGCTAAAACTTGGCCAGGATCAAGGACGTCACGACTACGTCCACTTAGTCCATGTGTCTAACATCTTTGGATTAGTTTGTCTGCTCCTTGACATCATGTGGAGTTACTCAAGGGTCAGTCATTGGATCAATTGACTTTGTAATGACTGCCTCTAGGTCACACAATCATAACATGTATCAAAAAAGTGAAATCAAAGAGGCTGGCTGTTTAAATCTGTTCCCTGGACACATTTTGCACCCGAAGGCCTTTAAGATTCTATGAGTTATTTCCTCTCACCTCCTAGTGACTGGGTTCATCTGTCTTACACCAGCGCAGGGCAATAAAGCGTGAGACTTTAAAAGGAATGAAACGATTCTCTATCAGTCTTGTATTCTCAGACAACAATGTGCATGACGACAGCTGGTGGTGGCTCTGGGAGTCCTCGCCGTCCCTCGGGGTGCTGGCAGTCAAACAATGGTTCATTTCTGGGAACGCCTGCCTGCAGCGCGTCTGCACTCACCAGGAAGATACGTGTGATTTCAAAGCAGAACTGTTAAATGCAGTGTGGTGTGTGTGTGTGTTATGCACAGTGACTCCCATGAGCCAGCATCAGACAGTAAACAAAGCTGTCTCTAGGAAACGGAGCAGGTTTTGCTGCATCATCTGTTGCCTACCTTCTCTCTCTCTCTCTCTCTCTCTCTCTCTCTCCATTCTTGTCCGCCCATTTGTCTTTTGGTTCATTATCTCTTTCATTGTTCTCTTCTTTATTCTGTTCACCTTCCCTCTTTCTTTCCTCAACTATTTTCATCCAATTCACCTCAAAACAACAGTTTTGATCGTGCACACTTTATGTTGTTGATTTTTTGTTTTATTTAAGATGTTTTTTCAGTTTCCTTACGTCCCCATCTTATCATATAGTTTAGCATTCTCTTTAGATGCCCTGTTGTGCGTCCTGTTTTTTTATTTTTACATGTATCCGTCACAGACCTCTCTCTCTCTCCTTTTCTTTTCTCTGTGCTAGTAGTTCAGTGAAGCCCACTGAATGGCTGCCGGGTATCAAGTATCAACATTTACAGAAAGAGGAAGACAGCAACGTGCCCTGAACAAGACGTTCAAGCACTAACGGCTGCATTAAGTGTCCTATTCAAATATTTGAACTGTTATAAACCTCGTCGAGGAAAACACAAATGAGTTCCTCTGTTGAGCACAGAAAGTGCCCCCAGTCTTCCAATAAAACTTGACAACTCAAACAGAAGCCTGACGATAAGGCACCTTGTAATAAATACTTACCTGACGCACAAGGAATAAGAATGATACACAAGAATGGAATAAATCAAACGTTTGTCTGGAGATGTAAATACAAAAGGATGGATTTCATTTGTCTCGGTAGGCCACATTAAATCCTCACTGCTCACTTCCTAATCTAGTCAAATGTGGAACAACTGTAATCTGTATGGCAGGCACTAGAGGGGCAGTGAGGTTTTCCTTTTATCAAAGCACCCAAACAAATGCCGAGGTAAAAAACGACACTAATAAATGCTGCAGGCTACAGGACAACACTGCTGGTGTAGCTCTATCCCTCGGCACAGATGAGTCAGCATACCGGCAGCTTAAATCCAAATGTTTTTGGCCTTCAAAGAGGGAACGCAATGTTTCAAACCCCTCAGAAGCCACTGTTTCTAACTGTTTAGCAGAGAAAGCAGCCCCTTCATGTTAAGTACTACCCTGAGCCTTCCACTTAGCACTTATTGTATTCGTATTAGTTCGTTGCACTTATTGTATTTGTTTGTTTTCTGCACTGTACGTTTGCTCTGGTCTATGCTCTTAGATACTTGTTTAACAAAAGAGATGCACTTATGACTTCTGGTGATTAGTAGTTCTCTTGAATACCGATGTTGAATACACTTATTGTAAGTCGCTTTGGATAAAAGCGTCTGCTAAATGAATAATGTAATGTAATGTTAATGGTCTCCAACAGATCCTCATGAGCCCTCACTGGACGAGCCTTTGTTACTGATGACTGTCTATGTGATAAATACTCATCACATAGCTGTTATTAGCAAAGCGGGGACACAACACGGAAGGAACAGTGACGCAAGTCATCATGAATAAAATAAATAGTAATAACACTCAAGTAACCTTAAATGTGCTACTTGAAGATCCTGGGAGTCCCTCACAGGTGAAGCTAATTAAAACATGTTCAGCCAACTTAAACTAAGTTAGACATTGTAATCTACCTTGACATGTAGTTTAAGGTGTAATATTAAGTACAGAGAATGTTTGAATTCATTTAAAAAATAATAACAGTGATGCAAAACTTCACTCAATCACATGACAACTTTTACAACTACCTTAATGTTTAGTTAACACTAAATATTAGCCCAATGTAACGCTACTAGCTATACATGAGTGTCTAAGTAGCTAATCTAAGTTAGCAGGCAGTGAGCTCGAGATTAAATGAAACACAAAGTGTTGACTTCTTGAGACTAATTGGGCAGTTAAGAAACGTCACGAGCGCTGCTGTGCCTGAGTTTTACCTTCATCAGCTGGTAAAGTAACATTAAAGCGACACATTGTTAAATGTAGTTTGGCTACAGGCGGCAGACTCAAGCGACAACAAATGAAGCAGAGTTGTGAAATGTATCGACTGACATAAATACCTGACGATATTTAACAGCGGATGAAAGTTTAATGTGAAGTATCTGACTTTAGTTTGAAAAAGCACTAATCCCACCTGTGACCGTTTGGTTTCTGCTCGGAGTGTAATTAGGCCATTTTGTTAGCTCACTCCGGGACTTTCTTTCTCAACAACATAAAGTGAATTCATGTCAGTTACGTTAAGACTCGATGCAACAAAGCTACTTTGTTTTATCCGGATATACACCTGTTGCACATCGTGTCTGACGATAAACATGGTGACGACGAGGCTTTCTAAACAATAAAACACAAGCTTTGACCATCATCTCTTACCGGATCAAACTCCATCTTGTTGGAAACAAAGCCCTTTGATCACAACCCGATGGATCAACTCTCCTTCAGTTGACGCTGTTATTTAAAAAAAACCTTAAAAGCTTTTAGTAGATTTGAGAGTTAGATGCTCCAACACATCGAGTACGTTTCCTCCTCTGTTTAACTTCCTGGTTGTTGTTCAAACTGAATTCCTTCGCTTCGAGTGTCAAGTGGCTCAAATTACAACCAGTATTTTCCCGACAGTGCTTCTCAAAATAAAGCACGTGTCGTAACTTTGCAGTGTGAAGACAGTGGTCGTGAAAAAGCTTGAGGTAAAAAGTCAAAAGTGAATATTTTTAAGGACCATATTTGTAAGTTGTTGAACCATATTTAACTGTGGTATAAAAATATACTGAAAACAGCAACACATATTTGCTTGAAATTTGTATGAAGTCCACAGAATGAAAGCTCTCAATAGTGCCGTTGATTTATCATGAAAACGTGTTATTTTATAATACATTGGTTTCATTATTATTGTTGTTTATAGTAGGCCTATATTTGTTAACCTTATGCATTTTGTTACCGTCCACGTTGCAAACAAGTTGCACGATGGCAACAGTTTACTTTTATTTTGAAGGCCCTGTTGTTGTGCAACCCATGTGACTTCATGATCAGGCGTCAAGGTATTCATTCAAGGTGATCGTGTGTTGGCTGCACGCCTGATTACTGAATCATTAGGGACCAATTATATCATCATCGATGTCAATAGTTATGAATCGTCATTGTTAAAAAACCTTGATTAAATTCCTCCTAATCAATATATTCCTTCACCAAGAAAAATAGTTCTTCAAGAACATCAGGTGTGTAAATATCTAGGCCACAAGAACAATAGTTATTGGATTGGTAACAAGAATAACTTTATTATATTACACAACTGGAATTTAAATGGACAGCTTTTGGGACAGTGAGGTTTATTTAGTAAGATGATGTTTTCAACAAAACAGAAATCAGAAGTGGGGATACATTTGTACACTTTAGAAATAGATATTGAAAATGTGAAACCGCTCCTTTAATTTGAAACAAACGCACTCTTAAATGCAACAATTAATAAGACTGGGTTGAGTCTCTTGCTCTGTAACATCAGACTCTTCACACATTGCTCCACAAAAAGACTTGTTTTTGCCCCTAAATATTAAGATGTTCTCTAAATTCCAATCTTTTAGCTTAACTCTTGTTTTATATATATATATATATATATATATATATATATATTAGTGACATGTAATATAATTTCTGCCAAATTGTAAGAAAGTATCCTTTCTTCACAGGAAAATAACATTAAAAACTAACTTCTTAATTTGCTTGAAAATAATCACTCATGTTGCATTGCTCATTGCAGTTGTGCAACATTAGAATATATTGTAGACCATCGCAACTCATTCCATAACACAATAAGTCAGTATCTCTACATCAGCAGCAATGTTCCATGTCCCAGATTGCATTTGATTGGATAAAGACGTTGTGCTCCACATAAGTAACTAGTAATGGTGATCAGCTGAGCGACTCCTCCCTGTCCTGCAGCTCCTTGACGTGGTGACGTCATACAGTCCCAGCCAGCCACACCAGCACCTGATCAACCGGTTTGGCCTCCATCTAAGGCGGCGGCGGTGAGGCTTCAATGCTGTTCATTACCTGCTGTTATGTCAGACTACTGCAGGCTGCTCTGAATCACAAGCAGCTAAAAGTAATCAAAGCCATTAGAGCCATTTTGGGAGAACAATTTGACTAGCAGGCATTAGCAAGTGTGCCAAAAATACTGTCGGTTGCATTATTGAAAACACTAATTGTGGGGGGGAAAGGCGTAATGACTGGGAATTAACTTCTACAGCATGTTTTAGAAAAAGGCTTTTATTTCTTTTGACAGTATACATTATTTGTGCGGTGGTTGAGCAGTGAAATGATCTACACACAGAGTACAGAATAACAGAAGAAGCAAATGCTATTGAATAGTCGTATTTGCGACAAAATTAATAAAAACATCAATAAATCTAAACAAGCGAGTGTTGCAACAGTAAAGAGTAAAAGAGACAAACAAGTAGAGAATAGCAGCGATTCTCCAAAGCAACATCTCATCCTGTATTTCTCCTCAGTGGCCTTGTCTGATGATGATATCGGACATGTCATCAACCTTCACCAGCTCCAAGTTCTGCAAAAGACAAAACATATTCCACATTGTACACTACAATAAATAGATATGCATACTTTACATGTTTTTCAATAGATGGCCACAAGTCTAAAAAAAAAGACCATTTCAGCAACTCCAGTGTGAATAAAACATGGAAGGTTCGTACACATTTCTCCTTCAAATGTCACTCACTCTACATTCTTAGTTTGAGGTATTCCATATTACGTTGACAGGAAGATTACACATTTCACTACTATGAGCAGCAGAATACACTGTAAACAGTTTTATTTTTGCCTGATAAACACTAAAATAAACTCACCTTTTCATTGGCAAGATGAAGCAGAGCAACAAAAGCCAGAGGCACCGACAGGTTCTGAGCCATTGTGTTTGGCAATCTGGATCACCACAAAGAAAGAGAGAGAAGATAAAGAAAGACAGACAATACATTCTCCATTCCATCGACCATCCTGTTCAAATCTAGTGCCTTTAACAAAATGGTACTTTTAAGTTCTGCTGCTGGCTGGTTTACAGTAGGGTTAACATGATGCATATCCAACCAAGCTAAATGGCAAACCTTTTCAATTTAATCTTAATAATGGGATTTGAAAACTTTTTCCAGTTGTTATTTTGCGTGGGGCCGAACAACTCCCCTCTGCTGTGATACGATCACAACACACCACGGCCTGAATGTAGCCATTTCAAGGTGTACACACATTCCGATTCAAATAGTTTTTAAATGAATGAATAATGTTCACAAATGAGTCCCGAAACCTGTAAATGCTTTAGAATGTACACTAGCAGCTAGCATTTATTCCCCCCCCCCCACCCTGAACCTCATTGTTACGTGGCTCTGCATTTCTATCAGCAGGTGGAATGTTGTGTGGAGACGGGCGCTGCTCAATCCACTCCTCCAGAGAATGTTTCCATTCTGAAGCCGGTTTGAGCACATTTTTATCTCTAACCTGTTCTGTGATGTCGGGAGTGATCCAGTGGACCATGACAACACATTAGTCTCACTTTCTTTCCTCAGACAGGGATTAGACGTCACAGCAGTGGTATGTGGTTATGAGATAACGGCTATCGCTATTGCTTGATTTGAGCTACCAGTTATTTAATTATCAAACAAGTCGATGTAAACCTACAGATGAAAATCTGTCTCAGGATTTAAACACACACAAGAGACTGTGTTTAAATCCACACTTCCTTATCGAAGTAGAAGCCCTGATCAACGACATAAAAAATCTGTAAATATATTTGCACGCCATTGTCTGTTCAGTCATTATTGTTGCTCATTAGTACCGCGCCATGGCAGGCATGGCAGGTGGTCTGCTGGTACCTTTGAAGCAGCGTCTTTGTGGTCTGACTGAAGACTTTCTCCCCACACACTTCTGATTTCTCCTCAGTATCCTCCTCCTGTAGGGAACATTGAGGCAGAACTAAAAATACAGACTGGTACAAACAGATACACACAGCTAAATCTCTGACTGGCTGGATGTCTACACCACCCACCAAATGTCGGCAATGACCCAAGATTTGAGTTTCAAACCTAAAACTGATGAATTCATCATCGCATAGACCCGCTGACACATGGCCAGTCTATCAGTGTGATTTACCTCCGTAGATTTGTCCGGGCTTTCGGTCAGAAGAGTCCACATGTTGTTTTTGAGTCTCTTCATGTCCATTTTCTTTGCCGTCTTAGCATAATTGATCTCAATCTTGTTGACCTACAAAAACAAGCAATAATGGAAATACAAGTATTTGATTAAGTTATAAGTCAGTCAAATTCATGCGTAGTACAAATTATTACACGAGCTTTTGAGCAGAGGGATGCTACTAGCTCTAAAAAGGCCAAGACCAGCCTCCAGTATGACCCACCCTGTGTGGTTGAGGAACCAGATCATCCTCCCCGTAGGTTGAGATGCCCTCTTGGTCTTGTGAGGGCGGAGGTATACCGTCACCTGAAGGCTGTGTGTCGTCTGAACCGGCAAACCCTTCGCCATCATCATCACTGTCGCCACCCTGAAGAGGAACATGGCCAGAGACATGTCAGAGGGATAATCATTTGAGATGTGGTTCCTAATCAGTTTTATTTTTTAATGAGAGTTCTCTATCTTTAGTTCCTCAGGAGATTGGAAGTCCTCACATTTAGCAGATTCTACAGTAGCATGGTAGCATGCTAGACAGCCTTTTCAAGTCACTGTGACCATATTCATAGTTATATCGATAATGGAAATTTACCACGAAAAACATAGTTTTTTTATTGCGATCAGTGATAAAATCCTATACCGTCCCACCCGTATGTGGGGATAAGTCACAGGCGTGATCACTGTAAACTGTCTCATGCACTAAAGATCCTCCCTGCTCACCAGCTCTTAAGTTTAAGTTTGATCAGCTGGACTAGATTACACACATCACATTGCTCCTCCAAAACATCATGTGAATCCACCAGGTATCACACACACAGAACACACAGCGCCATGATGTATAAATCTAAATAGCCATCATATATCCATAATATTTAATAGCTAAATCCCCCCACCGCTACTCTTTAGATAAAGAAAAGGCCAATAACATACAGTCAAGTCAAAAACAAATCAAACCAAAAGTTCAGACCTGAAGACCTGGACAGAAGTTGGCTGTGTCGTTGGCGTTGTTGTAGTCGTAGTCTCCAATACCTTCTCCGAGCTCTCCAGACAGCCTCTTCTGGCCTTCTTGACTCAACTAGAGTAAAGGAAAAACAAACATATTCTTCTTCACACAACACAAACAAAGGATCATCATGTATTTACCGATATGGTGACTGTAGCATGTCTCAATTTTGTGAAAAATCTAATTTGGTTTAAAAGCATGATGAGCACAAGAGTTATGTGTATGTTGATAACGATGAGTCGAGTGGTGAAGACTCACCGAGCTGGAGGGTTTGAGGCTGAGCTGGGAGAGCGTCTCTGGGGGAAACTGGAAGTCCGCTGGCAGAGTGGTTTTCTTATTGCTTGCACTGAGGGCAGACTTGCTGTTGGTGGTGGCAGCCTGCGGAAGGGAAGCAGACAATGTTCAGTTCAGATATATTTATATGTTTCCTACAATTTTTCAAGCTCTTAAATTTGACCGTGTTCAGAGATTTTGGTTAGATTTCGTCTCAAAACCCTACAGGCAGGGATGTCATTTTTTTTTAGCTGAATGTATTATTTGCAGATTTTGTGCCATATTTCCCTGACTTTAACTACGAGAGCTAAAACTGTAGTTGCATCATATCTGTTGTGGAGTTATGTGTCAAGGCATCACCCAAGAGCCCGTGCTCAGAGAAGCAGACGTAGCCGTTCATGACGGATGATTTGAAACTACCAGAGAAGCTGAATTTCAAAGATGTTGTCAGGTCCAGTTCACAATCTGGTTTCATAGCTACAACTATCCCTACGGCTCCTTTGTCTCCATCTACTCAAACAAGCTGGACTAGTCAAACATCTCAGCTGTACTTGGTTAAGTATTCATACTGGTTCACCAACAACTAAGACCAGATTTCCTGAATGTCTGACTGAGACACAAAAGGCCGCCAGAGCTGGAAACACCAGCTGCATCCGAAATATTGTGCTGCTATGGCTACAACACCAAGAGTTGCCAAACATCTGCCTAAAGGAAGCAATATCCGCCGACCAGCACCTCTAAAGCTCCCTAATTAGCACGTTATATACGGTTTGTTGAATTTGTACAAGAAATATGATAATTAGTGAGATTTTGTTGCTTTTGGACAGAGCCGCTGGCTGTTTCCCAGTTTCCAGGTTTTAAGCCAAGATAAGGCGGCTGCAGGCTCTAGTTTTATATTTACTGTACAGATAGAAGTGGTATGAATCAATCCCTTTGAGAAAAAAAGCATATTTCTCCACATGTCGCACCATTTCTTTAACACTAAGCAATAAATGTCAGGCAACATTTATACCAGATGACACTCTTTAACTGGACAAAAAGCAAAGAGGGTTCCTACTCTCGTGGTGCGGAAGTAGGTGTCAAAGTTGACATCATCATTGAAGTCAATTTCAAAGGTCTTCTTGGGCTTCCTTTTACGCGTCTCCTTGTCCGGCAAATGGTCCACTGCAGGAGATTTAGGAGGTGAAAGCAGACAGGTGAGAGGAATCATTGTTGTTGCACACATTCAGCAGAGGAGGACAACCATTAGAACATCAACTGGGCCGTTAGAGGAAATGTGAAAGCCTAATTTATCCCTCAAAACACAAAAAACAACCCTAATGTGGATACATCCAGTATATGATGCTCAATATAATGCTGCTACATTCATCAAATTAAATACAATAGGCAGACTATCGACCAAAATAAAGAAACAAAGCTGCACATAGACATTTATCGTTACATTTTTTTAGCACTAGGTCACAGATAATAAAAAGTATAATGTCTCGCTCATGGGCACTTACTTTGACACCTAAATTGTCTCTAATTGTGTGTTAAACCATGGTTTTCACTCACACTTGTGCTTTGGCTTGAACTGCCAGTAGCCGGGTCCAGCCCACGTGGCCATGGTCCTGGGGCTGAAGTAGGAATACTCCCTGGGCTGAGAGGACAGCTGCAGACACATGGTGGTGATGTCTCCCTCTCCGATGGGAATCACATCCCTGTACCACCGTCACACCAGCGTGAGAAACCATTCAAACCAGCGAGCACAGACACAAATCAGCCCTCTGCTAATAGAGCTGGCACGAGTGGGATTTTGACCCATTCAGCATGGCCTAATGAATTAAATACCCACTCTCCTGGTGATATCGGGCAATGCAATTACTAAACCACCATGAATACATTTCAAACTAACAAGCTTAAGTAGACATTATGCAGAGGCTATAGAACCTAATGGAGGGATATTATTTTATTCTAACACAAGGAGCATTGAAATAGTGGAGAAAATAGAGACATCTCTAGAAACTTGAGTCTGAGACAAAAGAAAAAAAAAAAATCAGAAGGTCTGTGGTTAAAGTGAGTTCCTCTCAGCAGAAGACTGCTCTTCAACGATCTACTGTCTTACCTTCCTTTGCCGGAGCCGGAGGCCTCACAACCGTCCTTGTACTCCTTAGATCTCTCCTCACAGTCACCCACTCCCTCCTCATAGTCAGCGTCAAAGTCAGGGCAGTCATCTTCTTCCGGCTCGGGCTCAGCGTTCACATCAAACACGTGTTCCCCCTGCTTGATTTTCTCCAAGAGCTGATTCATGGTCTGGAAGAAAATGTACAGTCTCCGTCAGCTGGGACCCGATTGCCTCTGTAAATAAGACTAGTGCAGTTGTTTTATGATCATATGGGTGTAAGGTAGTGCATCCTAAGCCTAAAATGGTCATCACTTTAGTCTTCAGAGCATGTTGACATGCACATTTTCACAGAAGACATCCAGTGATGCATCCTTTGGTCTTTGTTGGCAAACTTTAGGTCACTGTAGCATGTCAGGGTCCAAACAGTGGTGTCCCTGAGCCAAGACCGTATCCACAGGGTACTACGGCTGAAGGCTGGGAATCGAGATCCCAGTAAATTCACACCAGAACCCGCTTCTTTTTCCAGGGAAACAGACCCGTGGGAATTTTTAAGAGTGTCACATTGTCAAAAAGTCTAACATAATTGGTTTCCAATTTGAACGCGACCGATATCATGTAGCGTACTGCCCTCGGTGTAGAAATCAAGGTACTTCCACAGTTAGCCCGGCTTCGCCTGCTCTCGTCCCTCCTTTTTATATGTTCGCTCAATTTACCGATAGGTCCACAGGGCATCATACGGTCAAGCTGAGTGGATTTTAAAGAGCACCCTCTGGTGGACCACAAGGAAAACTACAAAGTGCCCATCGCACTTATAGACTATACTGTATATTTTGAGTTGAACAGGTCCTAACAATTAGAATATTTCATTTTAATTTCAAATGAATAGTGACAGCTACCGTATGAACTGAAACAAAGACGTTTCCAAACCTCGTTAAAAAGATGCACCCCTTGTAGCAGTAGGTCGACGTTGAAATGCTGCTATTTTAATAATATAAGTGGATAACATTTTCAGCTGCGGGTTTCTAACAGGATTTCTGCAGGGTTCACAAAGTTAATTTTAAGACCTTTTCAGTACCCCATAGAATGCCATTTAATTTTTTTTAATGATCATACAAGCCAAAGAATGAAAGATGATAGAAAACCATATTAGGTATAATATGGCCTATAATTATTTATTTTCATATCACATTTTCAGTACTTACCGTATATAACAATAATTCTAAAGACAGTATTTGTTATTATGAGCCGAGGATATTCCCAACTACTGTAGCTGGCAGTAGTGACAGTATTTGTTAAAGGTCTGGTGCAGCTGACTGAAAATCCAACTTTTAGATTATAGGTGGATAACATCTCCTCAAAGACTGCAATTATTTACATAAACATGTTGGAACCAATATCACTGTCTACAGCAGGCAAGAGAAAATATTTAAGACTTTTATGAATTAAATGTATGACTAATACCTTTTTAATTTAAAGAAACTAAACTTAATACTTTAAGACTTTTCGGGACCTGTAGGCTTATAGTGCAGCTGTACGGCAAAATATTGTTTTGAATAAGAGGTAACAAAGTTACGTGCAAAATCTATAAATACAGATAGTTTAACAAATGGCATAGTGCAGACGATTGAACTAACGCTACACCTCAATGTCCAAGAACAATTCACCTGTTCCTCAAACGGTGAAAGAACCTGCTGAAATGTCTGCATGCGACAGATTCTGAGTTTCTGCTACTCTACAAAATATAACCTCTGATCAGCACTATGAGTCACACATTTATAGAACCAGATATACGTTTCGGTATTGTTGGCACTGTTTTTTCCACCTCCAAGATGGCAAACCTTGAAGAGGAATTGATGGTTTTATCACCACTAAATCTGAGAAATATGAAAGAATTCCATCAGAGCCATTAATGATATACGGTTTGGTGGTTCGACAGGTTCTCTGACCTGCTCAGGGTTCCAGCTAGTGAAGGAGAAGTCCTGCAGCGAAGGGCAGATGGAGCTTTTCTCCTTGGAACGCTGCAGTCCAGCTGGCAGAAACAAATGACAGAAAGATGCTCAGAATGAACAGCCTCAACACCAATAACACAGATAGAAGCCTACAATTTAGCTTACTGACAAATCTAGACTGAACTGTACAATTCAAAATCAAGTTTGTAAATCACATTTACATAAATTGACATTTTTTGGGGCCTGGTAAATAGTTTATTTTTACCCATGAACGGGGATGCAGGGACTGCCTGGGGAGGTGGAGGAGAGTATGAGGGTGTGGACTGAAGGAGGGTCATGTAGGAGGGAAACAGCAGCTCGCAGCGACTGTTCTCACTGAAGAGAACCGACAGGAAGACTCCGGCCGTGCTGCTCTCATCGAATGATGAGGCCATCCGCTGAAACATGGGGTCCACCTGGGTGGGTAAGAAGGAAAGTCGATCAAGTTCACAGCCATTGATAACAGTACTAAAGACTTCAAAGTCAAACGTCCTTTATTTATGGTAATGTATTTTTGATATCCGAGCAGGAGGATCAGTTGGGAATAGAAAGAGGCGGCTATCATCTTCAGATAAATATCTCACGGCTCTTAAGATGATAGCTCAGTGACCCGTGTCTAATATTTATCTCAGTCATCAAACATCAACTTATCAGCCAAATACTCAGTGGATATAAGGAGATTATGAAATATTAATTAACGAAAGAATGATATTCTGTAACTGCAGGGTTATTTCTTGAACGGGAATTAAATTGAGTCCCTAGTTCCTCCGGTAAAAAACAGGCTTCATATGGTTCATGTGGATGGAGCAGCTTTCAAGCACGTGAATCAATGAGATTTGTTTTATTTTATTGTTGACATGCAATAGATCTAATGACACAGAAGATAGTAAATATCAATATATGTGATAAACCTGGTAATTACATTCTGCCCAACAGCACAACTATCGTCCCGGGAGTCCATTGAACGAACACTGTTGTGTAAAGATAACACCATACCTCACACTTTCTCTCAGAATCCCCGCTATTGATGTTGCCAAGGTTCTGCTCTACTGTCCTCTTAGGAGGTCTCTTTTTCTTCGGCTGCTTGGCAGTCACTTCACCGTCATCTCCGTCGTCCTCCTTCGGACCACGGTCTGTATAATCACAAATAATGAGAAATAAAGAGCAGACAACTTCAAATAATGGAACAATGTGGGTAGACCACAATCTACATTCTGTAGAGCAAAGCTCAAAACCCTTCATCTAGTTCCAATGTAATCAAATCCAACAAGTCTAAACAAAACAAAAAAATCACATCGCTGAGGTTCTCACCTTCTCCTGGTTTGGTCTCAGCCCCGAGGCCGCCCAGCACCCTGTAAGCATCAGCATGAACAGCATCCACCCTCACAGCATAGATCTTTGTACTGGCATCTAAAGTGCCAGCTGCCACCTTTCAGAGGACACACAGAATAGTCAGGTCATGTTTATTTACAGTATATAGCCCAATATCACAAATTCGCCTGAAGGGGCTAATGAAAACATCACTGCTGGTGAAATCTGATTATTCCACGGCATGGTTACCTTGAATGACACACTGCTCATATTTTCTTAACTCTTAACTGCAGCTGACATTATGTCAACTCATTTATCAAAATAAGTAAATTGATAAAACACTATGCCAGACAGCTTAATTTCAGACTTGAATGCTCTACTTCACTGGACTCTAGACCCTTAAAGGGTAACATAAAACCTATTTATGTATCCGCCCAGGCCATTTATGTAGATCACTGTTTCTTCAAAATAAATCACAGATTTAGAGAGAAAATTAATCCAAGACACGATGAGATGACTACAAAGTCTGTGTGTGATATAAAAAAAAACTCAAACCTTGAAGTTTGTGAGCTCAGAATCCTTCTGTTTGAGAATATCAGCCATGTAATCAATCAGATGCAGACCAAATGCATTTTTGGTGGTGATTTTCTGACGAAAAGAAGAACAACATAATTAGATTTTTGATTAGATCTTTTCTTTCAGGTCGTAAGACTCTATATATACACACACACACACACACACACACAGTATATGTACTCACATTCTCAGTGGAGAGTTTTATACAGGTGGAGTAATGCTCTGAGATCTGTGCATTTGACAGCTTGGGCACGGCAGCAGGAGTACCTGCAGCACTGCATAAAAATACATGATTTTATATATTTAAAGTCTCTCAAACACACCAAACTCTACATGACAGAGGGTAATCAAAGTTGTGCTTAAAACACGCACACTTCTCTCCACCGTACCTATGAGATGCAGAGTCATTGAAGGAGGAGTCGGTGGCAGTTTGAAGATCAATGACTCTTGATCTTCTACGCTGACGTCGTTCCTGCTCATCGTCATTGCCAGGGAAGGCTGTCAGCAGTGGGGTGCTGCAGGCTGCCGGGGACAGACCCTTGTTCTTCATGGAGGATGACGTCCATCCTTGACGTATCCGGGAGACCGGTGTGGAGGCTGCACTCATCTTAGCTGGAGACACAGAAACACGATCACAGAGGCTGCGTGCTGACACAGGTTTAAAATTCACCGTCAAGAGTCTGCATCTCACTTGTGCTGCATCATGTTGTTTCACGGTATTAAAAAAAGCTGGCATGACAATGCTCATTTTAACATACTTACGTTGAGATGTAAATTTAGGATTTTTCAAGAGCAATATACAGTATTTTGAGTGGGTGTATAAAATGAAATAAAAGTGGAAACCATCCTCGTTTTTCTGTTTCTATAATTTTATACCCTTCACTGCTCAGTGAGCTGACATACAGTAGTTCGTCATATCATGTAAACAAAAGGATTCTAGTGGAAAATACAAGAGTCTCACACGAGAGGAATCAAGAATGTCCGATGAAAACAAAAGAAATATGCATTTATACCACAGAAATATATTAGCATGAACGTATGCGTTTCTTTCCCCGTGGCAGAATTTGTTGTTTTGCGTGATCCATCTAAGTAACGTTACGTTCGCTAAATCCCGTCCTTTCTGATTTAAGTTACCGTTAGCGACAACTTAACGTTAACTTGAACGACAGACTCTCGCACGTAAACAAAAGGACTTAAGCGAAGTTATAACGTTAACTTGGTTAAAAAGTGATTTAAGTTAGAGCTAATATACTTTTTAAGAATGCAACATGTTGTCTTCACACAGCTAAACTGTCTAAAACCATGTTCAATACGAACAGAACAAACATACCCCAAAACAAACGTTGCCCAGCTCTATATGCTGATGCCTACGCTAACTTTACGTGCCTTAACGATAGCTAAGGTTAGCATTAGCTAGCTGATATGAACGTGTTTTCACCATCATTGTTGGCTAACTGGCTTACTGACACACAACCTCTACCACAAAACCTACTTAATCCACTCAACGTACCTGAAAATGTCTACAATCCAATGTGGCTTTCTTGTGGCTCGTTATTATGTGTAATACGGCATACAGAGAACAGAGCAAGCTGTAGTTTTTCTTCCTGTTCGGCGTTTGAATTTTTGCGCCGAACGGTTTACGTAACATAACCATACGTCATGACGTTAAACCACGCCCACCCAAGTTTCTTTTGAATGACTCACGAGCCAGGGGAAAAGACAGCGTTTTACAAAACAGATACAATTAGGAATAGCACCCGAATATTATTGTTATCAGAAGGTGTTGGAGTATTTTATTTATACTTTTGCTTTCTGATAGTGTGATTCTTTTTTTTTTGTATTACACTTCTCATACTTCATCAATCTGAGTTAGATTCTGCTCAGTATTTCGTACCACCCAATACATATATTATTGTGTGCTGAATGTTGTAGCTTATTTGGCTGAAAAAAACACTTTTTTCTCCCGGCAGCAATGTGTGTTGTTGCTGCAGCTGTACTTACACAATTGGTAACATCAGTCATCCATAGCTCACATAAACACTTCATACAGGGATTGTTATCTATGACACAATGGTGTAATCTGCGTGCACACTTCACCCTTCTTTTTGGCGCTCATGTTTTTGATTGCAATGAACTGGGTCATGGTCACTGACAATCACATGAGCCCTACTGTCTCAATGGTCTGTTCCAACACCAGCACAATTATCAGGACAGTTATGGGGAGACAATGGGAAAACGTTGCTGAAACAGTGTTCCTCATAATCCTGCCAGATCAGGCAGGATAGTGCACTTGGGTGTGACTTAGTAAAACAAAACTGATATTGTAGTTCACAGTAGAACAAAACAGGCATCCCTCCCACCTCATTCCCCTTTGTTCCATCAAAACTGCCACAGAGAAAAATAAAAACACACAAATTCATACATTTCATGAATTAAAAAAGAGTTGAAATCTGCAGATCTGATCCTCAAAATGAAGTTGTACGGTTAGTGCTTCTTTGAGTCCATGAAATTATGTTAATGATTATTATGCAACTATCAGATCCAGCTCCCCCACCCAGCTTCCGAATAGCATAAGCTGTTACAGATAATGGATCATTATGCAAGTGGAAAAATTTCTGAACCATGCCGAAATAATTACAGACTGATATGTCTCGATAAAGACCCGATTTATCTTGCTAATTAGAAATCAAACCTGATGAAATGGTTTTACCCATTGTGGACATACTGTGTATTTGCTCCGGTTTTCCCTGTTTTATGTTTCTGACAATAATTAATTCCATGACAAATGTATTTTCCAGGCAAATGGAATATATGTTGAAAATAGAACTACGTGGACGAGTTGACAATAAAAGAACAATAGCTGCTCACTAGGTGGCAGTAAAAAATAAGGCTCTATTCTGGAAAGCATTTTAGTCTGTTGCAATTCCTCTGTTTGCTGTGAATTCAAATAGAATTACCCAGGACAAACTCTCAAATCTGCCCCTGCTAATGTTTGCAAAAATAATAACTATCAAAAATGTGTGAGTGCCTTGGACTTCTTTGGGTCTACATTGAACTGCTCACTTCCCAAAGAGAACCGCTTGCTCGCAGGTGCCAATATAGACCTTCTTCTTGATGAGCAACATTTTCTGAAGTCATAGAACTGTAAAGTAATTTACATAAAGTAATTTACTCACGTGACAAAGTCTCAATTCTCTCAGATCTTCTGTTTAAGTCATGTGTCTTCGCATATTGTAAAAAATGTGCAAAGCCCAGTATAACCAAGCAAGAGATTGATGGATGTCTCTGTTGAAAGCTCTTGGGCCTGGAATTATGCATTGACTAAACCCAAACCTCATTTGTACTCTGACATTAGTATGCTTTACTGTGTATACATCCTGACCAGCCAGAGCAGAAACAAATGCCTTTCTGCAGCAATATAGAATATACAATTCCCTCTTTTAATCTCCTGGTGGAAGACTGTTGTAATATTTGGCCATGGTTGTGGTTTCAACTGTAACACAGGCAAACCCCCTGTGGATGTGGATGCGTGCGGTGGAATCTCTAATGCTTCCAAAGTGAAGCACTTCAGTGTGATATATAGTTATGCCATTAAAACCGAAACAAGAGAGTGTGTGATATGTACAGGCCCTTGATATAAACCACACATAAACACAAGAAAACGCATGCACATTTTCATGTCAGTGTGCAGCAGTGCTAAACAAATGAAAAGCATTCATCTCTTCAGCAGAAGCCAAACAAGCCGTGGCCATGTGATTGATTTCCCCTGCCTAGTCATTGATGGGAGATGATGAGAATTATTAAATGACTCATCTTTCTCTGCCTTCTCCGTAATCCTAATTATTTTTACTGTACAGTTGTCAACACTGAATGTTTCTTCTATTTTTTTAACAATAGACCATGGTTATGTCACGTATATTTTAGCTTAACTCGTCTTTTCCACAAGCACACTCCCACTCAGTACTAAGTCACTGACACTGCACTCTTGTTAGTTCAGAGTTCGAGGGCGGGCTGGGGTCCAAGTCATTGAAGGAGATATACTGATATACTGTACCGGTCCAATGCTTTTAACGAAATTACAAAGCAGGGATGTGCTGTGATTGTGAATCACAGGGTTGTTAAAACAAGGGCAGACTGAAGCAGGAGACTGGAGTGTTGGCTCTTTGTTTTAACATGCTGGGGTTGTCAGATGTGGCAGGGTCAGGAGAGCGAGTGTCACAGATAATATGATAATATATGCCAGATGGAATTGCAAAATATGTCTTCATTTGACTAAATCTTCAGGTAGTTGTATTCACTTTCCTCAACTTTGTAGTAATAACAGCCTAATGCGCTTCTAAAAGTGCAACTATTTGAACAAAAAACCTTTTTTTACAAAGAATGGTGGAAATGTTGGATTTAAACATTGATTTTGATCTAAGCAAACATTTTTTATAATTTTGACAGTGGACATCTGTTAGAATTAATACTTAATAGCACATCTAAAAGAATAATTGCTATCACAAACCAAAAAGTGGTAAGAATTTTTTAAAGGTACCCTTAAGGGTATTAGTCCACCAGGAGCGCTTTGGAGCAGTGGTCTTGATGAGCCGATCCCTGATTTGTTTGTACTACTGCAACAGTTTGACATCCTGGACATTTGCAAAAATTAGATAATGTTTATGGGTGTGCTGTTCATGCAGTGTGGGCTACTTATAGCTCTAACAGCTTGGCAATTTAAAGAATGGCGAGTTTGCGCAGGATATCCGGTGTATTCTAGCATCAGCTTAGCTCGCTTGGAAAAAGTCCCAGGTGCTACCAACAACTTTTGCTGGCGAAAAACCAAAAGAGAGTGAGTCGATGCTGTGGAAAAGCAGCAAGTGTGAAAGAAGTCGTTCGTAGCGATAAACCTATGGATAATTATCACTGTACTCTCCCAGCTCCACAGAGCAGACAGACAACAGTTAGAGACCAGCTGGTGAACACTGTTGAGCATTTTAGAAACAGATATTTCCATCAGGACTCCAAATGAATGACAATGCTCTGTGACTGCTGGACGTGCACATTTGCATATACAACGAACTAAACTCACAGAGAATTTCAGATGTCTTCGCAGCACACCCCCACTGTACCTTTTTCTCTATTTCGCGTGTATTGCACTTAAGGGAGAGGCTGCTAATGCCTCTGGGAACGCTATGGCTCTCTGGGAGAGAGCTGCTAATTCCCTGAACTCCACTGTGTCGGTGGCTTACATTTCGTAACCTTCTCATCCGAAACAGCTGAGGTCCAGGATTGCCGAATAGCCAGCTGAGGAAGGTTGGTTGACCTATGGAGAGATAGAAATATGTGTAACAGAGAATTTTTCTTTTTTTTGAGACATCATGTCTGTCACACATACACACTTACAGAGACCCACACTACTGACACATGGACACACAAGGACTCAGATGTGAGCAAACACTCATAGCTGCAATATATTTCCACATTAGTATTTATGCAGTGTTTACTTGGGAGGCAGCCTTAATCCATAAAATATTAAATGACTTCTAGGAAATTCATAACATCCTTTAAATATTTTTTGCTGTATAACGATGGGGAAATCGAAGATGTATTGAGCACGCGCTGTAATGTAATGACCCCCATAGAGCTTCATCACCAACATTTGAATAACCCAAGAGTGATTCCATGAATACTGATGGCTCATATCAGGAAAGCAGGTGGCGGCAGTCAAAATAGTGATTTGATTTGCGCGATCTACTGATTAGATGTAAAAAGAATTGCGATAAGAAATACTGACGTGAGCTTATTTACTGTCCAACCGATGATGCTGCTTTATGGATTCGCCTGCGGCTGATCACACAGAATATTCTGTCAGATCCTGTCTGACTTTCAGTGCGGTCGATTTCTAAGACAGCCATGCAGTTAGAATCAATGACTCTTCTGTGTGCACCGCAAATATCTTTAAACCAGGCCATGCTACTTGGGTTTTATTAATTATATTATTTGTCGCACATATTGTTGCACTCGCTTATGCTTGAAATTGTGCCTGCACTTTGATGTTAACCAGAGAATCAGGCTTGTTCAATTTTTACCTATAGTCACTCAGAAAAACGAGATATTGAAAAAAGCTTCAAACGTAAAATAAAATGAAGGCAAATTACATGTCGTATAGAAGTCTTCACATCAATGCAGTGTGTAATAGAGGGGAAGTCTAGTTCCCAGGCAACAGAGCAACATATATAAAAGACCATTCCATTTCCTGTGTTAAAGCACCCTCAATTTCCCATCAGAGGAGGAAGGAGGGAGATGAAGAGGAGCCCTAGCCACTGTCTTGGATGTGATGTTGCAGAGACAGAGAGAGCAGTACAGCAGGTTTGTGTGCAGCCTCTCACCAAAGGAGCTGTTACAAGCCTGCTCAGGACTTTTATATCATTTATCCTCCACTACACCATTTGTCACTATGGAATAAGGCAAGTCTTTTTGATTAAAAGATGAGACAAATTACTGATTAAGACAATGCATTCAATTGAGCCCTCGCTAAGTCCGGCCCCTCGAAGGCAGACCGGTCACTGATTGCGTACCATCAATTGATCAAGCTGCTCAGGGTCTGGAAGCTATATGCCTCTGCTCCATAGACTAATGCAAAGGTTTTGCATTTTGCAAATTTTCGGGCTGGTTTTGTGGATTTCAAACTAGTCATGGTTAAACGTTGTGTAATAGTGAATAAAGGAGATATACGTTTCTAAAACGTTACATTTCTACGTAAAAAACCTGTGGAGCTAACATTAGCAGAGCATGTTAGTTAGTACGTTATTTAACTATGCTAACGTCTATGCTATACTAGGTATACTGAATATGTACACATGCTGCTTTTGCTTTTAAATTATTGTAACAGTGAATAAAGACCCAACCAGCTTCACAGGAACAATGTTGTTCCTTAATTTCATTGTCTTCTGTCTCGATCGCCAGGTGATGTGGTGGTTCACCTTTACACTGTGATTTGAAGGCTTTAGCTTCTTTCTTTACACTTGTTCTTATTCTATTTTTGTTACTGCAACAGTTTGACATCCTGGAAATTTCCAAAAATTCAATAATGTTTATATAGGGTGTGCTGTTCATGCAGTGTGGGCTACATATAACAGCTTAATGGAGTAGCAGTGGGGAGCGGGGTTTAGCAAAGGGTCAATTGTACAGGTGTAACTCCCAGCATGCTCTTTTCCATCATGGATGTGATGTGCTAATCTTTTGGCCCCTGTGAGGAACAGAGCACACATTGTCATTTACTGACAGATAGGATCGTGAGGAGGGGAAGCAAACAGAGGATGGAGGAGAGCACAATAAATGAAATTAAAATAGTCAACCAAGCGAAGATGCCAATCGGGAGCTGGGCACGCTTCTAATGCGCTCGTTATAATTGTGTCAGCGAAATATGTTCAAGGAAAGTTTTTTTGTGGTTGAAGTCCTGTGGCTACAGTTTGCAGAAGAGGTCTGCCTTTATGAAGACACAGAAGTTTCAGTCAGTATTTGTCATGAAAAAAAGCTTAAGCTGCATTCCTGCTATTCATGCTTTCCTCAAGGGAAAAGATGAAGTTTGAATCCCCACGGGTGAAAACTGAACTACGTGACGCCTAGGTTGGACTAAAAAAACATGTTGCATAGCAATGCATTTTCATGTATCTGGTATTTTGTGCAGATGGCCTCCCAGAAGATGATAAGGGCCAAGCAAAATAAACCCACCTTTTGTGCATAATGCATGCCAAATCCTGAAATGTGACTTATCATAAAATAAGAAGTCTATAAACTCTAACAGGTGGTCTTGGATTTTGTTCACACACATAATTCAGCAAAGTCAAGAGTTATTTCTCTTTGATGCGACAGATGGAGAACCCTTGCTGTAATATTCACAACTGGTGCACATTCCAACTATATTTGGACTCAAATGTGATTAATAACAATGTATGGTGTTTTTCATGAATCTCCAACAATCTCCAACAGCCTGTTAGCTTAGTTTAGCATAAAGACTGAAAACACGATGAAACAGCTAGTCTGGCTTTTTTTAATCTTTACAAAAACCACAGTGTAAAATAATGTTTTTTGGGGGGGTTATGCACAAATCTCTCAGCTGGGTACACTAACTTCCTAGCGTGTTAGCTGGTTGCCTGACGACCTCACAGTGAGGTCCAGCAAGTCACTACGCCCAGCCAAGAAATAGTCTTGCCCCTATAAATCCATGTGATGTTTTTTCTCACCAGTTTCTGTACCGATTAAACAACAATTAGTGAGCTTTAAAAGTGTTGGCGGAGTCTGAATTCTCCTTGTTTCCAGTCTTTATAGGTTAACCACCAGCTGTCCGATACGAGAGTGGTATCAATCTTCCTAACTCTCATCAACAATAAGAGTATTTCCGAACAAGTCAAACCTTTTCTACCTTTGGGTAGGAAAGCTTTGTGTGATACAAACAGGATTAGTGCATAGACTTAAGCATATGTGACATTCATGACATCCTGAAGTAACATTTTCTGTTTTCTGTTTGGAGAATGCAAGAGGTCAGAGATATGTATGCGTTACACGCGACCCCACTTGGTTTAATTGCTCCCTATGCTTCTATATAATGAAACATGCACTGTATTCTAGCTGATGTGATGATTGGCTCTCTTATTTCCCTTTATAAAAAATACAGACCATGTGTCATACCTTGAATATGCTCCATGTTTAGGTTGGGATATTGAGATATTATAATTATACTACACACAGGATTAATTGAACCATTTCAGGGTCGCTCAATGGGAGGGAAAAAAATATTATGCATCGCTCGTTCTCGCTGCTAGAATCAGGGTGCAATTTGTGTCAATCACTCTTTCCCCATTGATTGTAAGGCTCACTAGCAGACGCAGACAGCTGTAGGACTGCATAATGCTCGCTGAAATATCCACCTCCCCTATCCTCTACAGCTGGCACCTTTTCCGTGTTGATGAGTTTACTAACCTTACCTATGATGGCAAAAGGGACATTTTCCAGTGCTCTTTGATTCCAGAGGTGGAGTCTCTCCCCAGAATATAATCAAATATATGTAAGTTTGCAGCCCTGGTGATGGCTAGCAGAGAAAAATATCAAACCGATCTTGCAATCTTATTGGTGGTTGCTGTTTTACAAGCTAGTGGGGAGGGTGCTGAGGATGACTGTAGCAAAAAGCAGACAAACAGACAATGTTGTACAGGTGACGCTGTTGCTTTCTGGTGTACGTGTAAGTGGTGGCATGCATGTGGACTTTTAGGTACCTTTCACAGAACTGTGCTGAGTAACTGAACTGAACTGACTTTTGCACCTTACTTTTTCAATGAATAATGTTTGTGATTATTAATCAACACAGGTCATAAATAAGGATAACATCACCAAGCGACAACATATAAACAATGAATAGTAGTGTCTCATACACTGATCCTTGGAGCATCCCAGATTTTACAGTAGAGACATCACAAGGTGGTATCCATAGATTTAGGACTAAAATTAACATTTAACTGTTTTCCGAGGTCATTTGACATTTGATGTGGTTATGGTTACATCACACGTCAATGGGCATATGGTCGCAGTACACCGGGAAGACAGTGGATGCATTTCCCGAGACAGATGGCTGGCTCGTTAGCTAGGTAGCTTGTCCTTCTCTGGAGCAGTGAGGAGTGAGGCGGAGGGACTGTTAGACCCAGCACTGTCGCTGGCCACCACTAAGCTGTTTTGCCCATTTTCTGTAAACCACTGCAACATTAATGCATTGCAAAATTAGTAAGCTAGCGAACTAGCAAGTTGTCTGCTAGCTCGCTAGCTAGCTTGTTACACATCTGGATATAGCAATGCGCTTTCCTATGATGTGACAAGAGTGTGTCGATGAAGCATTAAGTTGGAAATGTTAGCTCATTCCTATTTCTACCATTACTTTATGATTTTAGTTGTAACTGCAAAAACCTCACCTCAGTGAGTCCAAACTTGTTGTAAGTCAGTCTAGTTTACAGTTCTTGTATAGCTAGTCTGCTGCAACCGCTGCAATGGCAACAGCACACATAAAAATGGCCGCCACTGGGACCATCCTGCTACGTTGATTTTAATGTAAAATGCCCGATCTACTCTATTTCTATGATTGTATCATTACACATAACACATTCTGTTATTTTCTGACCGATTGGAGAGTAAAAGCTGACCCCTCAACAGCTGCACAGATGTCAAGTCAAGACTCATGGTAGAGCAGTAAGACACTTAACAGGAGAACTTAACAGGCAAAGAGAACATTGCAAAACAAACAAAACAAGCAGCACTGTCCAGCTTGCGGCTCTGGTGGTGCTGCTCTGGAAAACTCCCAGGTGTGAGAATATATGTGTCTCCCCCTGCAACAATGCTTTAGTTAATTTAAAAAGTCTTCTTAATCAGTCTGACTGGCTTTAAAACCGTTACCTTCCCCAGTGTTTAAGTGTTTGAGACTTGTAACCTCCATTTATTTATTTTTTCATGTACGTATTATGCTCTTGTTATTAATTAGAGAATATTACGCCCCTCCCTTCTGACATTTAAGCAGGCTTTGCGAAAGCAAAATCATTATCCATCAAGTGCCTCTTTTCTCCCTCCTTGTCACAGAGGCTATCCTCAACCCTTGGGAGAGGTTTTTATCGCCTTCTTCTGTCTGGGACTGAATTATAGGCTATATATATTGACCCCCACCATGAAATGAAGTCTTGTATGATCGAACATCATACAATTGTGTTGTTGTTCATTTCGTGTCTCGTTCATTGATCTCTCCAAAAGATTTAAACTTATGTGCTACATTCATTATCATTTTGATAATCCTGCAAAAACTGCAATGAAAGCTTGAGAGCTGCTAGTTTCATTGGTGTCAGCTAAATAATGTGATTACTTTTGAATTTGGTTGTTTATATTAAACACACTGGAAAAGCAATTGGGTTAGATCTTCAATGCTGGTATTGTGAAACAATTTGCTCTTGTGAACATCATTATATTGAAAATCTCACAACCCTCACCAATTATTCTTATAATTAGGGCCCGAACACCAACAACGTCGGGTCAGCGAAGGCCCCATTGAAACTGTAGCATTTCTTCTTCTTCTTCCAAATTAATTGGCTTTTTGGGGGCTTTATCATGCTCAAAAACATACCAATGCATATCAGGACTGGTGAAACATTTTATATTTTAGGGGTGTCGCATTTGGATATGAACATTTTCTCTATAGCGCCCCCTAGAGTTGATTTTAACTTTGCAAGGCCACGCCCCTCACCCCGTATGTCAGAAATTCAACACACATGTTCAGTTTCATCTGCTCTACAAAAAAGTCTATTAGACCCCTGAACTCTGCCTCTTAAAAGTTTTTGCCATTCTTCATTTTGTGAAAAACACATTTCCGCAAACTCCTCCTAAACGCTGGATCTGATTGCTACCAAATGTTTGGTGTGTCATTATTGGATCACTGACATTAAAAGTTATCAAATGCTTGTTGATATCTCATTGCGTTTAAAAGATATGGACCAATGAACTCCATAGGGGCGTGGCTTTGTGCATCAATACACATAACTTAAAAAACATTTAGACTATTATCATGAAATGTGCAGCGTATGTCCACATCACATCTCATAACATACTCTCACATTTTCATTCCATTCAGCCACTAGGGGACGCTACATTGTATCACATGTAGACTTGAAAATAAGTCTCTTGGGACCATGCTCTAAAATCAAACAGATGTCGGCCATTATGAATGTTGTGTGATTTGTCCTTCCATTTCTGTCCATTTCTTGGCGCGATACTTTCATGAACTCCTCCTGATTTTATCGGATCCATCTCAAATTTGGTCAGTACAATCTAAAGACCTTTGTGATTAAAAGTTATCAAAAGTGTGGAATAGTGTAGTCGTGGCGTGGCTGCCATTTTACGTGACTCCCCACAACAGGCAGATGTAACTCCACTGGACTTGTTCAAATCTGTCCCAAACTTGCCATGCTTGATGAAAATCACAGCCTGAGAATGTTGACAAGCCTATTTTCACTCATAGTCAAAGTGCCACCGACTGGCGAAAGGAAATCAGCTGTGATGTATATATCTGATTTACATGATGTGGTCTACACCTGATACAGAGCAACATAATGCATGTTTGCGCGTGTTCTCTAGCGCGACATAGTGGATACAGGAAGTGTTGGAATATTTGCAATACATTATTTCCAACGTCACATACTCCACACGGGAAATAAACGTCTAACTCAGGGGTATTCAATTAAAATTCAACAAGGTCCAGTTAGAGAGACGTTCCTCACGCAAAGGTACAGAACATCAAAATAATGTCTAACTTGCGCTATGATTTAGTGGCATCATTATTAAAGTAGTCTAGCAGTTGTATTAACGTCTATATGTGGTCAACAACTGATGGTCAAGGAAGTGCAAGGTGGCATCAACCAGCGTCCAGAAAGTACCCGTGACATGCGCAAGGGTGTGATTGCCTGATCAATGTGGCTTGCAGCTTTAATTTTGGTTTTATCTTTGATATGGCCTTATATCTTAATCCAAAAACTACTCACAATAGATGAAAACCACTACCAACTTCATGTTTATGCGTTTGTCTAACATTTGCTAGGAAGCTGAAGTCAGAGAGATCAGATGAGATGGACAGGCGCTAATCATAAGATGCAGGCAAAGCTCATAATGATAGATGTTGAGGCTAGTTGTCAGTTCATTCTGGCAAAACTCATCCCAGGCCTCCGTCTGTCTGACTCCAGTTACCACCTAACTCTTCACAGTCCACAGAGAGATTATGAGAACCAAAGCCCCTATAATGTCACAATCAAAAGACAATCAAGAGATCTGCATTGCAGCATATTGCAAGTCGTTACATGTTATATATTCATCCTTCACCCCCAAAAACTTAAAACGGACTGGTCTTGTATTAATATAAAATAGAGATCTAAAGTCATTATTTTACTCAATTCAAACCAGTTTTAATAAAATTACATTTTCCTTATATTTGTGAGAGTTGTGTTTGGCTTCCTGGAACAAATTAAATTGCGCTGAAAACCTTGTATAAAATTCAATTGTACACAATGTGAGAGGGGTCGCCCCTTGTGAGTATGTATCTATGTTGAAATAAATGCTGTAGACGACAGAATTTTTCTCACCTTATTTCAAAACTATTAACTTGAAAAGTTAATTAGCATCAGATGATATGACCTGCTGGCATCGACAATACACAGTAGCACAAGAAAGGATCGGATTTTCAACGGCTATATTTTAGCCAATAACATTTGATAGAATATGCTCAGATCTCCGGCTAATTTCTTTAATTTTGGGGAGTTTTCATTATCCGAGTCAAGGGTCTAAAGACAGAGGATGTTGGATGCTCTACAGATTGTAAAGCCCCCATGAGGCAAATTTATGCTAAGGATATTGACATATTGGACTATAAAAATGTAATTGACTTGACTTGTGGGATTGGTTCAACCTGTGTTTCTCCAGTGACAAGGTCAAGCCACCTTTCAGTCCATCTGTCCAGTTTACTGACTTTACATCCTCTGAAACGCTCTTGATCCCGTTTTCCTTTTAACTACACCAAATGACTGGATGGATTGCTATGTGTCCGCCCACAGACTCAACAACCAAATCCATCTCCGGTCATAAAGGGGTCAATTGAAGTAAGCTTTGTGCTGCTGCCTTTCTGTGGGGTTTACATTTGGATGCGCTGTGGCCCTGACTTTCCATCATTCAGCTCATGTTAGCCCCTGGACCTCAAGTCAATTGCGTCAACATTTCCTGTGCTCTGTGTGCTTCAATCTTGCCTTCAGAGAGCACCGATGTAATTAACAGGCACTGCATTTCATGGCTTATGTGACGTTCTCTTGAGAAGTGCACTGCAAAAAATGTGTACATCTTGATGACTTCTTCACTGTTAGAACTTTTCAAAAACAAAATTCGCCTTGAAGTAAAAATCCATCATGGAGTTAAGAAAATTATGTTAATATGTACTCCTATTATATTGTCCAGCTCTTGAGTTGTAACTTTTTACATTAGTAAAAGAGAAGACGATCAAATCAAACCAAATGCAACTAAACTAAACAAACCAAAAAGGTGGAAAACAGGGGAGAGAGAGACTAACTGACTGCCACTGACACAGAATTGTAAGCTTTATATGACCAATGAGACAGTTAGTCAAGGTGAGCTTAACTCATGCTCAAGAGGGTCCAGAGGGTACAGCTGTAATCTTTTTAAAACCATGAACTGTATATATTTTTATAATTAAAATAAAAAATGCTGAAATCCAATCAGATTAGGAAAATACCGCATGATGTAGTTTAACCTTAAAGGATGTATGATTTAGTGTTGATCTGCAGCAAGCTGTTCACTATTCACTTTATATTAGTGATAGCTTATTTTGAGGTTTCCTTGCAATCAGAGGCACTTGTTTACTGTAAACTTCAGAATGTGGCATCCTCTTAAAGCTGGAGACGGTTTAATTTGCATGAAAATATAAAATGTGTGGAAATTCAGTTTAAACCTGCTCCTAGGAGCCTTACATTTGTTTTCAGCTTTGCTAAACTGCTTGTGTCCTCAGATCACAGCAATTAACTTAATGAATAAAATGTAATCCAATCTGAGAGGCAAGATGATCCAGGTTGTAAAAACCTGCAATTTTTCTTTATATTACGACAGACATGGCTAATTTAAACAGATGATTGTTGCCTTCTATGTACCTCCCCAGGATCTTCTTCCCACATCACATCCATGACACATTTACAGTGTGTCCGTAAAAGAATGCATGAACCTCCACCGTGCCGCCTCCGTCAGTGTTTTTAATAGACTTTTCCCCACCTGGTCAGCTGACCTGGCGCTCCATGTGGACCCGCAGAGCCTCCTCTCATTAAGCAGAGGCCTGCAGAGCTGTGGCAATTAACTTCAGCATAATGACTGGCAGCGCTTTGGTGACATCTCGATCCGGGGGGTGGTGTGTGTGTGTGTTTGGAAGTTGTTCACCGCCCGACGCTCTTTGTAATACCCTAACAAGCAAACCGTTGTAGTCATAACCACCGGTGCAGTCAATACCATGGAGAGTAAACGGCACCATGATAACATCACTGGAGGTGATAGTGTGGTGCTTTCTATTCAGCACTGATAAGAAATACAGGGGAACGTGGCTGCTCGGCCCTCCAGAGATCTGCTGCGTTTAAGCAGATGTGACATGTCCTTCAATGACTTGGCACACCTGGAGGAAAAGTTTCTGAATTTCTGTTAGTTGTTACAACGTTTAGATTTAAACTAGAAATTTAGAAATAAGAAAATTTGAAATTTCAAGGAGTCAAAATGTTACCGTTTTACCGGTAATCTACATTTACTTCTAAAAGATAATTCATGATTTCTCACGACTCGTTAGTTTTTAAACAGAAACTAACTAATTCAGAGAACATGATTTAACATAATAATTGGCTCCGTGTAAAGTGAATAAACAAGGTGTTTCCCAGATAAAGCTTCTCTGCCTAAATAAGCAGTTTACACATTATATAACTGCTGATATATTTATACTGAGCTCAGATAGTGAGCAGAGGATATGCATATGATATGTTTTACCAATACTGTCCAGTAGCTGCTGTGCTGACATCTCTACTGCTGCACCTGTCTCTACGCCTAAAGTCAGGTACGCCCTGCATATGACCCTTGACTCTCGCCCCGCTTGGCCCATGGGCCCGTCGGTGGGCCGTTGGCACCTGGAAACTAGCCCTGACATAGCTCAACCGGCATCAGCACGCAACAGAAGCAGCCACTGAACACTGGAAACAGACAACATCAGCTGTCTGTGAACACCAGACCAAAACCAGTCACAGAATGAATACCTGACATCTTACATGAACAATTTCAACTTTTGGTGGGTAGCAACTGCTGTGGATTAGGAAACAATAAGCCTTAAATCTCATGAATGAATGAATCAGTTAACATAATTGGTATAAACTTAAGACTCGGCAGGTGTTTCGATCACTACTTGGTGTAACATTACTAGCTGATTGTTGTGAAGATGAAAATATACCAAACAGATAGAAAAAAACCTTTGGAAAACCAGGGCCAGTGTGTTTATTTCACTTATAACTTTGACACATATGTGCCTCTACCCTTTATGAATACACATGTTCAAGGGAGGATCGATAAGCTATTGGAGGAGAGATGGCATTCGTGGTTGATTGCACAACCTGCTGGTTAATAAGGCTTACAATATGCAAAGGTCAGCTTTGCATGAAAAATGCTCTGCCTCTAAAAAGCAGGAGCAGCTTTGTGCAGGTATAAAGGAAGATTGTGGTGGGCAAGAGAAAATAACATCAGTTTGTATTCTTCTGAATGCCAAAGATGGCAGACAAAAGAGTGGGCGTGCAGCTTGAATATACAAAGACACCTGTCTACATTACCTCAGTGATGGGTGGTATTTAAAAAAAAATACACAGTACTGTCTTTTCTTTCTAAGTCAATCATTATCGTTTTCATTTTCTTAAAAGTTTGTTCATTGCAGCCTGATGAATATTTTACTTTATTAGAATAATAACTTGAATTCAGCATTGCTCACGTATTTTTAAGCTTGCTGATCTCAGACTAACGCCACCACTCTGCCAAAACTCTCTGTAAATCTCACAATTAAAAGACTAACACAAAGGTCATTTGACTTTTCACATACATGTATCTATATTTTTGTAAACAAATATTGTGGGTGTTTTGGTGGGTGTGCCATTTCTGCCATATGAGAAAGTGTCTCATAATTATGACTTAGTTTCTCATAATTATCAAAGTTTTTCATGACCATGAAATAGCAATTCTTCAACAGTTTTCCATAATCATAATATACCAAAATGTAATTATGAGTAAGTATCTCGTAATATATTAATAATAGATACATTAAAAAAGGAGTCTACATTCAGCTATAAGTTATGGGAAGTCCAAAAAACTGGCAGGTAACAGTAAACAATCCCAAAAATGAGGAATGCTAAACACCAGGAGCAAAGCTCAAATGTAGAAACAAGCATCTCAGACGACCTATGCCCTAAAGCATAACCCCGATTTATTCTACTATAAATGGGACCATAATTTACAAAATAAACATCATGTAATATTGAAGAAGACTTGAAGCTAGACATTGAGATCATAAACTCATGTTTACAATATTTACTGAGATAATAAATCAAGTAAGAAGTAGGGTCATATTCTCATAGACTTCTTTGCAACCGGACTTCTTTTTACAACCAGAAGCGTCGCCCCCTGTTGGCCATTAGAAAGAATGCAAGGATGGGCGGATGTTGCTGCCTGCCTTACCCCTCTCTCTCTCTCACCCCATTTGTAAGTATCTGCCTTTAACCAAATGAAGGCAAAAATAACCTGCATCACCTGCACTAAATGCTGGCACTGCATGTAAAACTGTGAGGTGAGGAATTGTCCAACCTAGACATTAGCCAAACTGACATTAATAATCTATTGGGACCTCGGGAATTTACTAAAAAACGTACACACATCTATAAAGCAACGAAGCAAGCTTTTCTTTAATCCTTTTTTGTCTTTGTTTTTGTAGAACACAATTGTGAGTGACAGGCAGACACAGTATGGAGAGCAGATTGGTCTCTAGCTAATAAACACACACTGACATGACTGAAATGATGCCGGCTAATTGATAGGATATCAGTTTTATAAAGTGCTCAGAAGGAGCTCTTCAGCTTTGTTTGGAGCTGGCATGGTGCGCATGTGTGTGTGTGTGTGTGTGTGTGTGTGTGTGTGAGAGAGGGAAGTAGCATCTGCAAATCAAATGTGTAAATTCACACAAACAAACACACAAACACATGCTGATGAAAAGATGTATAGCGATACATTTGCAGAACATAATATGCTCACTCTAATGGGTGGGCGCCTTCCTTGGTGCACATTTATTTTATTTTCAATTAGCTTAATGAATTTGTTTACGACTGAGGAATAGATTTCATCAGTATTCAACTGCACTGTTTTGAAATGGGGAGAATAAGGCTTGTGTTTGAGAGACGTCGCACTCAATACCTTCATAGAAAACAGTTTGATTGTCTAAACAAATTTCTTCTGAACACCTATTTAATTACCATTAGTTGCATTTCTTGATTCATTTGAGTAGATTTCCTGGTTGAGAAGACAAAGAAGCTGCAGCCGAGTCACAGCTATCTGAGTCCGGTGATCAATAAATGCAAAGGTTTATTATCTTTGTTTACATCTTATATTTGTGAAAAAATAAACATTCACCATCTGTTAATCACTTCTCACTTTCTAAATCAATTTAATTAATCCTAACCATTTGATCCATCTCAGTGTATTTCAGAGTGTGGTTCTCAGGGTTTGTTCAGTTTTCACAAAGCACAAAACCCCAAACTCATTTTCTGATTAGATAATATTTGTGTGCTGAAGCAAATCGGCACTTGATGTGTGTCTGATAAAATGGCAATAATATGCACACAGACAAAAGACATTGGAGGGGCTTTTATCATTGACTCTCATTTGATTTGGCAGGTTGAAGAGCACATTCTCATTTAAATCACACAAACAGTGTTGGCTGCCACCAGCAGGAGGGCTGGTTGAATCCATAAATTAACAAAATCATGACACTGAACAACAACATCCTGTGCTTTGATGACAAAAAAGGTCAATCACTGTGTAAAACTCCTTCTGTATGGACAGAACATTCATCTTACTAAATCGTGTTGTCTCATTTTCAGCTTTTTATCTCTGCAACGCTAGAAGAAGAATCATGATCGCTCCATTAGCAACAAGGCCATTCATCGTTATTTAAGACAGCGCAAAACAATTTATTTCACAATGCAATCGATGAGAGACACAACCTTTTGGCAATACAGATTGTGGCAAATACGATTATGAATATCATTATGATTTATAAGCACTAAATCTCACAGTGGTTTTAGGTGGATTGAAAAAGAGGAAGAAACAAGATGGTACTTTTAAATCAATGCTTAGCTTTCAGATTATTTTAACATTTTTGAACAGTAAAAGCCTCTCATTGTAGGATTGGGACTGACACCTCCTAGTGGTAAAAGGACACTCTGGCAGACAGCAATGCACACCGAATCCACTGGCACTTTAAGTTTGATCAGCATCTTTTCTTACTGGAACACGAAAGTTGCTGACCTCACTAAATGTCCTGTATACCTCCCCCTATAGTCAAGATGTGTGAAAGTCATTTCAATATTTTCAATTATTTTGCATGATTAGATCTCTTCTCATGACTCTGGGTCTATAAGGATAAAGGAAAGCCTATCATTTTTGACAGCCTCAGCAGAATTAAGGGACCTGCTAAAGCCAAGGATTGGGGGAAATTAATGAGTGCTGTCAATACCGTGTCACCTGAGGGTCGTGCTGTCACTGAAATAAAGCAGAAATAGTTCCATATGAAAAACACCTCACCACAGATCGATGACTGCTACAGGAGGGGATCAAACATTTAAATAGTTTTGCTGTTTGAGATGTTCATATTGACATTGTAGTGCTATACAATAGCATCAATAGCCGTTTTAAATGAATGGCAATGTCCTTGGCTATATGAATAAATGTTCTCCTAAATCCCTCGTGGAAGCCACTTAGAAATGAATTGTTGAAGTGTTTCGGGCATGAGCTCTAATGTATGCTGTTGGGTTTCAATGGGGTCTTACTGTTCTCCAAAAAAGAACAAAAGTCGAAGGGAAGAACTAAATATTTCCAGGAAATGCAGCATTGTAATGAGCTGGCAGGTTGGCAAGGAGAGAAAAAGAAGCAGCCAAGCTGGAAGCCAACACCAAATGTGATGGAAAATAGCAATCATATCTTCACAAATTGTTTAGTAGAGCACCTGCTTTGTTCGTGTGGAAAAATAGTTGGGCTGAAAAGCTGTCCACAAAAAGGAAACAGTGACAATGTCCTGCAGACGTCCTCATGACAGTACTGTATGTCTTCACTTTATGTGTTTGTGCACATAACTCTACCATTGTCATAAAAATCTGAATTGGAAATTTCTAAACGGTTCATAAATGTTTATCTTCATGTGCTCTATCCTACTGGATTTAGAGAGAATGTAGAATTGTTACAACTTCTTTTGTACAAGATGAAGACATTTGTCACCTGGTGGCAAAATAGTGAGAGGTAACTGAAACAAATGAAACTGCTATAAATGAGAAACAATAAAATGCTTGTGTGTTAACATGGCTTTGTTTTTATTATAAAAAGATGGGGAAGTGCAAAACCCACAGCAGCTAGGTGTAAGAAAGAAAGAAAGAAAGAAACTGCTGTCATGTCAGGCAAGACCCATTCCTGCTTTTTATTCAGAGCTTGTAGATGGAGTATGGAGGGATGCTGGGAAAACAAGGAAATGACATGAAAATGTATGAGTTGGCAGCCGTGTGGCTTTAGTCTCCCTATCCCTCCGTTGTTCTTTTTTTTTAAGTTGGCTGCTTGGCTCTCTAAAGCTTAACAACGGACCTTATTTCACGCATCTAACCAAATAAACATTAAAAAAAAAACATTAACTTCGAGATGAGGGAACCAGATGTACAAAAACGGCAGTAAAAGGACTCAATCCTGCAGCACTCTATGAAATGCCCTTTTGCCTTTGGAAGTACCGCTAGGTTACTACTGTAGGTATAAACAATACGTGGTACTAAGACCGGCTAAATATGAAGGTGTGGAAGTCTCTTGAATGTCTCAAATATCCAGCAGCTACCAGACATAAAAAAAAAAAGAAATTTAGCGATGTACGCCTGGATATTCACTGCTGGATTACTCCAGGCTGACAGTAGCACATTTTCAGCAGCACAGCTAAGTGCTTGTTCCAAGGCCAATGTAAAAATATTTATAACCGGAGATTAACAGCATTCTGTTAGGTTTACATTATAGCCTGGCTGACAAATCATTTGTTATGGCAGTATAATTCAGGAACAACGAGAGAAATGTTTTTATGAGTGACACACTGTGAAATGAACGTTGAAGCCTGGGCTTAGCTTCTTTTCCCTCCTTGGCATGTGCATGATGGAGCCTAGATGAGTAGGTAGGAGGTACAGGTGGAGGATGCTTATATGATTACAAAATTGAATTTGATCTGAACAGGGCTCATCACACATGGACAGAAGAGAGAACATATTGTTACTAACTGCAATAGGTGAAAATGTATGTTTCAGCTCCAAACTTTGAACTTGAAAACACAAAACTCCTGGTCTTACTTCATTCCGCAGACATGCTTTATACCAAAGGCACCCCTGTGCCCTAAAAAATAGGGTAATTCAAAATGAATTTGCATTTAAATTTAGTTTGAATCAACATAACAAAATATATATTTTGAACTTATCTGCAGACTGTTCACTGCCACTGCAAAATGCTGTGAATATATCAGTAGCATGATCACTGTCAAGGTGCCGTATTTCATTAGTTTTCTGTTTTCAGCTGCTGGCAGCAGGATCCATTTATTGCCATCTTCAGGCAGCTCAATGCACTTTATTAAGGCGAGAACGGTTTTGTAGTGGTCTTGTTGAAAGCCTAGACACCCACACAGGTATTTTCAATTATTCTGGCTGATTAGAAATCTGCTCAGGTTGAAGGTGAGCCAGAGCTTTGATGGGAAGATTTGAGGTAACTAATTTCCATCTCCATCTATCTCTAGGAATGAGACTCAGGAGGATGTCAATCAGTCCTGAGGTCTAACCAGCCAGATTGAAAAGTTAGACACTGACATAATGTCACAGGGTGTGGTGGAGGACTCAAAAGAAGACATAACCAGATGCAGAATGAAACGGGTTTTAATGAGCCAAGAACACGACAGGAATCTTACAGGGACACAGCAGGGAATCCAAGGACGAGACAAGAGACGGGGGGGGAAATCCGGCAGGACGAGGCAGACTGGAAAACCGGGAGCAGGACGAGCCAAATGGGCAGGTTGACATGACAATGATCTGCAATGTGTGTCTGAGAGGCAGGAGTCGTATGTAGTGGCTTGATCAGAGGCAGGTGAGTGAACAGGTGAGGGGAGTTGTGCTGATGAGGAGGGAGTGGCTGACAGGAGTGAGGAGGGTGTGGAGCTACACACAGACAGAAAGACAGACACAGAACACAGAAGGCAAAGCCTAATCGTGACACATAAAGCACAAAATGGGACACATTTACTGATATGTGCGCAGAAATGTTATTACTTTGTGCAAAACATGCACGCAAAATTACCGTCAGTTTCATGACACATGCACACTGGCCAATTGTGTTCTTACCCCTCGTATCAAATCGCTCTAAATTGAAAGGCCTAGAGGTGTATCTTGGAGAAAGCGGTTAATGTACAAATGCTGTGAGGTCAGAGCAGGTTTACAGGTTTAAGGGTAACACACTTACACACACACACACAGACACACACTACATTCAATTCATGTCTTTTATTTCTGCTAACATTATAAATAAAGCAGCTGTACAGTTGTTGTTGAATTAAGGTAATGCGCTGAGCAAGATCACCGTCACCAATCCGTGTGTGATCATACTCTCTTCTCCTCTTCTGTAGACATACCTCAAAGTCACATTTGTGCGCCCTCTCCCCCTAAACGCTGTTTCACTAGGAAACATATAATCAGTGCACATAATAAAGCATGTAATGAATACATGATGCGGCTCAAAAGCCAATCTGTGTCTATGTTTTCTTTAAGAGATGACAGCAAGCTGATCGTCAACATTGAGCTTTTTCTGCCCCTGGGTCACAGAAAAGAAATGCAGCTCTCAGATTGCTGGTGACTTGCTGTGAAATCCTGCTGAAAAATAGAAAATACTGTCTGTGTGAGGAATCGCAAATACGAGCCACTTTCCAGTGTGCCTCTTGTAGTTGAGATCAGGGGCTTTACCTCCTTCGCACTCCACAGGGCTGATAACTTGACACCCATCTTCAACATCATCTACTACATCTTTTTCTCCACTCTGTTCCGCTTGTGCTGCTCAATACTTTCTCTGTATTTAACCTACAGGGTTGAACTTTCTGTAAAACTTGCTGCCTTGGCCATGGCTCTAGGAATGCGAGAAAAGATGGGATGACAGTTGGATTAACTTTGGCTACAGGGGAATTATTTATACACAAGTGGGACACACTTTTGCTCGCCCACATAATTCACAGGCTGGGTATTCATCAGAAATCCGGACCTTAACATTATCATGGATCCGATCCCAAAGCCTTTTTCCTGGATAGGTTTTCATGGCCGTGGTTACACTTGTCTTTTCAATGAGACCATTGTCATCCAATCACGCCGGGACGCATTAACTGTCAAGTGTGTACACTCCAAGATTGGACATTGCTTTCATTGGGATCCGGTCAGTCAGACCACATGTCAAAGTGGCCTGGCCCACATTGAGTATGGATCTCAGTGAGGCGTAGACAGCATGTGGACACAATGCAGACAATTCATTAAACCTAGTTCTCACATCGTCTTCCCCCCACATCGGAGCTCCTCTCCCGAGTAGAGCAAAGGGAGGAGAGGAGGAAGACCGGGACTGGAGAACAGCTGAGAAGTGGAGCATGCTTGTTTTGCCAGCCTCTGTACTGATAGGAGGGACATTAAACCGAAGCCATTTGTGCGATTTATGTAAAATAACTGGGTGCTTTACTTGTGAAGAATATATAGGAAATAAAATAAAATGTGCTTATCTTATTTACTGCAGCTCATTTGACCACGAAATATATCATATCACTATCCATCAGGCAGGTCGCAATGACACTCAAATGTGGACACACATATGTGGACACAGCAGAGTTTCCATCTGGCGCATCCAATGACAAAAGTCACATTGAAAAGACAAGTGTAACCACAGCAGATAGGAACAGCACATCTTTTTCAGTGATCCCGCCGAAACTGGACGTCAGGGTGTCGGCACCACCACTTCCTCTTGGCAGCTGTCAGTGTTTTTTCAAAGCCACATCGACTCAGCACGTCAGTCTCCTCTGGTATTAGTGAAACTCCTCCTGTGACACATTCCAGTTGTCTGTCATAGCTGTCAAGAAGGACAGGCTATTGGCTGGGATGGACTCAAATACACCCAGAAAATAGAGCCGACACATACTGTACACACAATGCCAATCTCAGTCGTCTGAGAATTATTTTTTTTGCTGACTTTTTGGGAGTCTAACTACATAAACACAGGAAGAAAACTACATCTGTATCACTTCATTTACTATAAAAAAATATTTTTATTAAATATAGATTCAAATCATAAATTAATATCTTTCATTTCTTTACAAATGAATCTATATAGGATTAGTTCTGTGCCTATGGATTGGCTGTACTCAATAGATGTGTAAGTCATGGTTACATTTGACACATATGTCTAAAATCATGCAGAAAAGGGAATAAAGGGTTTTGTGTGTGTTTTGTATCAGTCTACTGCTAAAGAGCCTCCCGTGTGTGACCTGCAGTAGAGAGTCATTGTCCATGATGTCCACAGTTTGCATCTTCTCATACTGTTACACATAGATGATTTTATGAAGTTTCACTTCAATACTTTTGTGTGTTTGTATGTATAGGTGTAGGTGTTATATATCATACTCATTTTTGGCATAGTTTACATATAGAATACTCATTTCCTTTAATGTCTTCTGTTAGAAAAATGAAGTTTTTAGAAAATTGTCCAAATGGCCTCTCCTGATTCTCCTGTTGGACAGGAGTTTCTGAGGATGTGGCAATCTGACAAACACTTTATATGAAGCATACGGAGGTCTTGAGAGGCTCTGTGCTGCTAGAGATATAAAGTGCATGGCTTTCTGTGTACCAGAGGAGTTCTTAAGTACAAAAATACACAGTTTATGTTTAGAACTGCAAATGTAAAAGCACTTATGCACTGGCTGGTTGAAGCACTATTTTGTACCATCAATTACTTTGAGTTATTATTTTCCTCCGTCTGCCTGGATCTGACACAGTATCTGCTAAGAGGAAATACCAACATGCTTGGAGAGTCTTCTTTGTCGTCGTCTTCAGGGTGACTAACATGTCTTGCTACATCAGAGGCCTGCTTTCCAAACTAATGACCAGTTATTACCAGAATTACTGTGAGGAAAACCCTAAATAAGATTCTCTCTCTCTCTCTCTCTCTCTCCCCCCCCCCCCCCCCCCCCATGTTCCATTGTCTTTTAACGTGATTCATCTTTAAAACCACAAAGATGTTGACCAATGTGCTCACAAAGCTAAGAAAACTAGTAATATTTGAATACTTCTTCTACCACTCTGATATTTAAATCTCTGAACAAAACATTAAATTCATGCACTGAGCCCCTGATGGAAAGTCACAAAGTTACTGAGCTTCTTCCAATTTACTTCTCCCAGTTGATGCGCCAGATTTGACCTTTAACATCCTTTGCTAGCAGCACATTGTGTTGAATTGTTAAAAGCATTAAACACAAACAAAACCATTAAGACTGCTTCTGCTGAGCACCTAATATCTGCTATTGGCTTCATAAACATAAACCCAGGCCTGTGCATCTCATCCCAGCCAGTAATCCCACCATGTAATCCCTGGAATTATAATGCAAATGAACATAAGCATCACCAAAATATGACACCAGTGGGTTTCACATGACAGCGGCGAGAGAGGGCCTCTTCTCAGGCACTCTCTGCACTGATAACTGTAGTGCTGTGTTGAATTAGTCACAGCGGTAATCTGTCAGTAGGCATGATGCATTTCCATAAATCGACTGAAAGCTTTTGATTAATTTAATTGGCTTGGCTTCAGTCACTGCACTTTTATGAATTTATAATTGCATCAAGGGACAGCTGCTGTTTGTCCCATTTCTTTACCAGCTTTTGTCATGGATGATTTATTGCGTACAGTTGTTTCTATAATGAGGTTTTTAATGTTTTTTTTGTGTGATAAACAATAGATCATTGGACGGTACAGTGAGTAACATGGGACTTCAAGGGTTTAGGTTTGTAAATGGACGGTAGGGACAAACCAATATTTGATCTCTGTTCAAATTATCTTTTGGATTGAAGACAGAGACATTTCTGATGTTTCCTCCCAGAGTAGAGATGACCTAGCATGCTAGCATTTGATTGGCGGTCTGAAATCTCACGTTACTGCAAATATCGTACTTACGAGCAGACACAGAAGAGGCGAGAGCTGATCAGTGTGCTTCAGTTATTTTGACTTGTGAAAGGTTTTTAGAGCAGCGTGGCGTCTGTCCTTTGACCGGTGGCTCTGTGTCGCTGTCTCTCTGCGTCCCCTCTCGCTAATTTCAGCCACTCTTTGCTGTGTTTGGGACTCTCTCTCTATTCCAGGATGCTTCCCACTGAAAACGCTTGGGGAAGTGGCTGTGAGCTGCATTTTATCACAGGTGGTGGATTTACATTTGTGAAGACTGAGACACATAATGGTGAGATAAGCGTTTTATGGCTGGCTATATCCATCTGAAGGAGACTCGAGGAAGTCATTTTGCCCTGCCAAAAAATAGTAGTACATAACGCCCCGTGAAACCACATTTCCCCCTGTCTCCAGTCTTTACACTAAGCTAACATAATTGACTGCTGCCTGACATGAGAGTGGTGGCAATCTAAGAATCCAACTCTCAAGAAAGAACACAAACAGGTGTATTTCCCCAAAATGTCGAGCTCTTCCTTTAAAGTCAACTATCCTTGGGTGGTATGAGCCTCACTCTACTTCAAGATGTTTTGCATGTTGCAAAATATTTTTCACTTCAACTGGGGGATTCAACCCAAATTCAAAACACTGTCACCAAGCTAGGAAAACTAAACCGGTGACACAATTTTCTTTGCCCAACAGTTATGATATTTGGAGTCAGCCCGTTTGTATTGCCACCATGTTAATCACAGATGCTTCAGTAATGTCAGCGAGCACACAGCAGTTTGTCCTCCTGACATTCAGCGCTATTCTCTATCGGCCCCGTCATCCCTCTAGGGAATTGCTTCTGTTATTTGTCACTATAGGCTCTGTACACTGAGCCACAACTGCTGCCTGTAAGGTTTTCAATAGTTGTCAAATTGTTTTTCTTAAATTCCTTGAACAGTAGCAGTATGTAATTTACCCTTCACAGCATAAAAAGACACTGGACCCTCGTTTTATGGGTCTAAAGGGAGCAAGGATGGGGACTATAAATTTGTAAATCGGTGGCTTGAGACTTGTTGTGAGCACTGGACCAGGGTATCACACCTGCTGCCCATCTATTGCTGTATACTTAGGGACCTCTAGGGTGGCAGGTCCTGACTAATGTAGATCTCTTGAGCTCATGCTAATGCTCCAGAGAGTGATTGACTGAGGCTGGAGTTCAAGGACATCACTACCATAAGAAGAAGTAGCTTTATCAAGTGATACTAGATTAGAGAACGTTGACAAAGGGAGCACAGAGACGAAATACAAAAGAAAAGGACGGTAATAAAGAGGGATAGGTGACAGCACGGATAATTAGGAACAGATGAAACACATCAGGGAGGGAGATACCATCACTAAGGTGATGACGAATGGGGAGAGTGAACCTAAAAAATAAAGACGGAAACAGACTTTGAAAAGTTCAAGGACCGTAGCAAAACAGTCACAAAATTATATTATACTGCAGGTTGTACAAACCTACCACAGCAGACTAGAGACCTCCAGCAATGTTGCAGTCAATGACCACTTGACCGAAACAGATTCTTGAACAAGACTGAGACCAACTCAAGCCAGTACGTGACTGTAGCAAGACCAAGACTAGACCAATGCGGGTCCAACACTGACATACGTACGATAAAATGGGGAACATGCAAACCATAGGCACTCCTCAAATTGATCTGAAAAATCTGCATTCCCATAAGTGTCTTTTTTTATGAGCAATCACAGTAATGATGTTAACAAGTAAATCAGACACTGCAGAGGCAATGTAGTGATATCCCAGTAATATCCCAGGTCTGTATACCGGTCTCCAGACCAAGACTGATCTCGAGTACCACATCACTTGTGGACAGCACTCGCTGGTTGATGGCTGATATCTAAGAAAATGTTGATATCAGCCGGAGAAATGAGCAAATTTGAACAAACATTTGTTGTAACCCTCCAGGTTGGGAAAAGTGTGCATACAGGAGAGCGGGGGTTTGATGGTGGTGCTCCTAGCTGGTATGTGATTATGTCCTTGATGTACGAGGCAGCGATGCGGCTGACAGTGAAGTGAAATAATAGTCCTTCAATTTGTCTCTGGAGAGACGCCTTCCAGGATTCAAGACTCCACTCAGCTCTCCACCACCTGCCTCCAGTCTTACACACACACACACACACACACTTTACCATAAAGGAAAGGGACACTCAGTCATGTCAACATACTTAATGCCAGCATTATTGTTTAGACATACCTAATAATCTCACACATAAATGTCGATTCATATAGCCCACACACTCGCACTTGTAACACTAGTCTTGTGAGGACCATTATTGAACACATGTGTCACAGTCTGGCACTGTGATCCACGCAGACTTTATGTTTTCTGGGTTGGGGGTTTTGTTTGCTGTGTATTTTCCTCCTTTGTTCATCTACACACCTCATCTGAATCAGCCTCGTTAGTCGTTCCCCCGCTCCCTCAGTCATTCACTGCCAATCAGCTCATTCCAGTCACCTGAGCTTCTCCTCCCATCTGCTCTTCTTCCACTCATCAGATTAGCTTGTGTTTAAGTCCTGGTTTTCTATTCAGTCTTTGTTGGACCCTTTGTTTTGTTATGTGATGGTGGGAAACCGTCTTGCCTGCACTAAACCTTGAATTAAAGTAATTTCTGGTGTGTTTGGGTCCACTTGCTCAACTCTTCATGACAGCATGCTATTCTTCAGGCCTGGTCATTCCAAATGAACGAAGATGTTAATATTTGTGTTACCTGATTTGACATTGGAAAGGTGTTTTCCAAAGCTGTTCGACCATCTGACAATGAGTTCACTATGTTGTTGTGAATGGCAATTTTGCTGGAGACTAAACCCCAAGGAACACGCATACTTTTTTTCAAAAAGACTGATGAAAGAAATGCTGAATGAGAGATTACATTCAGGTACAGAAGTGAAGTTGAACGAAGGCTAGTTTGGGTGAGACTTCAGGATTTTTTATTTTAATGTATTAGTTTATTTGATAAGGGACAGTGCACATTAATAAAAACATTTGCGCCAGAGTTAGCCAAGAGGCTATTTTTCATCTGTAGTCCCAGACTTTGGTGACTGTCTAGTGTGGGCATGTTCCCAGCTGGCTAGAATGTCAGCTGTTACTTGGCCAGCAATAGTTCACTGCCACTAGTTTGGTCACTAAGTCAACAAACCTCAAGAACCTCCTATTTCACAAAGACCAATAAACTTTGCTTTGCCACTTTGTGGTTTGACTGGACTTGTACTCTACTCCTCATAGACGTGTAACAAAGGGATTCAAGGTAAAACTCATCCAATTTCCCTGTAATGATCAGGCAGCTGTTTTATTTTTCCTGTCTCTGCCAAATCCATCCAAACTCTGACACCCTTCACCAAATGTGGAAGAGGGACCGTTGAGGAGACTCGAGATGTATTATCATGAGCTGCAGGTGCTCAGGGACTGATGTAGCACCTGAGATGTGATAATTAGCCTTGATGAAGGCTCCCCAGGCTAATTTTGTATCCCCTTCCGTCCTCCTCTCTTATTTGTTCCAACACACTCTCTCGGTCTCTCTTCCCTCCGTCTTGAGTCTACTCACTTTCCTCTCACACTATTTGAACTCTACTTCTTTCTGGTTTCTGGCCCCTTTCTCTCCAGCTTCCCACAGTATTTCACCAATGTCCTTCTCCTCCCTCTTTTTTGCTTCAGTCTTCTGGCTCCTCTCCCCTTTCAGTCCTTCAATTTCCTTCAGAGTTTCAGGCTGTCATTACTAGTTTAGACCTCATGTCCCTCTCCGGGGATTTTATTGATTTGCTCTTTTCTTTCTGCTTTTATTCTGTCTACTTGAACTATCCCTCAGTGCATTTTACTTTGCTGCCTTGGCTGACACGTCTAATTACTGTCTCAATGCTGATCAATGTCTAAGTTAATTATTGAACTTTTCAATGACAGAAATGCTATAGCATCTCTAAATTAAAAGGTAAGTCAGTGAAAATGGTGGCAGTTGTCTTCTTATTTTTAAAATCAGACTGATTCAAGCTTTCAGTAGAGGCTTGTGTATTTCATTGGACAATAATAAATATCCTCTGGTTTTGATGCAATTAAAAAAGTGAGTGAGTTGAGTCACTGTTGGTTGGGGCTGAAGACAATGAACTACAGACCCTCATACAGTTAGTAAACAATGATGACATACTTAAGTCTGCCCATGCAGTTTGGCAGTGGAAGTATGGCGGAGTGCAACAGCTTGTCAAGGGCATTAACCACCAGAGATCGTGAAACAAATTGACCTCCCAGATCTGTGTGCTATTCGTGAGTCGGCTAACAGCCCAATATTTGGTGGCCAGATATACACACGTCTTTGGAGGAGAAACCAAGCGTGTAACGTTACACCAGAGTCAGGAGCATACAGATGTTATTTGTGGTCATGTACAGAATGTCAAATACTATGACATAGACTATATCCGCAGTGCTGGGCCCGGTGTGTGTGCCAACCAAATAGAAACACACACTCCGGGCTTGCGCTGCAGAGCTCATCTGAACAGCTCTTTTGGTTAACATGGGCAGTGAAGCTTCCGGTTAAATTAACATATAAATCAACCGATAGACCGGAATGCTTAACTGGTCGAAATGTTCTCGGTTTGTTGACTTCCCATTACAGCCATGCCACCTCCAACCCAACATCCACTTGAGTCTACGTTCTCCGTGTGAGGAATTTTATTATTGTCACTCAGTTTCCTTGACGCTGTACATATTCTATATGCACATAATAATCTGTTCCTGACTGCCTTACTTTGCAATGCCAGACAACTTAAGGCTGCCTATACTTCGGTGCAAATTTACTGCAGTGCAAAATAGACCAAAGGAGTTTTCACTCATTTTAATGATCTTCATGAAAATGCACAGTAATGTATAGGACATTATTTGCAGTGGTCTCTTTGAATCAAATGGCACTTTTTAAAGATCGGTTGTCTGCAAAATCTCATTGTATAGCTATAATTTTTTGTCACATGGTTACCCTCTGTCAAACACATTTTACTGTACCTTCATATTACCTTTATTTTAAAAAGTCATGTTTTAGGTTTTGTACTTGATGTCCTAAAAATCCTTTCCTTCGGAGTAAAGTGTTTTATATGAGAGAAGGATAAAAGAGAAGATATGAAAAGAAGCACAGATGGTGCTACCTGGAGGTTAGGGTTCCTCTGACATACTTCAGACATTTGTTCGCTGAATTTCTCTCTGCTGGTTTGGAAAATGACAGGAACCAGATGCAGTGCAAGGCTGAGCTTTCCAAAGGCTGACAGGAGACCTGCTTAGTATGACCTTTTATTATAAATCATACATTGGATGTGGTTTATCTCTCATACTACTGGAGGTCCGCCCTAAACAAAGTCAGTGGTCAGGTGAGGTTATTTCATTATCACGAAGCTATGTCTGCCCATCATTTCAGTCCGTAAAACCTGCAATAAAGCATCCCTCACCATGATGAAATGAACTGCCGACTTTCAGTGGAGACATTTACTCTCCCTAGGTGGTCTGAACTCGGCTTTAGAGGATTTTCTATCCTGGTGATAACACTATTCTAGGCATAACATCTAATACCTTTTGAGCAAGGAAATGTCCAAATTCACTTATATCAAACAATAACAGGAAATGAAACAGTAGCTTAAAAAACCTACTGGTTTTGCATGTTTGAGTCAATTTACTGCAAATTACATCTATTTAAAATTTTGTAGAGTTGCTTTGCATTAGATATTTGATTGTTTTTTTTTCCACTTTTCAGGTTTTCATTCTTTTCTGAATCCATTAGATTCAATCTGTTTGAGATGTTTAATCTATTAAAAGGAAATTAATTAATTAATTAAGTTATACATCCATTTTTGTGAAAGTTAAATTATAGAAGTAACTCAGTCTGCTCTTAAAGGAATAGTTTCAGATTTAAGAAAATACGCAAATTAGTTTTCTTGCCTACAGTTGGATGAGAAAATGAAAACCGACATGTCCGTACGGGAAATGCTGGATCCAGCACCTTGTTAACTTAGCTTAGCATAAAGACTCAAGAAAGGGGGGGAAGGCTAGCATAGTTCCATCCAAAGCTAACAAATCATCCTTCCTGCACTTTCAAATCTCATCGATCCATTTTCAAATCCATCCATAATTAAGGCTGTGACTACTATGAGTGACAGGTGGGTGCCGTCTCAGGTCGCTAGCTGCTAGCTGTCTGCTCCAGCTACGATCCATCTCTTTTTCTATTTTTAGAGTTAGGCTGTATCGTCACTGCCAAGATGGTGGATCACAACGGTTACTCAGAAACCTATGGGTGACATCAAGGAGAATATTTCCATATTTTATACAGGCCATGGTCTGGATGCAGTGACTCTTGACAGCGCCAGACTAGCTGTTTTACCCTGCTTCCACTCTTAATGCTAAGCTAACTGTCTCCTGGCTCCAGTTTCATATTGAGTGTATAGACACAAGAGTGGTATCGATCCTCTCATCTAACTCTCCCCAATCTTTTTCCCAAAATACCAAGAGTGCATTCACCAAAATATCATACCATTCCCATTTATCCAATTCAATACTTGTACCCAGGTTTTTTCACAAGGCCGTAAGCATTTTTATTCATGTAATTGTTTCATTAAGAGATCAAATATGATGTTGTATTCACATGACAGGGAGTCTCTTGGTGTTATAACTGACAGAAGGTTTCGGCCCATGAGGGCAGCATAGCTGTGGTTTAATATGCATGCAGTGTGCTCTCTCTGAAGGTCCAGTGCAACACAGACATGTTTTTATCTGACACCAGCAACACACTCAGCCTCTTGTTTTTTTGCCTGTTATCACAAATGCACTCACGCACAAACACACACACACACTGAGCCTCCTGTCCCCGCTGCTTCTTCCTTCTCTCTCTCATCTCTGTGCACTCGTACCGTGGGTCAGGATACACAAAGACAGAGAGTGTGCAGTGGCAGACACACATACAGAGTAAATTGTTGTTTGCTCTACTCTCTCTCTGAACATCATGGGAGCTGTGTGGCACTTTCTGTGCCAGATGCTTGCTTCCATCTTTTAGTCACAAATGTTGTTTATGTGGAGGACAAATGAATATTGAAATTAATACTGTAATTTTCTTTAATAGAAGACATTAAAATTGATACCCAGATTTTGGCATCAATCACAGATAAAAACACCCACTGTACAGTAAATGTGACTCCACAGATAGTCATTGACATTAGAGGTGCTAACAGATACACAGTCAAATCAGAGCAGTGAAAAGATACACAAGATTTTTTTTTTCTTTCTTCTTTTCAAATAGCGAAAGCATGATAGAAGTCTTGGAGAAACAGAGCCTTTAAAAATGCTGTCTCACCCTACATTTCTTTCAGCATGACAGAAACAAGCAAAACAGATACAACACAATAGAATTCAGACATGGCTGTGTCTGATAACTACTCAGTGCAGGTTTCAGATTCATATTTCTCACCCATGTACAGTATTCAGTCACCTACATGATCAGAAATGTATTATTTTTCACTTACTGCACAGTATCAGTCAGCTCTATACCCCTGCTCATTGGACTTCAAATGAGAGTTTAAGTGCTTTCAGACTTTCAGCTTAAAGAGTATTTGAGGGATTAAAAGAAAATCTTGGGGGAACAGTAGGAGTTGTAGCCTTGTACCTTTGGGGGTTAGGCATTTAAAAGGCTTGTAGCCTTCTACACGGTGGTTTGGATGTCAATGTAGTCTGAAATTAAAGCTGTGAGTCAGCATTTTAAAGGATACGGCTGTGATTAGATTTTTGTCATTGTCATCAAATCTTGCAAAGACCAAAATCAACAATGCATTAACCCTTCTTGCGATACTTTCTGACTTCTCTAGAGTCGGTCAGCCCGGAGCCTTTTTATTACGACTGACGAAATAAATCTTTCAAAAACATTTGGTTTCATTTTTTAAAAAGGCTTAGTAATTTACTAAAACAGCTGGGCACTGTAGCTTTAAGCCAACGTTATTCAAGCTGGAGTAAACAGTATATTTGTTGGGGACAATAATCAACTGCAGATTAAGACAAACTTGGCGCTCTATTGAGTTTTTCCAACCCAGTCGCCAGAATAAAATGCTGGCATTGTACGTTTCTGCAAACTACGGATACATTGAATCGCAACGTTTCTAAACCAAAAATGTTGAACATCATAATTTCTACATACGTTTTAATCGTTGTGCTTTTTGTGCTTCAAGACTGCATTCTTAATTACATTAAGGTTTAGGCAACAAAACTGCTTCGTTAGCTTTAGTAAAAGTTCATGTTTTTACAAACAAACCCAATCCGTGAGCAAATAAGACTTACAAAAAATACTTTCCTTTGTTAGTAATTGACAATGCAGTTTCATGATATGGGAACATTGTGGGGGCATTGTCATACTACTAAGCATACAGGAACAATTCTGGGCTGATAGGTGATTTTGGCTCTGTGGTCACATTCAATATTGAGGGATTATGTAACCCATGTGTAGAACACACAAGCACCAACAAGATTATTTGTATTATAAGATTTGGATCCATTTGGCATAATTGGAAAAGTCTTGTATCAGGTAACAAGAACATGATTTCAGGCTGAATGAAAAAACAAATTCAGTCTGCTATCAGGCGAGGGATTTGTTAACAATAAGAAGAATATAGAATATTGCCACCCTCATCCTTTGACATAATGTTTTAATTGAATGCACAGGAGTACAGAGGCAAAACAAAACTGTCAGGGCATTTCATTTAAGACCTGCCTCTCAACCTTCTGATTACATTTAGGACATAAATATCAATAAAGCTATATGGCAGGTTCTGTAAAAGCGGTGTTATTTAGCTTTCAGACACAGCATGTTGAGAGAGAGGTATACGTCCATTTGTTTTGGAACAAGCACTAGTACTGTAAGAAGATGTCTCTTCATGGCACAGTCTTCTTCAAGGACACACACTCCCATGTGCTGTTACTCTGTACTACATCTCTCCATGGGTTACTTCATTTTACAACACAATACAGATACAGATATTTCTATATCATGATTTAAGACAAGTTCTCTTTAAAGTTCATAATCAAAACATCACATTCAAAAATGTAGTAGATTCACAGAAGAGACCACTGAAAAGGTTGTAATTTGAGGAAAGTATTTTCACGACGCAACAATACTGAGCAATCTTTACATTGATTATATATGGCAGAGGCTGTTCTTCGCTGCAGTTTAGTGGGTTTATACTGGCAGGGTGCAGTTGTTTTGACCCTGCAAAGAGAATTTCTCCTAATATTCTAACGCTATTTACTCTGGCTAAAGCATCACCCATATGTGTACATAATCTTATAAATAACATTTATTTTCTCAATGAAGAGCACTGCGAGTAATACATCAGTGAATGTAAGGACACTGCCTATGTTGTGTGTGGCACTCTCAAAACTACTCATGTCACTGTAGCAAATAAGTGCACTAATCATTTCTCTCCATCTCACGCACACACCCACGGCCCTGATGTGGTAATCTGTATATATTTCCCCCCATTTAATAGCGAGACCTGCACTCACAAATATATGGGTGTGCGCCTGTGTGCGAGCTACGCTTCTGCGTGTTCGGCTGGTTGCCCTCCCCACTTCTATGCGGTAATTAGCATGATTGGAGAGCGAGGAATGGATCGAAACACAGGAAGAGATGATGCTGATGAGGCTATTCACCCCGCTGTGTAGCCTGCCTGGCGCCTCTCCTCAGCAACAAGCTGGCATCTTTTGTCTCCATCACTCCAGCTCTCACCAGCCACGGCTGTGTGTGTGTGTGTGTGTGTGTTTGAGAGGCAGAGAGAGGGAGCCCGCCGTATGCTCATTTGAAGAGCACTCAAACAAAGTTGATTACACATTCATTAAAGCCACAGGTTCTCGTTCGCTCGCTCCACTTGACCAGTCCAAGTGATGGTAAGATGAGGGGACGTACTCTGTATTCAGGACACAGGGGGTTGGATTATTCATGGATTGCTGGCTATGATTAGGGTACCATGGTCAAATGAAAAATAAATAAATAGAAAGACAATGAGGTGAGGTCTTTTGGAGTCTAAGTTCATAGTGCTCCCTCCACTTCTATATTCCTCTCACTAACTCAGCCAGCTGACGCTACAATATAATGGATACCACGGATATGTTGTGTCATATTATGTCTGTCATCTGCCCCAGTAATTCAATTTGACAGGCTTTGTTGAGATTCAAATTCAATATGATATTTAAATATTGACACATCAAGATTAATTTCACCGTACAAGGTTGGTTTGTGTGACTGAATCACATCCTCTGCCTTCGGGTGAACACACACACATACCCAAACATATTTGTATCACTATCCTTGTGAGGATAGTGATACAAATATGAGCTAATTTACTTGCAGACAAGGAACATGTTATCCAACTCACTGACATCATCCAATCAGGGCAGGAGGCATCAAGGGTGGAGGTCTCGTTCATACTATAATCAAATAACTATGTTCTAATAACATCAAGGGCACTGCTCTTGTTCTCTCCCAGCTGACTCTCTTTGCGGCTCTGTGGTTGAATTGTAATGATCCGGAGAAGGTCGGCTGCCTTTGCAGATGCTCAGTTAGATATACAATATCATTTTAGGCTGATTCGCATCTTTGGATGCTTCTGCCCGAAGAAGAAGAACAGAGGAAAGCTATTGCTTGAAGGTCAAGTCATGGTGTGTCACTGCTGCTGCCAGGAGAAGCTACAGGTTCTCTTTTCCACGCTTTGAAATACATGAAAATACCCTGTGGTTATTTCACAAAGATCTCTGTCTTTTTTTTTCTTTGTATCCTCTCCGGTTTTAGGTGGTTGGGGCTCGGTTAATAAAATGTGGTGTCATAACTCTGTGCACCAATCAGGATTTAGCATTACAGTATTGGAATCAAAATCTAATGCCGTCTGTTCTATGTCCATTTTATTTTTGGACTGAATGTGACCTGTTGTCCCTGCACCATGTTCGTACTTGTGTGTCCACGTCGCCGAGACAAAGTTCTGTTAGCGTTATGCTTCGTATCATGTTTAGATTTCATTGCGATTCAAATACAGTCGTGTTGCTTCTCATCTGCTGCTCAGTTTCATGTCAGCTGACACTGGAATGTATAACAGCAGCTTTTGAGAATAGACCAGGAGTCATGAGGTGACTGTAGTGTGTGTGTGTGTGTGTGAACGTAGAATGATGGGTGACGACAGGTGATCCCTCTCTGGTTGCGTATATATATCCATCTTTAAAAAAGGATTGCGTCAACATTTTTCAAAAACGTTTCAAGAAAAATGTGACTTTTCATTTAAATACTTTGCGAAGAGGGTTGCACCAGCAAGGATAGATTTTAAATGAATAAACCATGGTTTGACTTTCAATCATGTTGCAACAAACTTTAAAACTATAGCTAATCTAAACCTCTCTTTTAACGACAGCTTAGTTTTTACTCTAAATTCAGTTGCACCAGAACTTTAATCTCCAATTCAACATTTAATCCAGTATCAACTTCAACCTTAAAGAGGTTTAACTTTTATGGCTGCCTTTGTCAGATGTATTGAGCAAAATAATCAAGTTCTGTGAAGAAAGTTATGGGACAGACTCAACGCAATAGAATTTCCTCCAGAATACCGGTTCAGAAAGGAACCTGTTATTGAGCTGAACAGGAAGATTGGACCAACAGGTACTCTCTCTCTTTCCAAACTGTGCTGTGGTCCATTTTTTATCCTCTATTTTTGGCATTATTGACCCAGACTCTGTAGCTTGTTCTGGCAAGCCGAAAGATATTGAATTGCATCAAAATATGTAAATATTGAGGATTTAGTACGCACTCCAGGATGTTTGTAGTAAAACTATTCAGGCTTCCATTAAACCGTTAAAAACTATGCATGGAACCATGAAGTGATTATCACGATATGAGTTGAATCTAATGCAGCTATTTGCCACGGTAGTACAGAGACAAGCTCCATATGTTTTCACTAAAAACCTCATGTCAAGCTTGCCAATTTTTACAGTAGTTATGTGTTTGTGTGTGTACTTATGTGTATGTGTGTATTTTCCACCATAGGAGGTTAAGACAGTTTGTCCCATTGGGCTTCCTTAGCCCCTGTTACCTAACCAACCTTTTCCTGGACCCCTGCAGAGTGAGCGGCGTCTCTGCTACCCTCGCCCTTTTACAGACAATACGCTGCACAGCAAGGCACATCGCTGCACATTAGAGAGCTATAGCGAACACATTCTAGGCTGCGACAGCCACAAAGCCCCTTTAAACCTGATACTAACATGCATCTCGTGTGACTGGATTACATTCTGGTGGAGCGACAGCATATAAAATACAAATATTTAAGAGAGGTGAAGCTCTGATCACCTCAACTAGGCACAGAGGAGGTCAGAGATGACTGTAGCCACATTACCAAACACAGAAATACCAAGAAGAGGCACACAGATGAAACAGGTGACAAGAAAATGCAATCCAGCCACATCACATTAAGACAGAGTGCATGTTACTGCCAGGTGGAAGGGTAGAGCAGCTAAAGAGAGTTATATGAACATTTCCCAGTTTGAAAGTGTGGCCTTGAATTCAGATCACGAACCAGTGTCATGTGTCTTATAAAGGTGTAGCGAGTAACACAGACAGGGAGCTGAGGCAACACGTATTATAGTGAAACTGTATTGATTATATGGGACACTGGAACATTTCATCTGCTCTCTATTGCAGATCGATCTCTAAGCTACACTCCAGTGTTGCTCGTGTTCAGTGGTGGAAAACTAAAAACTAGTGGAAAACTAAATCTGGGATTGAGGTGAATGCCTCCTCAGCATTCGGAGCTCCTCTACGTTTCAGAGATGATGCTTTCAGTTGTTGAAGTCAATGTTTAGCCAGATGAAAGCTGAGCTAGGTGTTGCCTGCGTTTCAGCTGATTGCTCGAACCTTTCAGCGCGCCTGCAGGGGATCCTCCATTTCCTCCATTAGAGATGTAGCGGTCTCCACACCCTGTCTCTTCGCAGAGAAAACCTCTGTTAAAACGGAGGAGCCGTTGCGTTCACAGCATGCTGGTCTCGTGTCATAGCTCCGCTCCAAAATAGACGATGCGAAGTCACACAGCATGTGTGATTGAGGATGTGTGAACCTTCACTCTGCTCTGAGAGAAGGCTGGTGTGACAAGCAGAGGCTCTGAAGATCGGAGGTGCTAGCTTCTGCTTCAGTTTAGCCTTTGAACTGGAATGTGCTCATGTCATCAAAGTGCTCTTCATCACTTTTTTTTTTTTTTAGCAAACCTTTCTAATGGCAGCTGATCATTTACAGCGAGCAGCATGAGTCCTTTTTTACAAGGGCGTTGTGGGTGACGACAGCAATCAGTGAACAGCAACTTGAGAGTCACACTTGCAAACGACCTAACACGACGTTCCAGTGAAATCGCTTGAAATGTATTCATCAAAAACTTTGCCACAGTCACTGGCAGACACACACTGTTCTTTTGCATGAACACACACAAAACCAACTCACTCTCTCTCCCTGTTGTCTGGCAAAATGCCCCCTGCGTGTGAAGTCTATTCCTGCAGGTTGTTACTCGAGTAGAAACTGGACGTCTCCGATACGGTTTTGGAGACGCTCCGGGACGATGACCCATTCGAGGTGAGGTCCAGGGAGGAGTTATGTGGTCCGGCTCCCACCACAGCCCCACACGGCCGTGGAGCCGCTATTGCCTTGACCTTGGGCTGCTCCATGTCATCCCCAACCTGGAGAACAGTGGACACGGTGGTCTCCATCCGGCTGGCCTTGTAAACACTTGTCTGGGTCTGAAGGTAGCGAGTGGACTTGAGCTCCAGGCCTTCGTAAGAGCCTCGAGGGACACATGGGCAGAAGTGGAAAGCTTGTTTAAAACCAGCACGAAACCTGTTCAAGAGAAGCAAAGATTAGTCCTATTTAGTTTGGTTTAAGTGCACACAATTCAAAAATGGTATCCCTACTGGGATGAAAAAAAAAAAAAATGAATTACAGACAGTTTGACAAAGGGCTGGCTGATACAGTGTAGGTCTACAGTGGCTCAGAGATGTAATGTAAAATAAGGTAAAGAGCAAAGACTGTAATTGTTTTGATTAACACTATGTTGCATGTGACATTTATTCAAAGACTCATTTTACCCGCACTTGATGTTTAGCGTGACATTAACCACAGAAGGAAAAGATGATAGAAAGAACTATAACTCAAGACGGGGGAAAAAGAAAAATGTAAATCGCTGAGAGCAGGAGAGAGAATGCTTGAGAATGAGAGGAAAGGGCCATCATCGGTCACGCCTTAGAATATAAATTGACTGAGCCGATAGAGACAAAAGCTGGCCGTTATCTTAAACAGGGTGATGACTAAACTTCAGCTCACTGCAGTCCAACCCATTTATTTTAATTTATTTCTCTGACAATACAAAGACAATTAACAGGTGGCCGCAATGCGAGACAGTGGGAGATGATTAATTAAAGACAACAAGCAGAGTCGACCATCTGCCTTTATTTTTTACAAATGACGATTCCTTCATCTAAAGTCATTGACATTTTTGTTGACAGGCATTCTGCACATAACGCCGCATGTTGACAGTAAATTGTTGGTGCTCACAGTGGGATTCAGGCAGTTTCAGAGATTTTAAAGTTTATTCTAACTTCAGAGAGTTTCTTTCCAGAGAAAGCAGCCTCTCTACTGAGTTGTCAACTGTGTGTCACTAAGGCAGCAGTAGAGGATGTGGTATTGCTATGTGATGAGTGTACCTGAGTGTGTATGTGTGTGTCACTAAGGGACACTATGATTGCTGCTGAACAAAATAAAAATGTTTTCCCCGCTGAAAATTTGTCATCTTTTCTTAGAAAAGGGGAACAAAATTCTCACTGTATCTAAGGGCAAAAAAATACTTTTGATGTCCAAATGTTTTGTCCTGATTACTTACAAATGAAGATATTACAATTTGATGATCTTTTAAATGTACTATATTGGGATTGTAATGACTAAATAGTAAGATGATTAAATTCATGAAGTTATGAATAGTGTAACGAAACAAGGGAGGAAATTAATTAGTAATAATACTTTAGAAATGATTTACATGTTCTGCAAGTACTCCAGTATTCAAATAATGACCCAAGTCTGAAATACCATCAACTACAACTTCAATAAAAGTGCTTACCAACAGTACAGTTTCCATTTACAAGAGCTTATACTTTGCTGCACTTTCATAAGAAAAGTAAAGTTCGTGAAACTGAAACACATCCTGCAGATGTTTAACACAACTCTTCTAAAGTCCCCCATGCTTTATTCACTGCATTTAATTCTTGCCTTTTGTCTATCATCAGGGTGGTGTCTTACAAATGAATGACGGTTATCCATGTGTATGAAGAGAAGGAGGATATTTAGATTTATAGTTAAGTGTATTACAAATGGAGATTGTTTTCTATTTCTAGATCTAAAGAGTATTTTGAAAAGTTGGTTCTAATGAATTCTGCTTTGTAATTATGGACATATTTATATGTGTAACATCTGTGCAGGAAGTGTTGAATCTTATTGATGACAGTTTTAAGCAACAGTCTCAAATGATACAGAAACCATATTAGATGCTTTTATGTCATCACGCCTGGATTACTGTAACAGCCTTTTTAGATGCCGAAATAGCAAAACTGTAGACTGACTTCAGACAGTACAGACCTCAACTGTCAGGGTTGAACACAACACCCCAGGTTTAGCCTCTTTACACCGGCTTCCAGTACGTTTTGGAATAGTTTGCATGGTTCTTTTAATTACTTACAAGGGCTTTAATGATCCGTGTCCTAAATGTTTATCAAATCTTTTATCCCTGTAATACCATACTCATGAGATCGTTAGGCAGCGGCCTTCTATCTATTCCAGTCTCTCTGCTGAAGACTACGGGGGGGCAGAGCTTTTGAGATGTGCCCCAAGGCACAGAAACACCCTGCAGAGGAAATAACGCAAGTTGAGTCAATGGCTCCTTTTAAATCTAAGCTCTAAATATACTTTTATCCAACTGCCTTCCACGATTTCACCTGATTCTACTTTTTATTCTGTTTTGCTATTTTCATTTGTATGTTGTTGTTTTTTTAACTTATATTATGTTTTGATGTGTTTTTTATTTGTTTTGATGTGAAGCACTTTGTTACTTAGTTTTCATAAGTGCTATATAAATAAAGATATTAACAGCAAACGTCAACATTTATGAATTAGTGAGAACAGAATATCTGTTAAAACTGCACAGTAGTGATTATGGAATAACTATGTTTTTGGTAAATGTATAAATCATAATCAGAGCAGATAATAAAACAGGCAGGCTTCTTCCTTATATATGATCAAGTGTACTGTCTCTAATATAAGCCAGGCTCAAATGGAGGCCGATGCAGATGAGGTGAATGTTTTTGAGAATTTCCAGTAAAAGAGTAATAAGACACGTTTATGTGTGTAGGTGCTGACTGACCTGTCGTTGAGGCAGCAGTAGATGATGGGGTTGTACATGGTGGAGCTCATAGCCAGCCACATGATAGCCAGGTAAACCTGCTGGATAAACCTTTCCTGCCATGTTTTTTCAAATATGGCAGGAAAGACATGGTGCAGCAGGAAGAAGACGTGGTAGGGCAGCCAGCAGATGGCAAATGTACACACCACCACGATCATCATCTTCACCACCTGTTGGACACATGACAACAGCGTTTCGTCTTCATTTTTGTTTCCCTGTCCATAGTGGATGTTGCCAGTGTCCATGTACTTTTCAGACTAGATCAGAACGGATGAAGGGCCGGAGAGTTACAAGTTGGCCTCTCAAGTATTATATTATTTTTTTATCGCAAAAAGCCTTTATGCTGTAAAAAAATGTTGCAGGTTATCAACACACCTCAGTACAATGATACTGTCATAAAAGGTTCAACGGGATACCTTCTCCGTAAATAATTTAAAATACATATAAAACCTGTCCAGGAAAACCATCAAACTCAACAAAGTTTTGGGATGAGGCATGCTGCACTGCATTGATTGTCTCCCTTGAGGACTTCTCTCCTTCTCCTTTCTGTAACGAGCCTCTCTATTGCCTCCACAAGTGGCAACAAATCCGTCAGTCCAGGAAAAGCCTTGAACTCTGTCTGCAAAATGAAAATCCAATACTCACAGGCACATCATTTGCGCTGTCAATGACAGACAGTGCTTACTGGCAATGAATTGAAAATAATGTACATGGACAGACATAAAAGATCTGAGCGGCTGCCTCATTAGGAGGTGAACTGGTGTCCTGCACATGTAACATGATCAAGGGATTTTTACAATCACAAAGGAAGTCTAGAAAGTGTGAGTTATTGTATTCGAAAGACTGTTAAAAGACTAAGATTTCTGCCCACCACAGCTGCTGATAAACCAATCATAAATGTTCTTTCTCCAATGTACAAGTCTCCATCATGTGGTTGTATTGCCAGTAGGAGAGAAGAACACTAGGAGTCTACAGCCATGCTAGGCTATATGAGGCTGTTGGCATAATGATGCTTTGGCTGCTAACATCAGCATGCACACAGTGAACAAGCTAACTGGTGTTAAGCAGATATGTTTACCATGTTCACCTTCTTAGCATAAGCATGTTTAACATGCAAGCATACTACACAGAATACAGCAAAGGGTGATGGGAATGTATCGCAGCTTTTTGTTCATAGAAATTAAAGTTTTGGCCTGATGATAGTGGGAGATGAAAAAAGAGAGGATCACCAAAATTATAATATAATTCATCCTGAGGGGGACATGATGGTCTGTACCAAATTACATGACAATCCGTCCAATAGTTGTTGAGATATTTCACTCAAAGCCACAAACGTCAACTTCATCACCAAAATCACTCGGAAACATCCTCTAGGGAACATGAATGTCTGTACAAAAATGAATTGCAATCCATTCAATAGTTATATTAGATGGATTAGATATCTCATTCTGGAACAAATGCATACCAACTAACCGACCCACATTGCCATCCATAGAACTATGCTGCTAGCTTGGCTATAAATACAATAAACAAATGAATCAAAGCCATAAAGTAAAAGAGCGATCCAAAATACAGAAAACTAAAATGAAACAGAATGAAATAAGATACAACGCTTCAAAAATATCTTTCAAACTAAATGTTCACGGACTGACCTGCGGGGTCTGATCTCATCAGTGCAGACACACTTATATGTTTGTGTGAGATTCTCATTTTATGTTCTAGGGTGAGAAAAGCATGTCTCTGCAAGTTGCAGAGACATGCTTTTCTCACCCTAGAACATAAAATGTGAATGTCCTGTTCAGGGCTGCAGTGTACAAAAGTGCATAAGATGTGGTTGGATTAATCTTATTAAACTAGTTTGTAATCCAAATACTGTGGGTAGCTGTCTAATGTGTGGGTTACCTTGCGTTTGGCGATAAGCTGCTCCTTGTAGCGGTCAGAAGAGTCTCCGGGGATTTCGCTGGCCCAGAGAGTCAGTCCCACCACCAGATAAGCACAACCCATCACCAGCAGAGGAAGGAAATAGATCAGGATGGCCACGCACACATAGTACCTACAACAAGACATACATCCCATATCATAAATATACCAAATGCATGTTTTTTGACTAAAGTACAGAGAGACTCAAGTTAAGCCTGTAGAAAAGGAGCCACCGTTACCGTGAATATAGTCCTAAACTGACACTTGAATAGAGCATCAGGCAATTAAAGATGTTCCAATACCATTTCTTACATCCAGATACCGATTACGATTCCTGAACTTGCGTGTTGCCCGATATCTGGTACTGATTCTTTACCAGTGTGCTGTAAACAAAAACTAAATTTTAGAAGATCACATTTGAACCCATCATGATGGTTTTAGTTTAAATTTTTCTTCCTCCAATACTCTTTTTTTATTGAATAGAGCATGAACGCATCATAATGTAACTCAATGCATCCTCCGTTAACGTTAGCTCTGACATTTAGCCAAGCAGGACTACTGCCCACCGGCTGCAATTCACAATGTAGCATTATCAAATAAAAAATAGGGTGTACAAGAGTGTTTACCCACAGGTGCATAGTACTAGTTTGCACTTGTGCAGTACAGATCAGGTGGGATGTACGGATCGAGTGGAAAGTGAGCATAAATGAGCTAATACATGATATAACTTGACAAAAGTAGTGCACAGGGAACTTAACAGCTGCATGCTCTTCTAGAAATGATGCAAAAGCAAGCGATGACACTGACCCAAACAGGTGTATTAGCTTAACTAAAATGTGCTAATTGGTCTGAGGAGCTTAGGGGGAACTGCAGTCAGGTGATAATTATCTGTAGGTTGTCACTACAAGTGACCCATTTCCCATCACAAGTAGTTCTTTCATCCATCTTTAATATAAACATATTTGTTATTGAGTTTTAAGAAAGGGTATGCTGATATTGCGAATCCCAAAGATAAGTATCAAGGACACTGGTATTACCAGACAAGGGACTCAATAACAAAACCTGATACACAGAGAGGTTTCAATAAAAGGTCTTTCCTTGATGGCAGGGTCTGATACACAGGTAAGCTTTCCAAAAAAAAGCTAGCAAATGTTTCTAAAACAATAGGCAAATGTCAGTCAAAAGATACTGAAGAATGATTAAATAAACAGAAGACTTATACATTTTATTTTGTAATATCTGCCAATTCCCCTTATCTCTGAAGCACTAATGCAGCAAGTTTGAAAGCAAAAAGTTACAAATTTGAGTCAAGGGTGGAATCAATCATCCTTAGTGCGTTTGCTAAACGACAGAAAAATAGTTTCGCTTTGTCACACAATTAAAAATGTGAGTGGTATCAATTAGGCTCCCGCTCCAATAGCTGTCCAATGAATTTAAACCCTTAATGAAGTACTTAAATATGACAGTTTCAGTATTTTGCTAATGATATGGTAATCTAAGACAGACACACCATTTGATCCTGTTAAATCCCTGTCCACAGTGTGTATGCAGGTTAATAGAGTTGTTGTGGTCTGTTTATATACATATGTGTGTGCGTGTGCATTAATGTCCGTTAAAATGTGGCAAATTGTATTAGATCACTATTTTAACCATATTTAACCGTGTTCAGAGATGGAAGACCCCCTGACTCCAGCATCCACAGAGGGACAATCAGTTTTCCCCTCTGCGGACGCTGCAGATGAGACTCACGGGCCATTTTCGTGGCAATTATCTACAATTATGTTAATTCCGTTTAATACCTGGGAACGTTCATCAGAGAAATAACCACACACTGAGAAACACACATACAGATGCACTGCAAAGTAGATATATTACCTGCTCAAGGGAGAACATAGTGTAGATATCAGAGTAATATTTAATATCAGAGTCTTGAGAGCTCCGTCGCGTTAAGTCTTTATCTTAAAGACTTTTGATATTTCGATTTCGGAAGACACTAGTCTCACATGTCAAACCAAGCAGTACACTTTTAAAATAAATCATTCAATGCAATGAAAGCCAATGCTAAAATAATAAGAGAAGGTCAATAGTTTTGGATTACTATCTGTTTGTGCTGGTGACAGAAGTTACAATAAACAGTGTGTGACAAAATAATACCATGGATCAATTTTCAGTAAGAAAATCAACAAATAATATAGCTCTTAAGCCCTCTCAGTGGGAAAGGACCAGAATTTTCGTTTTAAGTATGCTTGCACTCAACACAATCTGTTCTTCTTTCATCCAAATCCAATTGATCTTAATTAACTTAAGTGCTTATTAGATGGGACTCTGGGAAGGCTTTGTTTGTCACCTGAAGGAAAGTTCTCTCTACTTGTGTTAGAGAGATATCTTGTATGCAAATTGGTCATTAACATTATAGATTTTTGGAGGTTTGGTTTATTGAAAATGTGCCCAGTCCACATCAGACTTTAGTCCATACAGGACATAAAAAACAGCACTGCAGAACTGCGAGATCTTGACCGATACAGGTGTTTGCAATGACTTTTCCTGATTGCTCAGGTCAACATATCCTCATACATCGGTTCTATGAAGTCTTACGAAAAGCTCTACCTCATCTTTCTTACGTTCTCCTACAACACGTGTCAATAAACCTCCGATTATTTCTTGACGACTGTGCTGTACCACTTTCCAGTGTGACCAGGTCTTAACATGTGCAATGACACGAATGCTGCGTTCCAGACAACTCTGAATTCGAAAATGTCCGACCTGATGTCCGTCAGAATTCCTATGAATTAGGGCAAATTCATTAGCCGCGACTTCACGAAGAAGCCTTCGTCTGGCATCACACAATAGTAGAAGCGCATGTTGTAAATGGTAAACCATCAACTAAAAGGTAATTTAAAGTATATTTGTCTGTATTTAATGAAAATAATTAATAGCACATAGTATGTTTTAGAAGCCCAGTCTACTACCGTAAGCGACTGAGGTGTCTTTCCCAGGAGTGACCTGGTTGACACGCTGGTTGTAAGCCTAGTTTACTATAAGTTACCTTTTGATATACGTGGTGTTAAGTAGAACATCTACAGACTCGTTCTTCCTTGTAGAATGAGTCCTTTTATTTTGCTTCGTCGTGCATGAACGTAAACCAATCAAACACACCATTTGGAGGACAACAAAAACCGTTACCGCAGCAGCAGTCAAAACACTTTGCCCTTCCTGTGTCAAACACCTGACGACAACAGGGATTTCTTTACCTAAATACCTGAACCCAGGATATTAGTACAGTGCTACTCAATATATGAACAACAGTTAATAACAATTGTTTGGCTCTGACATAGAATGTATTATGTTCTACAAATTGATGTCAAAACGTCTTCTTTGCACAAAAAATAGACTGTAAAACATTAAAACATGCCAAATAATGGGGAGACTGCACTGTAGAGAGTTAAATTCCGTGTCCACTTGCTTTCGTGGTCAGCAATGTTTTTTGTTAACGTTTGGTGTCTTGCCCTTGGAATGCTTGGAAGTCAAAAGTTGGAAATTTCAACCAGCAAAAGTCCGACCTCTGAATTGTCTGGAACGCAGCATAACAACAGAGTGAGAGAGACGTAATAGTCTGTTCACACCCACACATTCTTGAGAAGAGGACTAATCAGGGAAACAAAGTGAAACCACCTGTGTGGATGAACCAGGCTGTGCAGGAGCACGGATGATTACACATAAATGGAGTTTTTACTGTAATCGCATTGCCATATACTCTACTGTTTCCACAGTTAGTATACAAGAAATGAAAAACAATTTATACTCACAGAAAATTATACGATATATGCACCAATGAACATCGACTAAACTGTGGCTTTGGAATAATCCACTGTCTGCTTGACTCCGCTGTTACACGTCACACAAACAAAGTATATCTTTATGTTTTTCTTGTACACCCTCATCTGCAATTAGCTTGAATGTTTTTTTTGTTGCGGGCAGCGCCTCCATCTCCTTCGTGCATTACATTTTTGGACGTACATTTTGTGATTGCTCTTGTCACAGTTCCGCCACGTACTCAATCCTCTTAACATGCGTATGTAATTGGGACTCAGCTATGATCATGGTTGTGCATGTTGGCTTTCTGGCAGGGCTCAATGTTAATGTTATCAGTAACACTTATTCTTTTCTCTCTTCACATGAGTGGAGAAGAGAAACACAGTAAAATCTAATCTTGTCTTTAATTAAACCAAGACGTCAAGCATTCTGCCACACCGGCAAAATGTGACGCTATTTAAAGTATTAACTGAAGCCAACACACACAGCAGCAGGTCACACAAGGAGCCGATAACATTTAACACAAGGCTGGGGAAAATCAATTCAGAGAAAACGGAAGCTGCTGCAATCTAATTAGCAGACAAGGGGTTTGTATACTCAAGCGACAATAGGAGTAATGAGCTTCAAAGAAAACTCTTGAGTAAATCCTTTTGCAATATGTGTGTCGAGAGTATGTGTGTTTGAGGGTGTTTCTCAAGAGTTATGAATGAATGGGATTGACAACATATTGTGCAGTGCGTCTGTTATTTGCTGAACACAAGCTCCATTTTTTTGGAAATGTTGAAGTAACCAGATTCAATTTAACTGGATTTATTTGTCAGAGACATGTTGAATTGGCTCACAGTTGTAACAGCCTGAAGACGGAGGAGACTAAACTAAAAGAACGCGATGTCTCTCCAATCTGGGATATGTTCGTTGGAGAAAAAGAAAAGACATCTTGGCTCTGCTCCTGCTAAAGCATGTGTGTTATTTCTCAGGTGTCTTATTTTAGTCTAAAGCTGCTGTCATAAGCAAACTACTACTTTCTTTGAAAGAAATCAGCCATGACAGTGTGACTTGCCAGGATCAGGCTGTGGGTAGAGAAGGGTGCACAGCCTCCCAATGAGTTTCAACCAACACGTCCTCATACCTAAACAACAGAATTAGTTTTTTTGCTAATGACTCCCTAAACAACATATGTGACCATGTTAAACTAGTAATTAAGGTTTTGTAAAAGGAAATCCTTGGATATGTTTGGTAAACGATCATGGTCTGGGTTAAAATATGTAAGTTTGTTTTACGAAACAATATACGTAGTATGTAATGTGGTTAGGTACTAACGTAGTTTCATATGTAATTTAAAATAATTCCCCAATTTAAAATAAGTCAACGTGAGGACTTTTTGTTTCACATGGGACATGAACAGTTCTGTTTTCTGTCTGTTTCACCCATCCATCCACTCCGACCTCCTCCCTACATGGACTTTGTTGCTCTTTATACTTCGTCACCTGACTTCCTCCTTTGCTCCTAACTTCATAACTACGGCCACTAACAGTGTTCATTTCGTTAACAAAAACTACGACAAATGTTCGTCAACAACCTTTTTTCCAATGACGTCTCTGTCCATATCAACATGCAATGTTATTTTTTTTTTTTACCAAAATCTCTTTATTTTGTCACCTTCTACCATCTCTTCTCCTCTCACTGTTACTCTTTTTGTCTCAGTCCTTAGTACAGGATTTGCCGGATAGGTCGGGTCAGAGTGGTTGATTAACAGTGGCTGTCACAACAGGCTGGGTGGGTGCGACTGGACTGGCCTGTGCATCAAACCTGAGGAGGACTCGGGAGCATCAAAGCGTTATTATTAATTCTTCAACCTGTGTTTTTCATAAGATGAGATCAAATCTTATGTCAAATAAGTTTGACTAAAATTATCACATTTTTGGTTTTGGCTACTTTAGATTGACTGAAATGTTCAATATATATATATGTGTGTATATACTTTATATATGATGATATATTCAAACATAAAAAAAATAGCTGACAAAATCAATCAAAACTAGACTAAAATGATGAAAGATAAAAATAAGTAACATATGACTAAACTGATAAAATGTTTTGTGTAAATAGCTGCCAAAATTGACACTGCCGAACAACAAATGTAAATGTGGGTCGTGATAAGCTGCTTGCATAGACGATCAATACTTCAGTTTTTCCTGTGCGGGCGGCTTGGTTTCAACACTTCTGATCAATAACATCTTTGCACACGGCATTTCCTTAAACAAAAATGCTGGAAATGACACCAGATGTCCATCCAAATGGCATATGCACTCTTTCTGAAGTGCTTGTTCTCATTAGTCCTCCAGACAGTGAATCATGAAAGTGTAAATCAGTCACGGATAGTTGAAGGCATCATTTTCAGATCCTGGTGATTTACATGATTAAAGTGGCTTTGTAGGCGGTAAGATGGTTGGCGCCAAATCCGACATCATATTAAAATAAGCAACCTCTGCTAGGATTTTGGCTCGGCTGTGTATCAATCAACAATAGTGCCATAACAAAATAATTTCAGGATCTAACATGTGTTATTGAAGAGAGCGATTGGCAAGCTTCTGTATCAATAACACAAATTTGAATGAGCTTCCTCAAAACAACTTAAGAAATAAACCCCCCCCAAAAAATCTTTGGAATACAAACAGTGCCCATAAAAGATATTCCCCCTGGAAGTTTTCATGTTTTATTACTTAACCACATCTTAATGAATTGAATGTGATCAACAGAAAAATACTTTAATTCAAACTGAAAATACATCTCTAGAAAGTGATCAGACAGAAGTATTCATTGTCTTTAATAGGACAAACCTAAATCATCGCTGGTATAGTCAAATAGTTTTAGAAGTCGTATAATTACTTAAAAGGTGATCACGCGTTGTATTGTTAAGGCATTTCACTTGATTGCATAAATGCAGCTGTGAAGATCGTTATTGTGGCAAAATCTGCAACAAGCTACTTTGCAAAAAGTTGTACAATTATATCAGTCATTAAAATAGAAAGAGTACGTCCTCAAAAGCTGAGGATGAGTTGAAGAAGAGTCTATGGTCTGAAGAGACCAGAATGGAGCTTTTTGCCCATCAAACCTAATGCCATATTTGGTGTAATTTGTACAAAATTAGCTTAAAAATAACATGTCCTCGAGTGGAGAGTTCCCTCTTGACATTCAGTGGTGTTTTTTCTGTTGACAAGTTTAAACAAGCTAAATTAAATCTGTTTTAATTACATGTTCCATTACAATAAAATATAAAAATACTTTTTATAGGCAGTGTATACTTTGTTTTCTTCTTCCAGTGTGTGACAAAATAAGTCAGCATTCAATCAGTATAGTATATCTGGACAACAATGAGTTCCACAAGCACGAGGCTGCTCAAAGTGTGGCGGTATTTTGAGAATCCTTTTATAGTTTTGAAATAATGTCTTGTATTTCAGAGCAAACGTAAGCATGGTGTGGAATTCTGACAGCTGAAACCAATGAGGCCAGAGATTCAAACTGTTATTTCCAGACCTCACAGCAACTTCTTATTATGGTTTGGTATTTTTCTCAATTTCACTTGTGTTTTTCATCTGGTGTTAGAGGTTGCTATGTGTGTCCAACCTCAGCTGCAGAAAAAAACTGACAAAACCAAGCCAGTGTCTTGTGATTTTCCTGATATTGACATTTGTCCGGCTTTAAATGCTCACAGTTGACCAGTTTGTTGAAAAAGATGAAAAACGTGTCTCTGCCAACATTTCTCGACAGACACATTCCCAAAAGTGTAGAGATGTTTACTGTGCTGCTGCTCCATCCATGAAAAGCTTCTAAAAAGGGAATTCATATTTGCTGATACATAATGCAGTACACAGGGTACTATTGATCTATTCTTATGGCAGCAGGCATGTATTTTTAAGTATTAATATTGGGGTTACTGGCAAGAATCTTGCTGCCGCGGTTGAACAGCCTACACACATAATATAAATGTTCTCAGACTGGTTATGCATAAGCTACTTTTATAATTTCAATAAAATGACAAATATTTGCATTGCCTGAATTCATTCTTGTTTTAGAAAACCTAAAGCTGTGCCCTTATGTAATATAAACTCTCTGTTGAGAGTTGCACATGTGCAATACCAATCGGGCAAGATGCACGGACTGGGTATCGAGTGACACATGTTTTTTTTTCGTTCCTGTGTAGCGTAAATTAGCTGATAAATTATATGACGGGATATTGGATTGCATACTCGTTAATACCCAATACAGCCTGAAATGCTGGATTGGCATTCCCGATATCGGTTTGTGAACAACTCTACTTTAAGAGCATTTTAAATAAAATACATTTACACACATTGAACAAAATATATTATGTTCACAGTTAAAAAGTTTTCTACGGATACAGTTTTTTTTATTAATGTACATTTTTTTGTTATCCTTATAATGCTGCATGTGAATGAGACTTAAACAATGTGGCCACTAGTAGCAGTATAGAGCACTGCTTTTACATGTGGGTCCCTGTTTTGATTGGGAGTCTCTCGTTGGACAGCCAAGACTTGACCGTTTATGTAGTACTACTGTGAGCTAATCCGATAGCTCAGATGTTTTATAATTTGCTGGTGTTGTCTGTTTGCATGTGTTGAGCTCTCAAGGCCACCGTAGTTCTATGCACACAATTTCTTACATTACAAGTTTCTTCATTTAAAACAACTGTAGCTGAAGAATTGCCTTGTAAGAGCTCTCCCTGGGGCCCCAGCAGACCCATAGCTCCCACTGATGGATGACACTTTCGGGAATAGAAGCTGTACTATGTCACCTTTCTGTCACACAAGCTGAATCAATACAACCTTCTTCAACAGAGGCCACATACGCACTGACAAATTACACACACAATAACATATTTGTGTAATTTCTTGTGCTGCTGCCTCTTCTCTCCCCCAGCGGACTAACATGCTTCAAAAGTCTTTATTTGCTGGCTGTTGTGGGTGTGTGAACATGTAAGTGTGAATATGAATATGAATGCAACAATTAGGAGTTGCTGGCTGAGCTCATAAAATGAACTCGATCCAAATCTATTGTAAAGTATATGAGCATTAAAGTGTGGGTCATTTCAAGGAAATGCATATTTACATGCATAATTCCATTGCTCCTGCTTATTTGAAGATGTAGGTGTTTGTACATACTTAATGAATGTGTGTGTTGGGAGGAAGGGCAGCTGTTCTTTTGACTTTGCCTGCCAGCCGAGGCAAAAGAATACCTGAGGTAACAGGACGCCTCGCTCCACGCTGCCTTCCTGCCACTAATCTCAGGCTCATGTCGTGTGAAGCCCAATTTAGTGGAGAGAGATCACAGAGACAAGGTGTGCTCAGACTGAGATTTCCTCGCTCTGCGTGAGTTGGAGTGTGTGTGTGTGTGTGTGTGTGTGTGTGTGTGTGTCTTTTGTCAGCGTCACATAGATCTATTTTGTGAGGTGTTCATGTATTTCTTTTCTTATGAGAAGCAAATATTCTCTCAGGGATGAAAAGATGAGGATGATTCTGCAAATTGAGCACAATTTGTTAATTCTCACTTTCATGGGGTTATGTGGTGTGTGTTTACTATTTGCAGAAGAACTTGGATCAAGGGTTTACCTTAGTGAAAGGTTAAAGGTTAGGAGGAGAGCACATGGATAAAGCTAAATAAAAAGATTGCCTGTCTATCTACCATCCTGTCTGCACGCACTCTGCCCATGCACTAATTGTGCATCACCAAAGTATTCCACAAGCTGCCAGCTGGACAGCTGTGAGTACTAACAATAGCCATGTTTTCTGTACATGCATAATGGTTATTTTGGGGGCGTTGCTTTGGAAGGAGGCCTAAAGTCACAGGCTGTCAGTGTGGCCAACTTGCTGACTTTCTCGCTAGATTTTGAGACTTTTGGAGCTAGTGCTTCTCGCTACTTTCCTCAGGAAAAAGTTGGCAACACTGCTGTTTTTTTTCAATATGTTCAAGCCTAGTGTACTTTTGCTAGTTTCTTTAGATACGTTTAGAGGATAATATAATCACGGTCGCCAGGTCATTTGCAATGATCCACCTGCATGTTCCTCAAACCGTTAGATGATTAATGCACCCCGACAGGAAGCTTTAATTAAAAGCAGCCTTCCCCTTGCGGCCACATGGAATATCCACTAATGATTTATCTTAGCTGCCTCTTCAAACAAATCTATTTGGAAGAAGTATTAAGATCTTGAGTAAAAGTAGCATCACCACACTATGAAGAACTCCATCACATCAGGGTTAGTTTGGATTCACAAAAATCCACACAATAACACAAACAAACTAACCGATCGAGGCAGCGGTAGACGAGCAATTTCTATGTTCTAAAGGTAAAATTACTGTTTAGTCAAACAGTTTTGTACTGTTGTCAATGGAGAATCGTGGCTTTGAAGAGTGAATCGATAACAGCTTCAGTTCACAGTTGGAAAGGGCTGTCTGACGACAAGGTAAAGCAAGGTAAACATTCTGAATTTAGTTTACACCTGAACTGACATTGATTTTTTTGCTTCAGCACCATCCACAGCAGTGGACATTGCTTTGCTCCCGTATCTGTACTGCTGTCTGTTTCACCAACGTAGGGGGCCTGCCGATACGTCATCTACAGTATGTAATTCATTGATTAAAAAAAGTGATTACAGAACAGGTGAAGACAAATACAGGGACACATAAACACAGCCAAAGTGTTTATGTTTATGTTTCTCCATTCGTTTCTTTGGGGTTAAAATAGAAGCTGAGATGAGGGTGGGCATCCCACCCACCCTCAGGAGGGGGTTTGCTCAACCTAGTCAGCTTTCTTTTTTAAATATTTTGGTCATTATGGGTTAGGGGCCTAAAGAACACAAGCACATATCTGCAACTCAGCAACAACTGCCAGGGGGTCTCCAACGAATGGTTTGTTACATCAGTCTTAGTAATCAGTTTACAAGCAAAGCAAGTGCGTAAATGACATTACTGTTGCAAGCTTCAGTATAGAGACAGGTGCAAATGTGAGAGGAGGGCTTCTAATCATCTGCTCACTGCATAGAAACGCGTGTGTCTCTTTGTGTAGGGGTGATAATGTTATGGGGGTGTAGTGTGAGTGGTGGCGAAACAACAGTTATTTAAATAAGCGTGCATTCACAAACAATGTCATCTATTAATACTCTCCCATGACACCTTACTCACTAATTCCCACCGACAGGAAAGGCAGGAAGACATGCCATCAGACAGGGTGACTATAGTAGCGGCAGCGGGACAACACCCGGAAAGAAAGACATGTGGGATCTGACCAGGAGTCAGCCTTAATCAGATGTGTCATTTACAGCTTCAGCAGCTGAGCTGAATGATTACTGCTTTCTCACTCAGCTCCTATGTGTCCCTTATTACAGTTTCATTAAAAAAGTAATGACTGCAGCTGGCACCCCTTGATGAACATTGAAATTGCTGTTACGCTGTTCATACCAAACTATATTTCCATGGAGAAATGTGAGAGATGCAGTAGACGGGGAAGGCAATAGCACGCTGGCAGCAGAGCAGGGTAAACACTGTTGCTGATGAGATGTGGCCATCAGCAGAGCTGTGTTCAGAGCCCTTTGCTGTGTGTCTGAGTGCCTGCATATGTGCGTCATTGCGTGGGTGTTTTTCTGTGTTCGCTGAACTCCTCTTGTGTGCACATTTACGGGACGGTACCTGTGTTCGTGCCTTCACGTGTGTGTCGGCTAGTTATGCCAGTGGGATTACAAAAAGACAAACGAAAGAAATTGGAGTTACCGGGGTGGCGCAAAGTGTGAATAAATCACTGTCAGGCATGCTTCATTTATGTTTTTAAAGCAGCTTCAGAACTTTGTCTAGCACAGCGAGGTTTCAGCGTGTGCAAGGAGAAGATTAACACCAGCATTTGCACAACCATACATTTCTCACATTCTCTTTGATCGTAGATCATGGGGTGAGGGGAGATGGAATAGGTGCGCTTCGGCAGCAAAGACAGCTTTAGCTATTTCCTCTGTATGAGGAAAAGACAGTGTTAAAATGATTTGCCACGAGAGTCAGTCACTGGTATGAATATATGGCTTTGGTTGAAAGATGATATCTGGAGGAAAGGTGACCAGTCAACCCTGACTGTCACTGAACAGTCAGACCAGGTTCACATAGTGTCCGTAAATCGTTCTTAGTGCATGTTTTGATCTTCACTAACCTGCTGTATCACAGTAATTCAAATGGTGTCTGGCAAGCTTCTCGCCAAACCTCCATGGCACTCTGATTTTAAAATGATATGTCCTCAAAGGAGCCCGTGGGAAGATGAATACTTAAGGGGCTTCCCGTCCAGTGTAACTTCTGGATGTTTGAGCTTCACTGTGCAGGCTTTTTTTCGGGGGGAAATTTCTCTTTTCTCACCTTAAATCTCTAAACTGTACACCAAGGAATAAATTGAGCTGTTGAATACACAGTAGTAGATCAGACTTTGACCCTGCATGACTCTGGAACAGAAAAACCCTCCGTATGCCTCAGGAGTGAAATCCCCTCTCTGTCCATTGCAGTTTAGAAATGTGCACTCTGTGCAGCCCTCTGGCTTAACTCACTAAATCTGCAGCAATTCAAAAGAACTAACTATGCAAAATCAGGTCTGTATTTATTTCCTACATATGGGGCTGCTTGAACAGGCTCTTTCATTGAGAGAATCAAGACAAAATTGCAAAGTCGCATGCCTGGCTTTTAGAAAATCGTGGAATCAAAAGTAAACATTCCTCCAAAACCGACCTTGAACTGTTGTGGTTTGATGAACAGCTAGGCCAGCTGGGCAGGCTCCCTGTTCTCAGGAGGCTCCTTTACATAAATCCTATTATGTTTTGGTGTTTGATGGGAGACAAGGTGTGTGTGTTGAATACTGTCTGACTTGAGTTTTTTTTATGCAGCTTAAAAGCCATGGACGCATGTTAGTGAGTTAACATGACTGTGAAAATCCGAATGTAGTGGGAATCATAGCTCTCAGCTTTGACCTGAAGGGCTCTGATTTACAAAGAAGTGGAAAGAAAAGAAATCACGTGTTTATCCACTATTAGCACTAGAAATTGTACTGAAATCTCAGATTGAAGCTTTTATGATAAAACATTGAAAACTAAAAGTTTATGCTGTCTTCTTATTCCTTAAAATGGCTTTTTATAACCTTTTTTTTCCAAAAAGCTATTCTGTTCATGATTGACTCAATTGTCTATTGTTGTCCTGTTTTCATGTCTTGAAATGTTTTGCTTTGTGAAGCACCTGGTAAACGGTTCTTTTTAAACAGAAAAGCATGCATGTCTTCTAGCATAATTACAAATTTAAAATGAATGGTGGAGAAAGGCTTCAATACAATCTAATTGTTCTTTTCTCCTTTCCAACTCGACTCGTTTGCCTTTCAGTAAAGGAAGAACCCAAATCCCCTCTGATGTGTCTTCAATTTATTCACAACAAAGCACAAAAAGCTTCCGTGCTTTTCCGACACGCTCTCTAATTTACACTTAATACAAACAACATCCTCCCACATTTGCTATCAATTCAAAAGCAATTAACGGTGCTTGTTGACTATGTGAATAGCTGTTCCACAGAGACACTCACATCTTTTTGAAGTCGCACACGGTGTATTCGGGCCAGTCAATGTAGCACACCACCCGGCCGGGGTACTGCTCCGTGTTGGAGTAGTAGTACTGAGGGAATGCCAGGAGCAGAGCCAGCACCCAGATCACTCCCACCACCACCTTGGTCTCTGTGGAGGACATGCGCTGCTGCAGAGGGTGGATGATGGCCATGTACCTGCAGGGGAGAAGATACAGTGATGCTGAGCAACACCTGAGCCTCTTTTACCCTAGAAGTCAGGTTAAATAAGTCACCACCACCACCTGACATAACGCAGTTTGGATGATCACTTATTTACTGAATGATTGATTCGTAGTTCATAGCTTGGCTTTGAAAGTAATATGCTGAACTGATCAAATACAAGAATAATCATCTGAAATCTACAGGTAGACAGATGAATAAAGCAATAGTTTGACATTTTGGGAAATACGCTTATTAGCTGGTTAGCTCAGCCTAGCATAAAGACTGGAGGCAGGGAAAGGTAGCTCAGTCCAAAGAAACATTGCACCCGAACAAGAAATAGTCCGGCTAATAACTCGCCGCAAATCCATAAATGTCAATATTACGCACTGGTTATTGTATGGATTAAATAAACAAGATATACATTCAGACACACACTGCTTTTGTTACCTTTGGACGGAGCCAGACTAAAGTGATTTAATGATGGTTGAAGGTGTTCACATCCATTTTGGGTGAACAATTCTGAGATGATGCAGCAGGACCTCATCTGAACTGAACATGCTTAACCTAATGAAGATCAGACTTTAAACAAAAATCCCCCAAAACAAGCAAGCGGTGAGGCTGTCTGCAGTGCAGGCCTGGCAAAGCATTACCAGTGAAGATGCCAAGTGTCTGCTCATGTCTGTGACTCAGATCCCTCAGGCCTTCATGGACTCCAAAGGATTTGACACCAAATATTAAATGTGATGACTTATTTATATTCAAAATTACTAATGCAATAACTCTCTGTCCCCTAAAATGAAGGGACTATCTATAAAAAGCTACAAGTCTTCCACTTTAGGTTCGAGGTGGTTGTAAAGAACACGTTACGGTTAATAAATCATTTATTATGCACTTATGCACTCCCCCATTTGGAATGATTGCTCAGAAAATCCATTCAATTAAAATATTAGAACTACAAACCATAGCTGCCCATTGCAAAACATCTCTAACCAAATATATATAATTAGTTTTGTACCTAATTGTGTTTGATTGTTTACCTACAGGCAGACTGGAGGAGAGGATAAAGAGTCGTAGAGATGGAGAATTCATTGTTAAGTGTGTGTGATCACAAGTTATTCAGGTCCTTGATAGGCAAAGTGTGAAAAATGCTCATTTGTATAAAGCTCATTTGAGTCATAAACTGAAAATAGAGTTTGTGAAGGGTAACTCAAACTTCACACTGAAACACAACCTGCAGGACATACACACACTCGCTCACACACCTACGTCTGAAACATTTAAAAGGAATCGAACAACGCAGTAAGCTTTGATTTGTCAAAAGTCATACTGGTACAAAATCCATTTTCTGGATAAAAGGGGTTTTTGTGCGTTTTTTTATGAGGATGGGATCACAAACGTGTGCTCTCTTGAGAGTTACATTACAAAGAGTGTTATGAAGTATACTTCTACTCAAATGATTACCATGTGCATTTTAGTAATCACATCCCATGTTCATAATCAGGCTCCTAATCAGAGAGACGACGAGCGCATGAATAACGTAAAATGACCAAGAACATCATTATCAAAACACTTGCTGGCAGAATCCAGTTCCTCAGTAAATACACAATGAATCAGGGTGTAAGGGGAACACTAAAATGCATTACCTCTGTTCTTTTTTTAAATCTTCTGCATAGATTTTTGAGTTCATTGCAGATTTGGTTGAATTGATTTATCTTCATTTAAATCCCTTTAGCATGGTTTGTTCTTCCGAATTACTCAATAACCTGGGAGCTACATTTATCAAGTAAGGTGCTGATTTGATTGAAAATAATTTCTCAGGGACACATATATTGATTATCCACTTCATGTGTAAAAAACCTTGAAATTAAACATTGTAATGCCTGACTGTATTCAGTCTGGAAGCATGCACGGTATACATTCTACAGAGCATTAACATCAGTGTTATTATTTTTTAAGCAAAGCTCTCGAGTGAAATGTCGGGTCTAATTAAAGGCTTAATTCTACTAATAACCCAAATGAATCTGCTAAATGGACGTCAACTTCTCCCTCTAATTATATCAGAGACAAGAGGAGGCCTTCGAAATCAAACGCTCCCAGCGGTCTGTTGAAAATGGGCGATCACAGCCTTGGCTTTACTTTGGCTCTGCTTCAAACAGCGCTGGCAGCCATGTGGCTTTTCTTCATGTAGGTGACTCATAGTCGGGCTGCTGATGTCAGAATCAAACACACACCTGCAGAGGACAGTGCTCTGCTCGCTCCACAGCTCAAATCATCATCATCACCACCCCTGCTGGCTTGCAAGCACTGTGCTCAGATCTAATGCAACCTGGACACCTGACCAGACAACAGTAAAGGTTTAGTTTTTAAAATGAGCAGTCAATGATTGAAGACTGAAGATCATCAAGAATGATGAAAGACGCTGGACTATTCATATGGGTTTCATACGGAACACACCGATCTGAAACAGACCTGTGCAAAACCTACCACAACGTACCGGCAACAGCATGATGTGCTAACAATTGACATGCAGCCACACAAAAGAGCAGAAATATAATAATGTATCAAGATCATTGTTATCCTAAACTAGCCAACTCACAAGCTTTCTGATCGACGTCTGCTATGCACATTCAAACCCCATACCAATTATTGGTCTTATTGGTCTTTATTCTCAAAAGAAAAGTCTCTGCATTCTAATGCATCCCTGCGACCTGGATAAATGATGGAGGGAAATGGCTGAATGGATTTAAATGTCCCAACAACCACTGCAACAGTTCAGAGGTACTTCATTTTTATGGATTTGCCTGGAGAGAGCTCTGCTCTCCTTGTCTCTTCCTGCATTTTATTTAACATCTTGGAAAGCACACCTTTGAGACTTCGCACTCCAAATATCTGTCTGTGAGCAATATCTGATTCCTCTCAAGATAATACCTTCTCACTAGGTGGCAGGCAGCATGGGCAGCTGGTGTTAGATTGGATGGGTGACATACACCTCCAATTATCCACAAATAGCACCTTAACGGCCGTGGCAATGCAACAGTTCGATATAAACACCATGAGGCTGCTACACTGTGTGAGGTAGGTAATTTGAAGGATTGTCACTGTTGACTGTTGTTTCTATTATTGTCTACATGCATACATGTGAATCCTTCAGCCACCTCAGTCTCATCAAAAACCAGCAGACACCATGTCCTGTGCAAAACCAATATCCACCTGCGTCCCCTCTTCCTTGGTTGAGTGTGTATCCTATGTGTGTATGTGCACATAGAAATGCTAAGCAGTGTGTGTCCACTGAGGTAGAAGATGAGCTTGCTTGTTGAGGTTAGCCTAATCTAGAAAATCCAATCCTCACAGCATTCAGGAAACGTGCTGCAAAGTGACAAAAGCACAACCAAATAGAGAAATCATGAATCCAGAACGCACTGGAAGGCTAGAAAACACAATGCTGCAAGTTGCACAGTCATACAACGGGAATGACTATTTGATGAACTGATCATACCATATATTTTTTGTTATGTTTTAGTTTTTTAAGTTCCACCATTTCATGATTTCATGACCAGATAAGATGCACCACTATGTTAATTGGTAGGCTATTAATAATCAAATGGCTAACACTAGGTAAACTGCAAATATCTGCAATAATATCTGAAAGTTGAAAAACTAAATGTGAGCTCATTTTGCATCTAGCGGTTAATTTGGTCTTAGTAACTTTATGACTCACAAACGACAAATATCCCAAACATGTCAACGTCTTTTCAAAATAAACTTCCAAATAGGTTTACTTCGTTTTTAGGTCTAGTTGACAACAAAAGCACTTGGTAAAGCTAAGGAAAATATTGTGGTTTGGGTTAAATTAAGTGTGTTTGTTATGTCAAACAACTACTTTACAATGTCAGTTGCACTGAGCGTCTAATAATAATGTGATGATTGGTTCACATTGGAGTTGGTTGAAAGTTGGTTTTGTAAATGTTGCGCCTGTGTTGTTAATTTGACGATGATGTTTACATCATTTGCTGGTGTTTTACCTCTTTGTATGTGTTCTCCTAAGTTGCAGCGCATTGAGCTTTCAGGGAACAACAAATAGGAATACCAAATGAAAGATAACATCACATCATCAATTATAACAAAATCCACCAGCCAGCCAAGTGCCCTGAAGCAAGGCACTAACAGCTTCGAAGCCATTTGTCAAGCTCTAATCGGAGATGGTTTTTCAGTGACGGGAGATGACAAGTGTTGATTGGAGTGTTGTTTGTTCACTAAGAGGTGGCATAGCTCTGAGGCAGCTGTTCAAAATGATCTAAATGTGTGGCGCTGCCTCTGATGGATGTGGATTTATAGAAGCACTGACGCTGTCTTTCAAAATCATCAGATCTGTAATTAACAGTGGGAATGTTTGATGCGTTCCTGCTCACTAGATATCCGAATGCAAAATGTGCTGTGTGTGCAGTGACCTGACCAGCAAATACACCAAAGAGATTCAGCATTAAAATAGGAGGGACATTAGACCAGAGATACAGGCACAACACAGACTCCACCCTCTACATGTTGACATCTAGCAATATCAAACTGAAACTGAGCTTCTACCACAGACATCTATTACATATTTAGGAATAAAATGTGTCTTTTCTCTCTCCTGTCTCTCTGTTTTTGCTCAAATATTATCTTAGAGTGCCAGCGAACTTAAGTTTCTGTTGGTGTAGTGGTTTGATTTCAACATTTAGGAACAGATTGCAGGTCTTGCTAAAATAGCATTATTCAGTGTTTACTAAATGCACCTTCTCAAACGCATGTTGGTAGTGATGGATTTAGAAGAGTGGGACTGCAGCCTGTAGCTCAGGGTAAACCAGCAGAGGCTGCATCAAATGTACAACATCATCACTGAGCATGCTCCTCAATATTTGTGTCCACTGCCAGTGTATGTTCATGTAAAAGGCCTAGAGTAAGGAATGTAGCTGGTGTCGTACTATGGAACTAGTGTGATTAGTCTGTTTTTGTTGAATCGTAATGTATTTATGTTTTGGTTTGGTTTGAAAGATGGTCTTTTGGCTTTAAGATTTAAAATACTTAACCATGCTCTATGGCTGCATTGCTGGCAATGGTGGTCTGTTGTTCGGTCAGACGGAAATATCATCAACATTGAGAAGGATTGACATCCATGGTATCCAGAAGATGTATCCCGCTGACTTTGGTGATCCCCTGACTTTAACACTGGCGCCGATATGACATTCGCAATTATTGTAATCCATCTGTTACTTCAGCACCATGGACAGCGCCATAGATTTATCAATAGACACCACAATGAGAGCAGCTTCTGGCACGCGCTGCGGGGCGTCTGGTGGAATCACAAGCATTGTCTAGAGGCAGCTTCGGGGGCCACGTCACAGACGGAACGTGGCCCAGCTGCACCAAGTACAGACTATTGATATTTCAGATTCAAACTTGCACACACCTCAGTCAAATAAAGATTCTCTGAGTCAGGTGGACCCTCTGCCTCTGCACTCTCTCTGCTACTAGGGGATGGAGAGGGGGCGTTTTATGAGCTTTTACACCGCGAATAAAGGCATAGACCAATGACATTGTTGTGGAACAGACCTATTCAATCCGTACACTACAACGACAGGGAGGCTTCGAGTCCTAACCACGATGGCAAACTTTGTTACTCATTTAAACCTTGACACAAGCAGTACATACCAGATCCACTCCTACCTTTATTACCTTTAACAATAAAAGCCCTAGAAATATGCAGTACACGGCGTGACTGTTTACCAGAGGGAAATCAAATTCGCTCAGAGCATTTTGCTAAAATAATCTAAATAAAATAGCTTACAGAAGCTTGGGTTATACAGTAATTTACCTCAGACAGACTGCCAGAGGTAAATTATACCAACTCAATAGGTCAATAGGATTACGGTAGTTGACTCTCTGCATATGCAAATCTTTTGCAAAACATGTTGCAAATTTGCATCACTGCCGGTATGAATGGTTTTGATATAAAAGTTTTGCAGCCAAGTATTTAGCATTATCTTTTTGTTTATTCATCAAGCCCCCGATGGGTAGAGGTCCCAATCGTATTTGATGTGCACTGTTCCCTAATAAATAAAGAATAACCAAAGCATTCGGACCATAGATCCAGAAATAGATCAAACAGAATAAAAATACATGTGCCTATGGTTTGTGATAGGCTTCAGAAAACCCAAAGGACAACTTCACTCACAGTAGAAATCCAAATCATTAGAATGTCTTCTTTCTCACACTGCTCTATTCCCTGTTTCTATAGATTGAAACATTTCTGAAATGAAACTTCATTACAATTGTCATATACATACAGGTACATACAGGAAATTTGACATCTGCATTTAACCCATCCTAAGCATTTAGGCGCAGAGGGCTAATGTGAAGCACCCAGGGAACACGTTGGGGTTCAGTGTCTCGCTCAAGGACACTTGTGATCAAAGGACGACCCACTCTACCCGCTGAGCTACACGTAGACATACAACATAGTCCCTTTGAGAAGCAAAAACCTATTGTTCCCTTTTCATGCACAGATAACCAGAAAGAGAAAGGTGGGCAGAATAACTTCCCGTGATGATCCCTCTGGGGGAAAAAAAGACTTCGGAGGGAGTGGAGGAAGTGGAAGAAGTGGAGGAAGTGGAAATTGGATGAGGAAAGGTGAGAGAGCCGGAGAGGAGGACACCGTGAGCTGTCGTTAATATGCTGTGCAGTAATGCTGCAATCCATTGTACTGGGAACTCAGATAGAAGTGCAATGGAATGGTAATTTAAGTCATAATACCAGGTCGGAAATTCAGGCAAGAGTTATACAGCCTGAGTTTGCCAACATAAACACACCTGACATCACAGCAACAATGACCTTTTCATCATCTTTTACTGTATGTCCTGTTTTATGGAGTGTTTATGTTGTGACAACATTGTAGCTGCCATTTCCATTTTTTACAGTGATTTGTGCTTCTTCTTTGTGAGCATGCGGCACCAGCCTCCTCGCGGTTACCACGGATGAAATTACTTAAATTAGATTTCTATTGTTATTCCCCACAGGGTTAATTTAAAGAAGGTTACTTTATACTTTTCTCTTTGCTAATGGCTGTGGTACTTGATGTAGGTCCTCTGTAGATGCTTGTGAAGCTCAGAGACTTGCCATACAAGCATCAGTTTGATGCGGGCGTCCATGTTTTCCATGCAGATGCTCTGGGACGCATTTAGATTGACAGTCAGGAATACAGACTCCGAATTACCGATTTGCAATGGATTGCAGCATTAGTCTTCTGCTGTCTTGACCTGGTCTGTCAGGGAAAAGCTGGCTGTGTGCTTCAGCCAGGTGAATATAAAAGGTCCAGTCTCAAACAATCGCTCTTTCATTTCTCAATGTATTAGCTCCTCAGCCGTGTGAGGGGCAGCACGTAATAGCTCAGAAGTCAGAGAGGCGGGGGAGTGGTGGGCTGGCAGGTTGTGAATGAAAAACATTCTTATTTCTATAAACAACTCCCACCGAAGTGCCTTAAAGCCCAGAGCACTTATCATTAGTCAGGCACTGACAATCGGTGCAAAAAGCCAGTTTTACTAAGGTGTTTCCCAGAATGCATTTCAGTAGCAACTTTTAGTTTGCCAGGTTGTGCCTGCTTCATCTTTGACTGTTTAGCTGTTTAATTCATCAGGTAGAGCCTCCAATGGAACAGAGGGACATACAATAATAATATCAATGATTGATGATGACTATGATTATGTTGATGATAATAATAATAATCTATTTTTATTAATAATTATTATGAATGCTTCATAAAAATGAAAGGAACCGATAATTGTGTGTTTTTTTCACATGAACCCTTTCACAATGTACTTTTCCTTTTGATCATTTGATGAAAATATGAATTAGTGTATCATAATCATAATCATTTTGTGGCACCTGTGGTTGCTGTGGTAGCAGCAAATTCGATTTAATACTACAGCAAATTCTCCTTGTCAGAAATATATTGTACATGCATTCTGTGAATCCCCCTTTTTTAGCACTAGAATTGCGGACTCCACCACTACGAATAGAAATAATTACTGAATGTATATACATGGAATGGCTATCACAGAAAAAATGCAGACCATAGATAAAAATGAGGTCTGTTTTCATGAAAATCTTAAGGATTATAATTTTAATAGTTGGTAGAAATGAAAGTTTAAAGTTTGGGGCCCATTTTTCCCCCTGCTGTCTCATCAAGCAGACTCCTCCAGAGCAGGCTGCCAGACTCTGTGGGTTGCTGCTTTCTTTATCTATGATTATGTCAGTGTGTTTCATTTGAGCTTTCTTTTATGCTGAAAACATGTGTGTAAAATCAGGCATTTTTCAGTGGTTGTATGAGATGAAATAACCTTCCCTTTTATGGTGAGAAAACTGCAGCACTGTACTTCGTTTAGCTCCATCAAAGCCCCTTTGAAATTAAACAACAGGCGCCACCAAATATCTTCAAAGTCTGATCTGATATCTTTATTATTATTTATTTTTGGGGGTCACTTTGTAATGTATATTTACAAAGTATTAGTCCCCTTGATGGCCACAAACATCCCAATCTTGCCTGTGTCTTATCCTCGATGGTTGCTGCCTTTTCATACTTCAGGTTGTTGGGAACAAAAAGAGTTATCAGCAAATATGAAAAACTAAATGATTGACATAAAACTATAAACTAAGTCTCATAATTAGTATTACCTCACAATGTCAATAGTCAAGCAAGCATATTTTTGCATTTTCTTTTGCTGATTTGCATAAAGTTCTCCGTTCACCGTTGAGCAGGCTTCAGTTGTATGCAGGTAAACAGTCCGTGGGAAGAGCAAAAGAGGTTGAACGCATTGGCCCAAATGTGATCTCTGAACCCATCAACTATCGTCTGATGATAATTTAGCTTTTTATGTGCTTAAAATGAGTACAAGTACAACCGTATTGTATATGGTATATAATCACACTGGGTCTCCAACTAATGACATCTTATAATCTACTGCAAATTAACAAATCCTTCTCTCAAACCTAGTGTTTGTGTTCAACATTAAATCTGGTACCTGCCTGTAGCCGACGTTAATAATTAATGTGGACTTTTCTCTTGGAACGTGAATGATTAAGTTGCCCAACGTTTGTTGTAGTCACGGCAAAGCCAGCCAAAGTGTGGCAAGCACTAACTCGTCTTTTTTAAATATTCAGCAAACGCCAATCCCAATTGAGTTAGTCTCCCTTGTGCCCATAGTGTTTTTACTGCATCTTACAGTCATCTATGGCCACTTATTAATGGGTATGCATGATAAAAAAGGGGGGGGGGGGGGGGGGGGGTATGAAATTCAGCTCATCAGACATGTCCATTATTGTTAATGCACAAAATAAATGTATATATCAAATATAATAAAGATTGTTCACAAGTCCCAAATCTTGAGTCAAAGTCAAGTCTTTTGAGGACAAGTCGCAAGTAGAGTTTCGCTGACTTAAGCGGGACTCGAGTCACAGTGGAAAACTCCCCTGTGGTTCTAACTCAGCACACTGGCATCAGCACCCTGATTGCTCTGGTGATCTATGGGTTGTGTGGTGTTCTTGCACTACACACAACCCATAGATCGCCAGTCCTGAGTGTGGCAATGATGGAGATGAATAAAAGCCTTATCAGCTGCAGCATCTCATCAGGGGTGATGGAGCACTGTGCTGGAAAAAAAAGTATTTCATGTCTAGCAACTAATGGGAGCTCTTTAGCTCTCACAGGAAGTAGTGATTGAAAATTAAGAATTGAAATATTAACTGCACCCTAAACAGCAGTGAGAGATAGCTGTGAGTATTATGTCACAGTGGGTAAATCCTTTTTTTTCTTTCTACAACAGCCATAAAAAGTATAATGCTGTCAGTGTGAATTATATGCTACTCAGGTTTTTAATAACATGTTTGTGTAGCATGGACATGGGTCAGGGGCTAATTTGCCTGAATGTGTGGCCTGTTACCATCTTAATCTGCCTTTTTGTTCTCACGTCCTCTTGCTCTAAAAGTTCAACTTAATTTTCGAAAAGGTCAAGTTCATGGCTTTCTTGATAAAAGAGAGATATACGGAAGAATTTAGAGGCCATTATCACAGAAGATGTAGAGGTATAAAAGACACCTAGGCAGACTTGACAAGCTGCAGGCAGGATGTTCACAGATTTATGTGTAGGAACAGTAGGAACAGTATCCGTATGTGTCACATTGGTGCATTCATATCCAGAAACAGACACACTCACACAATGAATACAGACACATTGTAAATAAAACAGACAAAGATGCATGCACACGCACAAACACATGAAAATGCAATGGCTCACACCCCCATGCCCAGGCACTCACACATATTAACAAAGCAGCACAGGGCTTTTTATGCATCTAATTTCCATTCACCCTCGCCGACACAAGGAGCAGTCACCATTGATCAATAGTGGTTCACATATGAATGTTCATTGGGAAGGTTATTGCATGCACTGAGCTCCACAGAGCTTCCTTCAACATATGACTATAAGAAGAGGTCCTTTGATGGCGAAACGAAAGTACCGTAATACATTTTTTAAATAAAAGCATTTCTCAGTTCTGAGTTCACTTTATCAAAACTCTCCACACAGTCCGAGCAAGAGAAGTCAATGTTCATCTACTGCAGTTCACTTTGGCTAACAGATGCTGAATAAATCCTGCTCACGCTACATAAATGCTGAATAACGTATCAATCGAACTCTTTTTCACTGGAATCAACGAGCACGAGCGGATAGCCACAGGAACTGTAACACTTTGCCATTGCAACTTAAAATTCTGTAAAGTTTGGTCACATTAGCTTATAACTGTTCCGCCGGGAAAATACCTCCACTCATTCAATCCATGCTTTAGTTTATACCAGCAGTGGTTATGTCAAAGCAAGCGACTAGCATCCAAGGTGTTGGCAATGGTAGGTAAGTAATCAAAAATGTTTCTAAAAAAATTGTAAAACTATTAATACCGCACAATAAAAGTCCTGCATTCAAATTTGTACTTCAAGTAAATAGTGAAAGAGTAATTGTTAATGCAATGTACTTAAATTGACTTGACTTCTGTTCAAGGTAGAGCTTTCATAATAAATAATGACGCATCATATTATAATTGTTACATTTTGTCAGTCAAATCTAAATCTGCAACATAACCATTTATTAAACAACATTTCTCAGTCAAGTGAATGTAGTAGGAGCAACAACATGGATGTGTGAAGTAACTAGGGAGTGCAGTGTTCCCATTGTTCCCACATACACCACAGGCCAAGCAGCCAGCATCTTCTGAAACCACGTTTTAATCAGGCACTGCTCTAGTCTTTTTCAAATTAATGAGCTGTTTTCTCACTCAAACTTCACAACACCAAAACTGTGTATAAGTATTTTAACATACTATTGTAGAAGCTGTTATATTTACGTTAAAAAGATTACATAACAGAAAGTAACTGTAAATAAGACTGCACTGTGCAACACTCTGGTATATCTAAAAATAAATAAAAATAAATAAACTCGACAGTGAGACACTGAGATGACCTTAATGACAGACTTGAGCTCCGTGAGGAAAGGGTACATTATTGTAATTGTAGGGGACAGTGTTGTGTTTCATCGTTCTCGTCATCGCAGGATGGAGTCACTTTTAGTTCCACCTTACTCTCCATTCCTCAACCCCACAGAGGAAAGCCATCCTAATGGAGGTGCACAGTTTATGACCACCAGCCACATGATCAGATGTCCGTCATGGACACAATGAAAGCTGTATATAATGGACATAACGGTAGAAAATTGCAGGGGTGGATCAGACATGCAAAAAGATTGTGTAGCAAGAGACGGCACACAGAACACTTGAAAAAAATGGCAAACAAAATAAGCCTGTTGAATCATTTTGCAGCATTTCTGATTCATTTCTGTGACATATAAGTTAGGCTATAGGTTGCACAATCCATGCCCTTATTCTTGTTGTAATGGGATTTTGGTTTATTCTAAATAAAAAAGAAATAAAAGATACACATTAAAATGCTACCTGTTGCTTGTTTTTGATAATTGTTTAATGGCTTACAAACTGTTACTGTTGGGTGACAAATGTCAGTGTTCAGAGTTTATGTATCAAGTTGTTTGGTTGCATTTGGCATTTTGATGTGAGAAAAACTGGTATGTTGAGCTGAATGTTGGTAAAGAGAAAAAAACTGTAAGGCAATATATTGGTGCACTTTGAAATAAAAGTCTCCTTTTTTTGTTTTGTTCAAAGAGCAGTTGACCTCAATAACCTTTTACCTACAAATCTAAATAAATTCACAACCTGTTCCCCACCTGGACGAATTGATAATGACCAGAATCCTCCTAGATGTCAGTAGTTTTTTTTCTAAAATATTACTATAGGACCTTATAAGCTGGGCAAAATATTTTTTCTGTAATGTGATCATTGCACTTTGATTTTTATTCGTAACCAGTATGAGCGCAATATTCCTGCATTTTGTTGTCAATCATGTAGATCATCATGTAGAGAATATGGTGAAGAACTTTGATCAGTCGTGAATTGATAATGTTGTATTTTAAACACATTTGTTATATACTTTTGCAACAGACTCGCAGCTTACCTGTCCAGAGCGATTGCGGTCATTGAGTAAATGCTGGCGAAGACAGCTGCGATCGGAAAGAAGTTGTGAAAGCGGCAGTAATACAGTCCGAAATACCACTCGTTGTGCACTGCGTATGTGAAGTTGATCACCGTGTTGAAGGCGGACATGGAGGCTTCAGCGAACGCCAGGTTCAGAAGAAAATAATTGGTGACGGTCCTCATGCGTTTATGCGCCATAATAATCCAGATCACAGTGATATTGCCTACCACGGACACAATAACTATACTGCTGTACGCCATGGCCCAGAGCACAATTCTCCAGACTGGCTGCACGAACTGGTTCCAGTTCGCGGTCCCGTTACTGGTGTCGTTGGAGCTGGTGGTCCAATTTGGCGCATTGGTGACATTGAAAAAAGGATCCATTTTGCTGTTTAAGACCGAAAGTCACTTCAAAACCCACCAACTGGATACAAACCTAATTCATAACAAGACAACTCCGGTGGCAAATGCAAAGTGACCAAAGTTTAAGAAAAGCACGACGGCTAGGCGCTCTGTTGGAATGTTCACTTAAAGACTCTTTCTTGGAAACAATAGATTCAGTATAAGTAACACATGTGTACGTTACGATTACACATGACTATCTATTAAACTACTGTTACTGTCACTTATCTCTGTGCGTAAAAACGCGCAAAAACAATTCTGTGTTCCCTAAACTGGTCGGACATATCTGAGCTCTCTCTGCTCCGTCCTCTCCTCTCTCCGCTCTGTTCTCTGCTGCTTCTCTGCGCAAACTGAGCGGCTGCACACACTTTTATGCAGCGAGCCGCTGCGCACCCGTCCAATAGGAAGTCTCTATAATTATGATTATGCTATTTATTCCATCCGACTCAGACCGCACGGGGAAGCCAACAGGATAATCATGCCTAAATACCTCTCATCTGATTAAATTCGCTTATAATTGCTTTGTAGGCAATAACAAATCGCACACAAGCAGGAGACTGAATGAACGAATTCAGGCACATGAGTAATACTGTGCTAATAGCAATAAAAATAGTGTCAAAGTTTGAATAATAATGGTTGTAGTTGTGTAGAGGCATCATTGATGACCATCACTTTAAATGGATTTAATCTCAAAATAAAATTGAAGGAACCCATTTTTGTTCTGGATGTGGTGTGTAATGTGGTGAGGTGTCACACTGTCCCTGTCTTCCCACTCACCGCCCCCTCTCGTGGTCTCACAGTCTGGACTGTGCATTTGGGGATGAGCTGCTTCATAGAACGTGAACATGCTGATGATGACAAAGATCAATAATGAAACATGTACTTCTTTACATATTTTCACAAAACGCACTTAATAGTAAAAAATAGATTTTATTGATTGACGCTGCAACAGAAATTCTTCATAAGAGGGGCCAGTCTGGGATATTTTCTTCAGCAGACAGCCCACTTGTTCACAATATCAAGCTTTTCAGAGCATTGTTCCCGGCTCCATTTTTCCAGACTTGCAGGAGTCTTCCCAGAGGTGCAATGTGAGAGGACGAATGAGCTCATTGGGAGGGCTGCTTCCAGGCTTGCCACTGGACTCTTGAAGGCACAACAAGACTGGAAAGCAAAAAGTTGAATAGACCGTAACTCACAGCCCTTCGTTTTGTGATCGTGGAGTAGAGGACCTTTAATCATTTTGGTGCTGTGAATCTGAAAGGTGTGACATCATTGATATTTTTGCAGGGTTATAATATTATAACCTACTGTTGCATTTTAAACCATGCTAGCGGCATGACTATATTAGTCTGATGGTGAGTTGCATGTCTGCTGTATCTGGAACACACTGACATTTCTGTAACTGTGGATGGATTACAATGCAATTTGGTACAAACATAAATGGTCTCAATGTCTTTAGTGATCCCCTGACTTTTCCTCTTGTGCCTCTTGTGCCAAAGCATCACTTTGCTTAAGTACCGCCTCACAGAGCCGCTGGCCTGGCTGTTAACTCTCACTCTTGGTGAAACATAGTGTTAACTAACTTACATTAGACATTTGAAGTTATTGGAACTAAACTTGAATTGAATGCATCTTTGTCTGACAACATAATATCACTTTTGCCAGTTTTAAATTCTTTAAAGTCTGCAATTTACATTTACACATTTCTTTTTAACAAAAATTGTAATACATGCTCTTTTTTTGCTTCAGGAAGATTTCCCCGTGAGGCTACAGCAGGTTGTCACTCAGTCAGTAAGAATATCTTCATGTACATGGGCTTCAACCCTATGTGGCTGTATTGCTTTAGCCTGCTTTAGAAACAATACAGAAAATAGGATTCTCTGGACATCCGGTGTCTTTCAGATGTCAACGGACTCTATCTATTATATTTAAAGCAGAGGTTTTTTTTACGCCAACCATGGCCAGACAGGCAAGCTGCTGATTACAGAACAAATTCCTCATGAATATATGAATGAAGCTGCTACATTACCAGGTTCCACAACAACTAAGAGATACCATTGGAGAGGGTCATGGTAAATTCACTACTGGAAATACAGCAGCCACACAATAATGCCACACAGAACTCACTGTCAGGCTCTTTTGGAATAATATTGGAAAAAGAACAGTCAGTTTCTTTGTGATGCACTGAGGCCATCATTCAATATGTCAAACTCACAAAGAAAATCATGCAATTTACATCTTTGACACTTGATTATTTTCTTCCTCTCTATTCCCAATTCTCGTAACTATTGCACTGCAGGCTATTCTTTTCATGCATGTTAATGCCGGAGTACCTAGTGTACCTCTTGTATGAGCCGTTTGTAGGTTGCCATCTTGACTAAGGCTCACTGGAAAAAAAAGAAGAAGCAATGCTATGTATTAGTATTGTGATTAAATGAAGGTAAAGAAAAAGGCAGATATGCAGTCAGTTAGTTCATTTTTCCATCTGTCTGTCCAACACAAACAACTCTTGGGTTGCTATGACATGTCACAGGATTTTCAAGTCAGAATTACCCCTTAAAACACGTTGGTCTGTGACAACTTTAACAGCTGAATGTCCATGAACGTTTCTGGGAATTCATAGCCCCCAAAGTGACCAACACATTTTTATATAATGATCAGGTCACAGGATTTATCACCTTTATTACTCCTTAAGGTCAAAAACAATACATGTGCATCCGTGTGATAGCTTATTCACTACATTGTGGGTTGTAACAGTGGTTTTATCCTCTAATATCAAAAACTGGCTGGTCAACACATGTTCTCTTCTCTTCTGTAATTGTCTGCAAATGTCTGCTTTTCACATAACGCCTGATCTATGTCCTGCCCAGGTCAACAATTGCCCGCTGACCCCAACAACATCATTTACCAAAAAATGTTCTCCTCCAAATATAATCCCATTATAGATGGTGTCCAGTCATGGTAATTCTGTTCCTCTTGCACAAGGACGTTGCTTTTCTCTTGGGAGAAGCTTCGATCCACTCTGGACTGTCCTCTTCATCACAACTGTCAGAGCTCCATGGTGGAGTCTAAACTGCTTGGAAGGAGAAGCAAAAGAGGTGAGCGATGCCAGTCTCTAGCACACACTCTGATGTGATATTCTTCCTCATTTCACTTTATTACCAACTGCATCCTATTGCACTGCATAGCTCTAGCCAGGAAAACATCAGGTCGGTCACAATAACCTGTACGGCTGCTATCCATGCACCATGTGACATTGGGCCTCATGCAAGAAGCAAAATACGAACACATTTTCTGTTATTTTTGTTCAACGATTGGTTCTTATTTTGTAAATAAATAAATAATTCCTGTGATTCACGGTTTTCAAAATTTTTTCTCATTATTTCTTGTTTTAGAATAATAATATCGATTGGATTGTGGATGTGGGCAAAATAAATACTATTGGTACTATTTAAAAACCCTTTGATGATATCACGTGTGTTCAGCTTCTGAATGGCTTAAATGCTGCTCTTCGATGTTTTTAACTTTCCTTTAACACCATGCTGACGCTCTAGAAAATCACATATTGACTTTATAAAAGTTTATCTAACAGTACCTCAATTTAACTTTTGCTGAAATTCTTCCTTCTCTTACAACCTTTTTTTTGGTGGTATCTCTTCAATGCTTGTATTTGCACACGGCACAACACCTGCCCTTATATAGTGTTTAGGGGGCGTTAACAATGCTAATATTATACAAGCAGTCCCTTGTCTCCAATTTATGATCATCTGGGACTCATCATTCAGCACACCTGGGTTCGATGGTTTAGAACGTTTGGTGCATCTGGGGTTGAATTCTCTTATTTTCTCTTTTGACAGACAAGTAAGTCAAAATATAAGAGACATTTAATAGAATGTTGCTGCATGAGGCCCAATGTTCCGCAGAGTCCTCTACATTTGAATTGCAGTGCATTGAAATATCTTACTTATAATTAAATTAGGCTATAAATGAACAGAGATGACTACCTGTAATTGTATAAAATTGAATACTAACTTTTTGACCACATCTCTTTCTGTGTCTAGATGTTTTTCCTCTAATAAAGCATGCATCACGTCCCTTTTTCTCAAAGCGATTCAGTTTGAACTGTTCGTATATTTAGATTGTTGCTTCAATTCAAGGTATACTGCCAAAACAAGACTAGTCTACGGCCATGCGAACTGCTCTGTGAGGCTCTACTTGGGAACAGTGGCACTTTTCCCTAAATGCTAACTTCTCCATGCTATCATTCTTACTGTGAAAATGCTAACATGCAGATGTTTAGCAGATATAATTTTTACAATGTTTACAACCTAGATTTAGTGTGTAAGCATGACAAAATCTTGAATTAGCAATAAACACAAAGTACAGCTGAGGCTGATGGGAATGCCAATAGTTTAACCGTTATACAGAAAAACCAAAGTGTTGGACACATTTAAATGTTGACATTTTGTTCCTTCTTCAGGTATTAAAACTACTGAAAAAAACATTATAGTCAGTCTATTTTTCAAAGTTAAATAAAAGCAATTTTCTTGTTGGCTTCCAAAAGCTGTCACCACTACTGTGACTGATACTGAGCATTCCCTCATGGCTGCTGCTGGGGCTCTCTCATCAACTATTGTGATGGGAAATGGGCGTTGAATGAGTCTCAGGTGACAGCAACAGGCTGTCACAGTGAAAAGGTATCACCACTGTTTAGGAGCAGTAAAATATACGGCAGCATGATCAATGGCCCTACACGTCAAACTATGATGCTCTAGGTACCCGTCTAGCATCAAATTCCGCTCGTTACATGCATACACTTTCTTTTCAGAATAAAAACAAGTAGTAACGTTATACCTTTACCAGAGTCAACACTGACTTTTTGTTTCACACAGGACACACACTGCTCTCCTGGGGGAAAGCTCTGTGTTTGTTTGACACATCCATCGCTGGTTCAGGTTCATAAATTATAGTTTGACATGTGAACCACTAACAATGCTGCCATATTTTACGAGTTGGGATTGAGAACAGGCTGTTTCGGTTCTTGGTCAAACTCTAGACCACCAGGTTGCCCCATGTACAAATAATTAAATAATAACTAGACTCATGTATTTCTGATCTCCGGCCTCTACACTTTGAAAGGATTACTGTATTTCACAATTAAATACAACAAGATTCACTTGAGACTTGTTTTACAGTGCTACCTAGTTGTGTTCACACTGGATGTTTGATCCTAATCTCCTTTTCGTGTAAATTGAAGCAATAGGTTGCTTGCTATCTTTTTATTAAGGTATGAGCTCACATTTAGCATTCATGCATCATCTAGCTTAACCAAGCTGCTAGTTAGCTATGTTCAATCTAGCAGTATTAAACAATCCTAAAACAGGTGGTAGCAAGTTTTGTTCACTCATCGATCTTAAAGGATTTTGTTAACTGCTGTTTTCCATTAAATTAGTCTAACTTCAGTTATTTAAAGACAGGATTGTGTGTCAAACTGTTTTTTCACAACTATCAATTTACTATTGAGGTTAGTGTGCAAATTAAAAATTGCAGATAAAAACACAATTTTAATTTCAGGCTCTTTTAGGGCCCTTCCCATGTTGGGGCAATAGTCAAATCTACTCTCTGTTACCCTCACTACAACATCTCTGACTGGAGACACCAGTAAGAGCAAAGTGATTCTCATGGATCTAACTGATTCTGCCCCCTTGATTCTAGCTTGAATGTACATTCTTGCAACAAAGTGAGCTCTGATCTGTGAGTCTGGAGGAGTCATACTCACACCAAACCCTGGCACATATTCTTGAATGTATCAGTGGCACTGGTTTCATGAGTCAGATCATATATTTGCTGAGTGTAACTGTGATAGAGCTGTGATACAGATAGAAGAGCATTCAAGAAAGAGATATAGAGCAAAGGTGATGACTCATATAAACATTCAGAATGTCTAAAGAAATTCATTATTTCACAGTTTACACACAGTTGCCTCACCTTTTTTATTATATATACACTACCGTTCAAAAGTTTGGGGTCACCCAGACAATTTCGTGTCAATTTTTTCTTCACAATTTCTCGCATGGAATAGCCTTCATTTCTAAGAACAAGAATAGACTGGGGAGTTTCACATGAAAGTTCTCTTTTTCTGGCCATGTTGAGAGTATAATCAGACCCACAAATGTGACGCTCCAGATATTCCTCTGTAGATATTTCATTAAAAACCAGACGTTTCCACCTAGAATAGTCATTAACCACATTAACAATGTATAGAGTGTATTTCTGATTAATTTAATGTTATCTTCATTGAAATAAACAGTATATATATATATATATATATTTATGTTGGATATATTGGATATATTGGATTTGTTTTACAGTCAGGTAATGTATCTAATCTCAGATGAGGAAAATATTCATCTCACAGAGCCTAGTGTCATGAAATCAACAAGTCATCAAAAGAGTGACAAAATCCAGAAGTGGATTTATAGAGCTGCTCACATTTGAATTTGTCTGCAACAGGAATATATTATTCTACTATATAAAATAGCAGAAATGTACTAGAGCACTGACATCCATCATAGTGCAGAACTGCCTAAACATAGATATTAACATGATGGCAATTTCATATTAAATTTGTGAGGAAGTATTTTATGCCACTTAGTTCGTAGTGATCACAAAAGGCTCTCCCTCTGTGTGTGTGTGTGTGTGTGTGTGTGTGTGTGTGTGTGTGTGTGTGTGTGTGTGTGTGTGTGTGTGTGTGTGTGTGTGTGTGTGTGTGTGTGTGTGTGTGTGTATGTGTGTGTGTGGGTGGTTTGGAGTATGGAAAGGGAGTGGCAGAGGAAGTGCTGGATTCAGATGACTTAACACAAGAAATGAGCTGGGTTACTGAATTTAAACTCAATTCAGTCCATGCTAACTGTCTCTCCGGCTGGCCGATGATCCTGAGGGACTGAGAGACATTAAAACATTTCTGAATTCCAAATGTTATTTCTGACCCTTCGATTGATTGGCTTTCAGTAGTTTGGTCTAAATGTTTCCCTACTTCTCTCTGAATATTTAAACTCAACTATGTGTGAATGATGTGAGACTCTTGGATGAGCTGCCGACAACCTGGCCCTCAAAATGTGCACAGGGATGAGAGATATAATTCCTTCAACCAAGATCAATGAATATGCTGATGAGTGAGATAAGCCTTCAGAAAGATGAGTTTTATGAATTTTGCAGAGCAGTGCATGATCGTTAATTAATTTTTTTGTACACTTATTCTTGTTCATGATCATGGGACTAGATGCAATCATGCACTGGAGTAGCACTACCCTTCCATATCAGGGCAGAGCAGTCCAGTATAAGGCCAGAAGCTGTCGGGTCAGCCACAGAACAGCTGACAGGAGACATAATAAGTGAGGATATTTACACAGAAAGAAGATAACGTTGGTTGAAGGACTTCAGTAATTCATCAACTGTAACCTGATTACTCATAGCTCGTGCTTCTCCCTGTCTACACAATGGAGTGTAGACAGGAGATGAGGTTGCACATCACCTAAAATTGAAACTATACACCACAGCTATGTAAAAGTAACTCTCTCCAGGACTGAGCAATTCAGGAGGAAGTGAAACTACTGATTCCATTAGAAATAAGAAAACAAACCAACTTCTAAAGATGGGAAACACGTGCTGATAATCATCTGGGTGAACATAGGGACAGCTTTGCAAGTGTGTAAACCAATTTGTGAATGCATCAGTAATGTCACAAGCATGCCAAATATATCCAACCGGTCAGCGGCAACAACTGATGCAACCTGAAGCAAGAGGGATTAGCTGTGTACTGAGTCTGTACGTAATGCATTACAGCTCGTAGTTACTAACTTATCTGCTTGTATTTCTCAAAAACATGTTTTTCTGTCTTTTAGGTATGTTTTAACTTATGTGCATGTTCTTGTCACATTCACTTTTTTTCAAGTCGGTTCACATGACGAGAAAAGTAATGCAACAAGGATTGAATTACTTTTAACAAGCCTCATTGTTTATATATCTGTAACTTACTATGTTGTTACTAGTATGACCCAGTTTCTTTAGAGAGGTCATTATATTTTCATCCTTTTTCTTAATTTTTTCATAGGTCCATTTTTATTCCTGAGTTCCACACCTGTTTTGCTACTACAGGTCCTGACCTCAATGTCTGCTTTTTAACATTTTAATTGGTTTATCTTATTATCATTTTTATATTTCACAAGCAACAAACATTAACAAAATTAATCGTGACAAACAAAATAGTTTTAAACACATATTATTGTTACAAATTAACCGGAGCAGCTAAATCTAATTAAATAACGAGGATGTGTTTACTGCCCCTTTAAGAATGTAGTCAAAACAAAGCGTGCTCGCTGGACCCGGGCCGTACGGAAGTGGTTTTGTTTCAGTGGCTACAACACTACGTGAGAAATGAGGGCCGCTACATATATAAAATTCAGTTAGCTCTCTTAAAACCCTTTTTTTAAATTTCATTAACGACATTAGATGTTTAATTATCATTATTTTGATATTGCCTGAAGTAAACGAGGGGTAGCTAACGTTTAGCTAGCTCGTTAGCTAGCTTCACTGATGTCAGCAGCCATGCCGTCCTACTCTGAATTGAGGAAAACCAACCACTTCTACTACTTCATCAAATTTACCTTAAATATCTACTCAATGCTCTTCTCGGTAAGTCTCCTGTACATTTATAAACATCAGCATTCTTTGAGTTTGAGCTTGTCTGCTAATTGTAGTGGACGTGAACCACCCACTAGCCTCAGTGAGTCATCGCTCAGAACCTCTTGAAAAACACTCGTGTTTAAACGTGCTAACTGCTCCAGACACATAACGTATATGTTGGAGCATAAACTCAGGCTTATTCCGAGTCTATGTGATGTGCTGTACAAATCGGCATGTACCCTGAACCAGGATAACGACACATTGGAGAACAATTTCAATCTAAAACACGGATTCACCTAAAATCCTGTCGGACTTCCGCCTATTGACGTTACAGCGTGAAACGGGGTATATCTGGGTTTTTAATGACATTAGTGGCCTTGTGTTGACATTGGCGCATTCCGTATTTACCAGGAGACTATATTGAGTAAAACACAAGTCATTCATTTTGTTAACAACATTGTGTTTTTGTTGTTGAGTAACGTCACTTAAAGTTAACGTATATTCTAATGTGGTCTGGTTTGACGTTCTCTGGATGCTAAGCTAGCTGTTGAAAGATTAGCTTGCATGATCGACATTAGCACCACAGACCACCTTCCCGAATTAAAATATTTTGACAAAACAAGGATTTTTGGGCAATCCTAATAAACAAGAGACTAATATGTTGCTTGTGGTGTCGATACACAGCGATCTCTGGCTAGCGAACAGCACGGTGGTGCAGGGCGTTGTATCCACTTAAAGGGACGCTGCTGAGGGTAAATAGTTTTGCCGACAGAAAATAGGAGCGATGTGAAAGTGTCTTTTGTTGCTTATTCACCTAATTCATGTTCATTGTAATGATTTTAAATAAATCATAACAGTAAATGATACATGAATAATTAATTCATACATATTATGCCTCGCTATTTTAAATGTTATCTTCATAACCGTGTTGGTAAAGTTACATTATTCCAAACTCAGTTTAAAGATCTGTTCACAGTATTCTGGTTCATTTGGATTAAAGTGAGCGAACAAACATTAATCAGTAACTTTTCACAGCTGACCACTGATCACACTGATTTATTTTGATGGTAACACAAGTCTGTGGCAGATGAACAAATCCAAATATATACATTTCAGCTAAATAAGCAAAAGTGTGTTCAGGACAAGGCTCCCATCAAACTTTTAGGGTTTCAGTATGTTCCACATGTCATAACACAGTTTTCTTTTATTAAGCCACACTTATCTAAGAATACACAAGTAAATTGGGTAACTTTGGTTGTGGTTAGAGTTTTTCTATGCACCAGGTAGGGTTGAGCAATATAAACATTATGTTGATATTATGATATGACACTAGATATTGTCTAAGATTTAGAATATCGTAATATGGTTTAAGTGTTGTCTTTTCCAGGTTTTAAAGGCTGCATTACAGGAAAGGGATGTTATTCTCTGAACTCCCGAAACTGTTCCACCTTATTCCACGTAGTCATTATGTCCACATAACTGAAATCACATGGTGTGAATATATTTTGTCAAAAATATCGGGATATTTGATTTTCTCCATATCGCCCAACCCAGACACCAGGCACTTTGACGATTAGCTGCCCAACTTTTTTTTTTTTTTTTAAGTGCATTGTTTAATTTTGGGTCCAACAGACGCCTACATTGCTGGACAGGCCTTGCCAGGCCATTGATAAGTAAAGATGAGTCATCCTCTGCCGACATGGGCCCACATACAAACCCCTTTGTTTTATTACTCCATCTCATCTTCTCGCAATAATGTTCAATTTGCACCCCCACCTGACTGTGTTTGTCAAATATATATATATATATATATATATATATATATATTCACCCTAAAGCACATTATGAATATGACTCCAGAACCTCAGTAGTTTGATTTCATTAGCGCTCCTATGATCTGTCGCTCCCCTCTAATATCTCTCCCTCTTGCTGCTGTGATTTAGGACAATGAGGCCCGGCTTAGCTTAACAGAGAAAAGCTCATGCGTTTGGTTAATGTCATTTAGGTAAGATTCTTACGACAGGAGTAAAGCTGGAGATCCTCATCCAGTGGAACTTGAATAGGTCTGGTTGATGTTATTTTCTCTCTTTTTGTTTTGCTCAAAGTTAGTTACACTCGTACCACATCATACTACTACAAATACTATTTTTCATTACGCATTCATTTAATGATTACCAGCTCCAAAAGCCATCCTTACTGTAAAGCAGGCTTATGCACTTTTTTATCTAGCAAGGCCTCAAAGTTGTTAATCAGTGCCGTGATTCTGTGGTTTGGACAGGTAGGACCACATTAAATAAATCATAGTATGTTTTTTTTAACTAGATATGATTTCATAACTTCATATGACTCTTTTGTTTTCTTTATTACCATCAACCTGCCACCGACCAAAAATCAGCCTGTACTGCTAAATCTGGCCCATTTACACCATGGATTCAAGTGTTCATGTTGATTAATGTGCGTTGTCTCCTCTTAAATTTTGTTACATAAACAAACCGTGTTTAGACTCTTTCCTGGGTCAATGTGTCTTTGCACAGTGTCACTGCTCAGGAGATTTGGGCCCCTGATCCGACAAACCCTCAGACTGCAAGTCATCCCAACCTTTCTAATGTCCTGGATAACTCGTATATAATGCTAGCAATTCCGAGTTTCGTTATTTTTTTTTTCCCGAGGCGGAATCGGATCACTTTCTACAAAGTCTGCTACTCATTCTTATCTTCATTACTGCAGCAGTGAAGGTAGGGAGTCTGACTTTGGATGCTGGCTCAACGCCACTTGTATCTGTCAATGCTTTATGGAGGGTTGTGAGCAGTAAATAGAGTTGAAGTAGACAGACCCCACTCTGAAGGCAGATTGCCTCTGGTTCCAATTGAAAATCAATAGCAGGAAAGCAAGCTCTGTTTGTTACTTCTCTTTTTGTAGCACCTGCATTAGTTGAATTTAAACAGGAGAACGACACTCTCTCCATGTACTCTGATGATTGGTTACAGTTTTCAGTGTGTTTAGACTTGAGGCTCATTTTGAAGTAATACTCTTTACAGTGGTTCGCTGTGAGACACTGTGATCCAGCACACTCACCAGCTAGCTCTAAGTACATGTAATCATGTACTTGTGTACAATGTTGAGGTTTCTCCATTTTACCTTTCTGCCAGTTCACCACCTGGGCACAACCGAGGTGCCCTTGAGCAAGGCAACTCTTAACCGCTCAGGGGTTATCCCCTTTGCTCTATCTCCCCACCTGCATGTCTACGAGTCTTCTTCTTTATCCTTCTGCTCCACTCTTTGTACTCTTTACTCGACTACATTTGTCTGACAGCTATAATCACGTTACTGATTAACATTTCTACATTAAACAAACATATAAAACAGTACAATGTTAAAGATTAAACCAGTGATTCAGTCTTTTTGGTTTGGTGGGGCTGCGTGTCGCCTTCCTGATGTCAATGGGTAGCTTCCTATTCCACCAGAGTGATTCCTCCTCTTAACTTACCAGATTGTTTTGTTTAAATAACAGTTTAAGGCCCCAAGAGGTCAATTATCCAATATTTAAAAAGATCAGCAAAAGGTCTCCCAAAAATATGAATACATATATGTGTAGCAGATCTTTGTTCTCCTTCTTTCTTGCCCCTTCAACCCTCACAACCCCCCACATTTATCTGCTGACCCGAGATCTTTCTATATTTTGTGCCCTTAATCATCCGTTCAAATGTTGCAGCCTTAACCCACCATGATGTGAGCACTCTGTACAGCTTCAGCACACTTTGGGGTCTGTGTACTAGGAACAAAAGCATCTCAACCTGTATGTTTAGTAAATACATCTTTTCTGCCTAATACGTCACTTATTTTAGAAATGTCTGTGGAGCACTATGATGTGGCAAGAATGACCCCTGTCACCTCTGGTTGTTAAAAAAAACAATTGGCCAAAAACCAAGGTGTCGGCGGCCAATATGTCAAACTCGAGGCTTCTAAACCGCGGTCCACGAGAATGAATAAAGCCTCATAGTTCAGAGACCTGAACACTACTTCAAACTGAGGATTGTCACGGTGTTTATCTCATGAACCCCCCCCCCCCCCCTCTCTCTCTCTCTCTCTCCCTACAGCTGATGGGTCTCTGTGTGCTGTGTGTGGGGGTGTATGCCGAAGTGGAAAGGCAGAAGAACAGAACCCTGGAGGGCCTCTTCCTGGCCCCTGCTGTGGTGCTCATCCTGCTGGGCCTGGTGATGTTCACCGTGTCGGTGGTGGGCATGGTTGGATCCCTCAGGGACAACAAGACCCTGCTGCACATGGTAGGGATGATGGATGAGGTGTGTGTATGTGTGTGTGTGTTGGTGTGTGTGTGTGTGGCATTTTAATTGTCAGAATTGTTTACAGTTTGCATTGTCAGCTGAGTTACAAAATCAGGGATGTAATGAGGAATAAAATAGGAAATTACACATACGAGGGTACACCTTCAAATGTATGTGTACATATTTGCGTACATTTGTATGTAAATGTATAATTACACACTCAAAGCTGTGATGTATGTATGTATGTATGTATGTATGTATGTATGTATGTATGTATGTATGTATGTATGTATGTATGTATGTATGTATGTATGTATGTATGTATGTATGTATGTATGTATGTATGTATGTATGTATGTATGTATGTATGTATGTATGTATGTATGTATGTATGTATGTATGTACGTACTGTGATCAAAGTTTGCCCAGCAGCAGCAGTTCATAAAACATTTAAATCAGTGACCACTTAGGATTCACCTCAAATGCAAAATGCACAGCTGTTGGTTTTACCAATAATAGAAAAAGAGCTCAAAGTGTGCAGGGATATATTATGGTAGTTGCTATGCAACTATCTAATTGGCTTTAGCTAAATAAGCTGAACTGAGAAAAGGGGATTAAAAGTTGACCATAGAAAGGGAAGTTAGTGATGTTCCTGCTCAGAGGACGAGAAGCTTGTCATACTGAGGAAGCCCTCGAGTTAATGCTACGCTCTGAGAAACATGGACCTTATGCTCCTTGATGTTTGCTTGTCTTGTTAGCATTTTTAGAGTTTGTCAGCAAATATTCCATAAATAATCCAATCAATCAAACAACCCAATACAGAGTCCTTTAATATTAATCCAATGCAATATCTAAAAAGCTTTGAAGTCTCTGATCTGATCTGCATTTGATCAGGTTTATTTTAGCTGAAACTGATGCATTAAAGAAGATACAGTTACCGATCTATAGCATCGTGTCATTGATATCCAGAAAAAATGATTTGTATTTAATAGTGCTGTAAATGGTTTTCTTGGTGCGTCGATGCTACATATTTCCTCTGAATTACTTCTTTCCTCTCTCCGCAGTTCCTCTGTGTTCTCTGTGTGCTGCTGCTTCTGCAGGCGATCGGGCTCACCATGGCCCTGATCTTTGAAAACAAGGTAAACGTCACATTCTCACACGTGCTGTACATTCTCATATATTATCAGCCTAACGACGGCCTCTGGCCACAGTGAGGTCACTACTCCTTCACTGTACTGTCTGACTGGCACCACCACTCTCCTCCGTGTTTCCGCTTCATCTAGACATCTGCCTTGGTCCAGAGCAGTATACGTGAAGGAATCAAACACTACTACGATGATCTGGACTTCAAAAACATCTTGGACTATATGCAGCAAAAGGTGGTTTGATATTGTATCTAGAAAATATGAACAGAATTGCAGTATTGTTCTAGAAAGTGTGGCATTTATTGATATTGTTGCAGTAAGTAGATGCAGGATAAAAAGATCTACAGGTTGATTCTCTCACAATAATTCACTGTGCATTAGTCAGAGCTTTAATAACGATAGATTTGTTTCTTAGTATAAGTCAGATGGTCACACAGCTTTTGTTTTCCTGCATTGTAATCCAGCCGCTTTAGCACCAAGCTGGTCATTTCATCAAAACATGACATTAATTTCAGTATTGTGTCTTTATTTTCAGAAAAACTGTGGGAATAGTCAGTCTGCTTTGTCATATTTCTGAGACCACGGTGGCGTGAATCTCATTTATAGAAGCCTTTAAGCGCACACACACGCCTGCCTGCCCCTTCAAACCCTCTTGGTACATGATCATTTCATGAAATACTGGAGATATCCAATAAGTACTGTTTTGGCGGTTTCTCTAGTGGGCGAACAAGTAACACAACCTACAGTGAGATTATTCATTATTATGCTTCTTGTAGCTGGATTCAAATATTTTTTTTTTAAATGATTATTATTTTTGCTTTTCTAAAAACAGACTAAAACATCTGAAGGAGTCGTTTAGAGCAGCAAAAAGATAAAGGGGTGTCTGTTCGTCTACCTTGATGAACGGGCTAGTTATTGCAAATGATAGTGGGGGAAAATAAATGTGGCGAAGATTTAGTTTGTGGCCATCTGCAGCTATTAAATCGATGAAGAAAAATAAGCGAATAACAGGAAAATGCTTCAGCGGGTATTTTTAGAAATATATCAAGTTCTCTCTGAGATGCATATTTTATCTGAGCAGTAGCGGCAGAACTAACATCAGTTTTGGCTCTACTGAAGCGTAAACCGTACGTGCTCCGTTTCTTTGAAACTCCAGACAAATTAATTGGCTATAATGGACGTTTAACCTTTTGGCTGTGAGCGCAGGAATGTGTCTCTTGTCTCACAACTGCCATTTCCATAGTTTGCCTTTTCAATCCGGGGTTACTCGCTGTCTTTTCATCACCTACAGAGAGGGCATTACATCCCGCTTCCTGCCTTGCGTCCTCCTTTCTTTTTCTTCTTTTCCCACTGCTTGTAAAAATGTCTTATTTGCGCAGCCATTGTGGTTCCTGGCAGCATGCAGCGGAGGTCAGGCGATGACAGAGATAGAGATGTCCTTCATCGTCTGGGAAAGGTCTCAACACGTTGGACACTCAAACCCAGTACTTCAAAATGATAGCCGTTAATTGATCGTCAGAAACTCTGCAGTCTTCACATGAGCACCTGTTTAGCGCTGCAGACATTTATTTTAGTTTGCTGTAGGACTTGGATGTGGTGAGAGATAATGTTGTGTTGGGTGACTTGATAAGAAGCCAACATTGTGAGGGATCTCCGTGCTGAAACACAAGTGTGGATCGAACACCAGAAGCTGTAACTCAGCGGGTTGTTTTAGTTGAAGAAATGTTAGAGAACTTAAGCTTGTTGTTTCACACTTTAATTTGGGATAAGCCTTTTGTTTTGATAGCATGCTTTGTTCCTAATTGCCTTGTCTGAATACTGTGTTGTCTTCCAGTTTTCATGTTGTGGAGGAGATGAGTATAAGGACTGGGGAGTCAACCAGTACCATTTCTGCAACGGTACTGGTCCATTAGCCTGTGGGGTTCCATATACCTGTTGTGTTCGCCGCAAGGTGAGTGCTGGCAACACAAACATACACACCAAACAGACAAAATCCCATAAAACATCCGCAGCATTTGTTGCTTTCTGCTTTCACACCTTTATTTCAGTACAGTTAGTCCAGATCAAGAAAGAAACCGTACCTTTTAGTTCTGCTGTAGTCTGGTTCATGGTCACACTGACTCAATACAGAGAAGCCGCGAGGATCGACCAGAACGTCATAGTGACTGACCGGTAACTCGCTACTGATTGGTCAGTTTTGACCCCTGTCATCTTGCAGCGTTGGCAGAACATAAACCCCCTTTGGGAAATAATAATCCCTGAGACTGACTGTCATGCAGCACATTACAGCACCACATGTGTTTATTTGAATTCTCCGGTGTCACAAGGTGCTCCCCAATAAATAATTGATTATGGGCTTGGGAAACCAGAAATGTAATTACCAGCTTTCACACCAGCCTAATTGAAGTGACGCAAACGGGAAAACGCACCAGAGTCGGTTTAAACCTGAGAGCAATTATTGATACCATGTCATCTGGTACCACAGTATCGGTGATGTTGTAGCCATCTTGTTCAATAATCCTCGTCCCTGCTGACAGATGGCACAGATCCAAAAAAAACCTGCACTGAGTGAGTGAAGTCTCCGGCTTTACCGAGGCATCATTCATTGTGTGAGAAAAGCATATCTCTCGTATATAGCCTCTAGGAAAGCTCTCTCTTTAAATTCCCTCGTGGCTCCCTCCACTCTCTATATGACCGGTATCACTCCTGTCCCTCTGCTCCCAACACTGATACTGTCTCTGGAAGCAGCGGAGCTGTGCTGCAGAAACTTAATGACAGATTCATCCAATACTCTCTCTCTCTCTCTCTCTCTCTCTCACTCTCACACACGCACGCACGCACGCACACACACACACACACACACACACACACACACACACACACACACACACACACACACACACCAGAGAGATGGAGGAGTTGATTAGGGAAGCTGAACACTGGCTAGGTTTCTGCTGTTATCAGTCCCTACCTGTCAGGGCTGCAGCCATTTTGCAAACGCTTAAGTTCACGCTCTGGCTGACGGGGGACAGGAACACCTCTTTTTGAGGAGCATAAGTCCATCTTCGGTCCCCATGGTTTTGTCTCTTGTCCTCTTAGCTCAGTTAAGGTCTCTGACTTTCTCAATCTTAACTCTTTGCACAGGTAGGAGAGGTCATCAACACGTTATGTGGTTACAAGACTCTGGATAATGAGGTAAGAGGAACAACGGGTTATTGTAGACCCTTTGTAACATTGGTTTTAAGTATCATGACTCTTAACGCAGCATGTCTGGCTCACACGGGACCACTTTAGAAACCGTTTATTTGTTAACATGTTAAAACCACCGTGAAAATGTCTGCTGTCACAATTAAGTGAAGGTCCCAACATAGTAGAGCTGCAGCAATTAGTCTGTTAATTGAGGAAATCATTATTTAATCAAATTGACAGTGTAGGAATGGGCAATATGATCAAATCTAATAATATGGAAATTATCTTATATTGTTCAATTTAATTCATAAACCCTTTTTATAGATCAAATAACCAGATGGAAGATTTTTCTTAATCCAGTGATGAAAAATCATATAAAAAGTGTCTCATATAAAATGTATTTACTGATGAGTAAATCAATCCCAAAGAGTAATGTATATTTATCAATACTCAGTAACTTTAATATATTTCATTATAGTCAAATAAAATAATGGAAATCAAAAGGCTTGACAAATTGTTGTTAAACACAAAGAACCTTGTGAAAACGTGGGACAGAATTCACTTAACGTATTGGCCAGAATATAAGACATAAGGCTAGTCGTTTTGTTTTTTTAAGTTTTTCCTGAGATGCTATCAATCCAAGTAGAAGAGTGACCTCATCTCTGAAGTCTTTTCTCTTGTAAAACATGAAATACTTCCATCAAAGCGGAACGTAAATCCCCCATTTACAGCTACTCGCACACACTCCTGTCTGGCTTTTTAAGTGCTCATAAGGATTTCTTTCGCCCAGTTTTCTGAGCATCATTACATTCTGTGACACTAATTCTTGGCAGCTTTTTTTTTTTTTGCAGTAAAGCAGTTGGAGCACGCTTTTCCTCTCATTTTCCACATGCAGTTGGAACGCACCACATACTCAATTTGATGTCATACATAATATGAGTAGTATCTTTAGTATGTGGTTTTGAACAGAGCCTGCGCTGGTACTCTCTCCATTCGATAATAATATTTGATCACGCGAATATGCAATCTATAATACCATAATATAATACCAATCCCTGTAATATGTGATTATTTTTGTATTGGTTATCTCATATTTCATGATTTTAAAAGAGCGTACAGGCTATTGGGCAAATTTGATAATAACAATTTAAATTCTGCGAGCTTATTGTCATTTAAGAAGGATTTGCATCAGGCTCTATGATTTAATTGTATCCCTCTAAGAACTTTAGAGGACTGAAAAACACTTAAAGAGTATTTTTTAATGTCATGACTTGTCTTTTACAATCATGGTGTGCTGTTTGTTCAAGCAGAGTCTGTAATGCTACATTTGTCTTTCCATCTTCCAGCATCTAGTTTTTACAGCCAACAGCTGAAATGTATATACCTTCTGCTGTGTGTGACAACTTTGGAGTGTTAGAACTTCACCGATTCAGCTTGCTAGTTTTCTCTTCTCTTCTTTTAGAGGTAGTGACTGTTCAGTTTTAGTTTGAAACTGAAACTTTCCTCTTGTTGTCTTCCTCTGGTCTGTGCATCAGCGTGAAACCCTGCATGAGGTGATCTATGTGCGGGGCTGCATCCATGCAGTCAACCTCTGGATGAGTGACAACATTGGAATAACTGTTGCACTCTGCTGCGCCATTGGACTTCCCCAGGTAATTTAAAAGTCATAGCACCGACTCGCTGACACTGAAGTTGGTTTGAAGCCCTCTTTCCAACCAAATGCACCGCTTCAAATTAACCTTGATATCTGAACTGTAAACTCCTCACCTCCTGTGAAATTTACATTTTTCTCACAACAACACTGCCTGGCAAATTATTTTTTTATGCTTCATAAAAAACACGCTGCCAGAAGCAGAAACTGAATTGATTTTGCTTTTAGAAATCTTGCTACCGTGACTCATTTTCATTTTGACAGTTTTATGCCCTTTGATAAATTTGAATTTGTCTGCTACACTTTGCAATGTCTATAAATCTTGTCGCAGCAACCTCAGAGAGAAGTAATTAAAACAATTGCGCTTCTGAAACAACTGCATAAATAAATACCATTGTTTCTTTCCTGCTTTGGTATAAATTGTAGCTTATGAATTTAGTCTAAAAATAGTTAATAGTGCCCTCACACCACTGTTTTCTGTGAGAATAATCCATTCACTTTGTGCCTGTTTGTTAACAGACATTACTTTCCATTCCTTTGAATTGCTGAGCTTATGTACTCCTGGGTAAGATTTATTTCACTGCGTTGATCCTGTAAATAGATGTTTCTTAATACAAACAGCGGTGTGACTATTGGGGATATTTTATTACTCTGGACCCGATCAGAACTTTAACCTCACACCAGATATCTTCTGACGTAGTTGTTCATGTTTTGTGCTGATGATTTAACCAGAAGAGGTTGACAATGATTCAAGTTGTGTAAGTGCTCCTGTTATTAGTCTCCTTACGGAGTCTATTGAGAGATGAATATGATTTTTACTTGGAATGAATTAATTCATTGATTGATGATAATGATAAAGTAAACAATAAAGTTAATAACTTTATTTTTCCAAACCCCGAGATGCTTTTGTACTAACGAGGTCCAATGTCTCCGTGCAGCTGCTGGGCATCATGCTGAGCTGCGTCTTCTGGAACCTGCTGGTGGACATGAGCGAGTCGACCGACATGGTGGACTTCAACCTGAAGAAGGTCGGGGTTGTGTACAGCGAGCTGGACCTGGCTGGTGCCGGCTGGTGTATGTGTCTGCCGAGGGACGGCGGCTACCTGCCCATCCCTGTTGTTGAGCCCGATCTCGACCCCATTGATGTTCACATGCAAAGGCTCAAGAAGCAGGCGCCTCTCACTCACTCTCAGCTCCGAGAACTGCAGCAGTCCAGATCGGTCACCGGGCTGGACGAGGTAGATATTGGCCGGAAGCAGAAAAGGGAACACTAGTTGGTCTTTTTGCCCTTTCTCGCCTTTTCGGGTTTGCCCTTTGTATTTCTGTCGTTGTAATCATTGCATTTGTTGGAATTGTGTTGCACTACTTAATGGTTGAACCTGTCCGTCATTGGATCAAGAGAGAGTTGGTCAGCTAAAGGGATCAAAAGTACTTTGGCACTTTGTTGGTGAATCCGTTTACAACAAAAATTGAAGGAGCAACTTTGGCTTTTAAAAAACACAATTATTTGTTGTCTTTGTGGCAGTTGATATTCAAAGATTCATGGCATTATTTTACATTTAATTTATTAAAATTGTTTAGCCTTTGAAATTGAGCTCTGTCTCATGTGCTAAAGCTTACCTCAGGCTGTTTTGAACAATAGCCCAGTAGTCAGAGGACAGTACTATTTGGTGTGTAAATTAATTGTAGCTTGAAAAGATGTTTTTCAGTGTCCGGGGAATAGCCAAGTATGTCTTGCGTGTAGCATCTGTGACGGATGTGTACAGTTTGTGTATTATTTATTTTTACTATGATTTTGATTTCGTGCAGTCAGTGTACATTGTAAGACTGGTAGTTGTGGAATAACATGGGATGCATGTTTTGTACTGTATATAAAGTCAATTAAAAAAAATAAAAGATTCTCAGTTTACATGTTAGGTTGTCATCGTGGGGTGGGGGGGGGGGGGGGCTTCAGTCTATTCCATTTTTAAACTAAAGTTTTTATTCCATCTTTTAATGGAACAACTAAAGGGATTATCCAGACTACAAATCCAGTGAAAATCTACTCTTGACGGTTTTTTGTATCTGAGTTATGCACTGTTTTGAGCTTCCCCCTAGCTCCTGCCTTGTATCAGCACTACTGTTCTTGTCAATAAAGCTGAATTTGTCTACTGATTTTTGTGCCGAGTTGCTTTGCCTACAAACACAATGAAGCTGCAATTTCATCCGCAAACTGAAACATTTTGTCTCCAGAGAGGATTATGTCATTTAGTGTGAGGTCAAACTAATGTGTTGAATTTTCTTCCTGCCTGTAGCAGCTTTTCTACAATACAAGCGGGTGATTATTACAACCAAATTTCTTTTCTTTATTTAAAATCCAGATTAACTTCAAATTGACATTTGTTTATTTATTAGATGAATATGGAGTATTTAAACTGACAGGATGTGATCCAGCTTTAGACTTAACTGTTAATGGTTTGACATTTTGAGAAATGCGTTTCTTCGCTTTCTTGCCGACAGTTAGATGAGAAGACTGTTAAGTTTCTTGGCCAGGACCAGTTGCCAGGCAACCAATGGAGATTGGACTGGCGTTAAATAGTCAAAATGAATTACTGCCTTTGTGTTTTCCTGACCACTTTACTTTGACCTCCATGGAAAAATTGCCATAAGCTCCACGAAAGATGTGAAGGAGAATTCATCATTTTGGAAAAGAACCGCGGGGCTGAGATGCAACGGGGAACGTTGTTGACGTGGATTTGGGTAATTAAGCGTCTTCACTAAAACTTTTCTCAGTAAATCATTTTGGAATCTAATTAATGACGCATGTCTTAGCTTCAGCACAAAAAAGGTCAAGGTAAGCGGTGACAAAAATATGAATAACAAATTAGTTTCTTTGACAAAAGCTGATTTCTCCTTCCTCTTGTGCCGCCCCCCCCCCCCACACACACACACACACACACACACTGCCTCCTTAAAGACCTATCTGGATGAGACCAGCCATGTTAATTCAATCCACAAACAGCACATGAATGTACGCCGCTCTCTCGCTCTCTCTCTCTCTCCCCTGCAGGTCATCTCTCCTCATTCACTCTTCACCTCTCTTCCTCCCTCATCATGATGATCAAGAGACAGCAGGTGGATTCATTATGACAAGGAGAGGAACTGCGTCAGCCATAAAAATAAAAAAAAACACCACTCAACGGCCTGACAGCAGGATGTGCGCACATCCAAACAAGACGTGATTATGATAATATGGACATGAATTGTTGATACAATCAGGAGCGGAGAAAAACATACACATTCACACAGTTCCCACACCCTTATCTGTCAGCGAACAGGCTCCGGTGTTTGGAGGTGCGCTATCCATATTGCTTGCTGCACATATATTGAGCTCAGATAATAACATACAATGTCCAGGATTCTTGTAGATTTGCTGAAATTACAGCACACACAGCAGCACACATTGTCAATAACCTACAGACATATGGTGGAGAGAGCGGATGAACAGCAGAGCTACAGAGAGATTATATCATTGCTATCATTTCAAGTATTTGAGCTGTTATGATGAGAATGTGTTTAAACTGCAAAAAGGGTTAAAGGTTTGAGACAAAAAGCGCCGTGGCAGTGATCTGTCACTCACAAAGGAACCACTACCTAGAGAACATACCCAGCTTTATCATGTACTTTAGATAGACTCTAGATAATAGACTTACATACTATTGCACTTATTTTAGCAACTAGAGGAGTCCTCCTGTGCTACCCATTGGAAACAATGCAAGTTTAAGACACCGTTTCCCCTATTTTCTAATGATGGATTTATTGGTGCTCCGTGGGATGTTCAAAGTATTTTTTATAATCCAACGCTAATATGAATTTCTCCAGAACTTTGTCCCTGACCTGTTTGGAGCGCTCCTTGGTCTCCATGGTGCCTCTTGCTTAGCGGTGTTGCGGACTCTGGTAGCTTTAACAACAGGTGTATACTGAGATCGTCTGATGCACACAGGTGAGCTTTATCTAACTAACTATTTGACTTCTGAAGGTAATTTGTTGCACCAGATTACATTTAGGATCTTCATATCAAATGGGGTGTATACATTTGCAAGTACCACTTTTCAGTTGTTTTTTTCAAATTTCTTTTTTTTTCATTTCACCTCACCAATGTTGATGGTTTTGAGTAGGTCCATTACATTAAAAAGCAAACAACAATCCATTTAAATTACAGGATTTAATAAAACAAAATAGGAAAAAACAACAAGGTGGGTGAATACTATTGCAAGGCACTTCAGTAAATGTACTTAGTTACTTTCCACCACTGCTTAAAACAGCAATGCCTCATAATGGCTACTAGGGGTCAGACTGTGGGTAAGGGGGAACAAATACAGTAAATCAATGAAGGCCTATCAAAGTGACACTCATCAGAGGGTTCTAAAATCTCTTCAATCTCAATTTTCTAATGTGATATGTGAGATTCTGCACAACATATATATGTTTTCCCGCATCCTATTTGAATACCATTTCTCCTTTTCTGAAACACATATTAATGTCACTAGCATCAGTCCCTGGCATGAGGTATCTCCAGCTCTCTCTTTTAACATTTGCAGGATGGACAAGTGTCCATGCCTGTGTGCACTCTTGATTGAATTACTTACGTATCTGGCAACTGTAACAGGGAAAGCTTGACCAAACAATCTGCAGTCAATTTCACACTAAACGCTTCATGTGCTGCAGGGTACCAACACAGATTTGAGACTTTTACCAGAAGCTTCTCCCTCAAGGGTATGAAGACTACAGATTTACTGAAGTGCATGTTTACACAGGGGCTTCTCATCAAACGTAAACCTGCTGTCTCATCCTCTTACTTAACCTCTTTAGTTTAATCGCTTATTACAGCCGCACCTCAATGGATCTGCAGTCCCACTCCATTAAGTTTTAAAAGACTACCTCTAATAGCTTCTCTCTGGTGTTCTCCGCTCTATGATTTTGCACAATGTGAGGAGAAGCAGAGGGGTTATCATCGAAACAATCGACTGAGCAAGCTTCAGTGTATTTGTTCTTAAGTGCTGGGAGGGTTCTTGGAGCAAAAGTAATTTTGACATTTTGAAAGATCATTCAGTTAGAAATCATCTGTCTTCTGTGTTTGATAGATTCAAGAGTTATTTTGTTACATAGTATTGTAATTTACTTTCTGTTCGTTGAAGCTATATTTTTGTCCCCTCTCTTCCACCTTTACAGTTGCCGATTTTCTCCCAGAAGGCCTTTTGACAACACAAAGAGAAGGGTGTGAATTGCTGCTTTCAGATAGTTGAGTATATGACCAAATCATACATCTAAAGCAATTAGCATGTTTATATTAGAATTGTGGCACTACCCCAAGGTCAAAATGGAAACTAGAAATAGACAGGAACTTTAAAAAACTGAGCTAGCACCTCCATGAATATCTTCTACTCTGATATTAAAGCTCAAATAATATCAAAGACATGTCTGGTCTGAAATGATGAGGATGTTAAAGATTAAAAGGTTATGTTGATTCTCTTTATACAAACAGGATGTCTGGAAACCGCTTGCTTTTATTGAAAATGAAGAGAGATCATTTCAAAGAAAAAAGCTCACTATCAAAGAGATGTGAGAGATGATGGGCAAATAATGTGACGAGGCAATTCATTAATAATCAGGCACTGCTTGGCATTGCAAATGTTTTTTCGGAAGGAAATGGATTTTACATGTTTGTTAAACTCCAACAATTCACACATTGAGTTTTAATCTGCCTATACACATAATTCTTTTGTCCACAAGAAAACTCCACAGGGCACGCTCACAATTTCCCCATGCTGCTGCAGTGATGTAGATGTGTACTCCAGGACCCTGTGACATCACTGTTGGGTGTGTTTCGGGCAAATAGGCTTAAAAGAGGATTCACAGAGCCATACCGCATCATATCATCGGGGTACAACACTTGCGCGGTAAAAGCACTTGCCGAAAGGATCACTAGTTGGCGCACGATCATAGAACATGAGGATGATTGATTCGTTACACTGAGGCATCTGCATGGAGGGTGTCAATGGAAGCCTAGGGTTAACAATTGCAATTCATGCTAAAAAAAAACAGGTGGCCCGCGCAGCTCTGGGTCCCTGCTCCCAGGCGCTACGAGACTATAGCCGGGAGGAGAGCAGATGGCCACTCTGGAGACGGAGATACAAGGGTTTGCACTAGCTGAATTCCCATTGGTTTGTGGACTTCACTCCTCCAAGTTCCACATTTTGACATTACCATCTTGGATTTTGGCCCAGTGCCATCTTGTTTTTTTGCAACCAATGAACAGAAGTGACCATATTTGGGCTGCGGAGCAGTGACGCCGAGGTAGAGATGTTGTATAGGGCTATGATAGCGACCTGTCAATCACAAGGTAGCCACACCCTTAGGCATAATCTGCTTTTTGGTCTATTTTATTCTAAATGGGACCATAATTTACAAAATCGACATCATGTTGTATAAGAAGACTTGGAACTAGTGATTGAGACAATACACTCACATTCACAATATTTACTGAAGTAATAAATCAAGTGAGAGGCAGGGTCATTAGAAGTTGTTCTTTTTGCAACCAGAGGAGTGGCCCTCTGATGGCCAGTAGAGAATCAATCAACAACAATCAACACAGTGCAAAAAGTAGAAACATATTAAAGAGAGAATGCAAGTTTAAGGCACTTCTACATTGGCTTCATTTCTCAGAACCTGAGATTATGCCTGCTATTGCCCAAGCTGCAGAAGCTGTAATCAGCTCTGGCTGCCATGTTTGTCAAAGAGGCGTGGGGGCTTTTGTCATACATCGATGGGCGTGGTTCCATCGCTCAGCCCCATGCACACTTTTTTTTGCATTTTTCAAAATGATGTAGGTGGACTTAGGCTGGGTCCTGGGGGTGAAGTCACACTTTGACTAATTAGTTATTCTACCTAAAATAGCAGGGGATTAACACCAGAGACTTCATTTAAGAGATAATTTCTGTAACAACCAAGTACCGCTGGGAACTTTATCTACAATACAGGCATTTTGACTAACTAAGCCAAAGCAACTCCTACAGTTGTTGCTCCCTTTTGCAAGAAGACAATGAGTTAATATGGCTGTAAAAAACTAACTAATTTAAATGAAAAAAAATAAGATTTTAGATGAAGAGCTCACTATGTGAGTTTCTTTTTGACAGATGATGAGCAAATAATGTTTCTTGGATATTCATTGATAATTAGGCCTGGACCGTGATGCCATCCATAAGTGAACCCACATTCCATGCCTTTTTAATGTTTTCTGAGATAGTGTTGGTACTGCAAATACGTGCTAAATCTTTGCTTCACGTTGTTTTATTCTGATATAGGTCACTGCAAGCTGCAGGCAGACATTAAGGCACATCCGACGATTGCAGACACACCCAGTTCTGCTTGGTAAGTATGTGGCTTTTATCTAGATAGACATACACAAACACAAACACACACAGCCACAACCACACCGGCATAAGCACTGTAAAAAGTAGCTATTTTTAATTCACAGATAGTCGTGCTCATCTACTTTCATTGTGGACTGAAAGCTTTTTGGCTTTCTTTAGGTATTTTCATATCTGGTAAATACCAACAGTTCTTATCCAGGAATGTCATCAGGAGCTTTTTGCAAAAGCTTTGTTACAATCCAACTATGGAGTTGTAAAACATTTGGAAAAAGCCTGATGTAAAATCTATGATAGGATATTGAAAATGGTGATCAGGTGATCAGATAAGGTCTCACAGTGTGTTTTTACAAGCAGCACCCTGTAATTCTTTATCACTCTTTTCATGCTATATATTAACCTGCTGGTACAGTATATTGAGAGTTTTTCCATTGGTGGTTGGAGTCAAACGTATTCTGAAACAACTTTGTGCCTGGAGCCCTCTGCTGAGCCCTAGTTTTGATCATTATTGAACCAGCCATGAGAGAGAGAGACACAGAGCGAGAGATAGACAGAGACAAATAGAAAGGAGCTTTCCTCTTTGCTGAGTTTGTACCATTCGATAGTTAGTTGAAGCTCCAGTGGCATGTTTTCATTGATGCGACCCGACGAGCAGCAAAGGCCTTTTCTGCTTTCACTCATTCCAGCTGACAACTAATCCAGGTAGGTTGTCTTACCCTTTTGTCTTATTGTCCCATCCTGTTTTGTTATGTTTTATTTTCCTCTCTCTGCACCATTGATTGTTTTTTTCTGTCTTTCTGAGCTCTCTGGTCTGAATGGTGCTTTTTTATTTTCTCAGCCTGTTGAGTCAGAGAGGACATTTAGATTCTCAACTTTACCTTCCTTAGCTAAAAACAAATATAGACACTTTGGAGAATTGTGGGCTCTCGAATATCAACTTCAGACTGATATTCCACTTAAACATATATGTCTAAGGCCTGACTGTGTCAAGTTGAAAGCATCAATCAATTATTTTCAGCAATAAGAGTTGGGTGTGATAGTTTAATGTTTGATGGTTTGGTTCCCCGGCTTAAAAACATAAAGTGGCATGTGATCATTCTGTAAAGTTGTTCTGAAACAGTTTCATATGACCACATCGTCTTATGTGGATAGAAGTTAGTTAAACAGACTTTTAAAAATGCTTTGAGAAGTTGATGAGGCATACAGTAATTTCTGTAAACTTACTGAAGCATTAATGAGCACCACTTATCCTAATAACTGTAATCTCTCTCACTTTATCTATACACACACACACACACACACACACACGCAAACACAAATCCCTCAAAAGTTTTAGGCCTTGTGCAGCTGGTTAAAAGTGCTAAGTGCTATTTCTGATATATGTGCATGTGTGTGTGTGTGTGTGTGTGTGTGTGTGTGTGTGTGTGTGTGTGTGTGTGTGTGTGTGTGTGTGTGTACGTGTGTATGTTTATCAGCTTGTGGGGACTCTGATTACACAGTGTCATTGTGGGGATTTGTTTTAAGGTTAGGTTAACATAATGTCCCCAAAAGTCATGAAAACACAACTGTGTGTAGGTGTGTGTGTGTGTGTGTCTGTGTGTTCACTATATAGAGTGCTGTATGTAGCTTATACGTGTGAGGAGTTCACAAACATTTATGCTTGTTTATTGTGCATGAATGTTGGGATTTGCAGAATTCTGGAAATTATTGATGTTTGCACGTGTGCATGTTTATGTGTGTGTGAGTGTGTGTTAGTGCGTGCGGATATCTCTATCAAGCGGTGTGTGGGTTTTGGAGGTAGGGCGAGCCCATCGATCAGGTCGTGAGGGGGGCTGCCTACAGCTCTCGCTCCAGCTGCCCACTGGGTGTGAAGGACACTGATGTGACAGCACTAATTACAGAGGCAGGAAGCCAGCGCTACAAACATTCACAGCAGCAGCTCAACCGGGCTCTGCTGGGCTAAACCCATCCTCCACCAGCAACTTTGCACATCTCATCCCTCTGGGATGGGTTGCATTTTAAGAGAGTCATTGCATAAAAGAGACATTATACACATTATGGGATGTAGAAACCAGAAATACTTAGAAATCACAGGGCAAACTCAGTAGTGAGAAAAAAACTGCAAACTGTATCTTAATAATGTAGTATTTCAAGTGAATTCCTTTGCAATTTTAAAACAGAAGAAACCTCGGTAACAAATAAACAATCAATTTTACTTTTATTATGTGGTGTTACTTCTAGCATTGTACAATGTTGGAACCATACTAATTCAGTGATTGGGATGGATTTCTCCAGGTATAAAAGTAAATTGTATAGTATAACAGCAGATGTTTGTGGGGAACTTTCTAGTTTAGTAACGGACCAAGAATGACCACTTCACTTTGCTTTACATTGCTATATTAAAGTTAATTTAGACTCACAGCCAGAGACACAAAATACCCCAAATGATGTCTGAAGGCAATTGAATGGTAGCACATTAACAGCTTTATACGGTCATAATATGTCCGACCTGTCTATTAGCTTGTGTTGAAGCCCTTTCCACTAGCAGGCACATTTGTATTAAAGCCTTAAATATATTCAACAGAATTCTCACGTTTCACTTCTAAAAGAAATATAGGCAAATTCAAATTCCAAATGGCATTTTGCTTACAATTACAGTAGCTTAGTGTACATAACGCTGTGAAAGTATGCTCTCTCTAGAGTTTAACCTGTCACCAGCAGGAACAGGGTGGCCTTAAACTTTGCTGGTGGCGTTCAATATGTGAATCGTTGCCACGTGCGATAAGTTACCCGCACATTTGTTTTCCATTGATTTGGCCTCTCTTTTAATTATTTCCCCATTGATCTGCACTGTAACCCAACATGCAGGTCATTGACAAAGAGCTGCTGCTGAAGTGTTCTATGTCAGAAATAAAGCATTGATGATGCACACACACACACACACACACACACACACATACATAACTCACTCAAACACACATGCATGTAGAGAAATGACAACACTAATATACAGTGTGACATGAAAATGGAAACACAAGGTGTACAGGTAAACACACACATATGAGCATATATTTCCATTGTGCATTCTAGAGCAAACACTTATGGTTCTCAACCTATTTCATGTCAAGGACCTCTGATTGATACACATTAGGTCACAGACCCCATCAGATTTCACTTCAGGGACCTCTAACTGAAAAGATTTTGTTTATTGGATCTGATTAAGACCTGATTTCTAGAGTTGCCAACAACAGTTGAGGAGATAACCTTGGAGGAATGATCAGAATAGTCACTTTTATGACTCTTAGCCACACTGGACTCACTAGTTAAATAATCTAATAGTGAAAGTAAGCTATTATCTATTTTTCTGGGGACCCTCTAGAACTCCCACAAGGACCCCTGGTTGAGATCCACTGCCATACACGCAGACAATTACGAACCACACTACACACAGTCTAATGCTGCACATACCTGAAGTCTTTCAAAAATTGTCTTTCGTCCTCTATACCAGGATGGACCATGGAGACCGAGGAATGGGCGTCTCTCACCTTCGCTACGAGGAGGAGGAGGGTGAGTGTGTGTGCACATACTGTATGTGTGTGGTTCATATCTATGGAAAATCCATCATGGATTTGCCCTCTGTTACAGTAATAGAAACAGGAAATGAAGCCATTACGCCCACTTTGTCTCTTATTCTTATCATGAGACAGTTGATTCATCACACTAACTTACAGTTTCAGACTAAACATGAGGAGTGAAGATTGACATGAGATTGTGTGGTTTTGTATGAGTCTGTGTTTTGGGGGGTTTGGAAGTTGCATATCCTTGTTTGTGTGTTTTCTGTCTTCACACTGAACAGCAGGTTCTGTTCTTTTTCCAAACATCCAATATTGGTTTGCATCTCCCCGTTGTTTAGTTATTTCACATGGGGTTTAGTGTGCAATTAGTTTTTAGAGCGACACTCTAATTGCCTGCAGATGATCAAACTCACAGAATCCAGGTTTGTTTTTGCAAAACAGGGACTTTAGGAGCCAAATGCTAAGTCGAAGGAAAGCTGCTGCCCTGAGTGATTCTAAATAGACTTGATTTGCTTTTATCTGTTAATGAGCAGACATGGTGTGAAACATAATAAATTCAGAGTTTGTTAAAGTTGATGAAAACACTTCTCTGAGTATGAGGAATCAATGAAAGATCTAATTAAACAATCTGCCAGTGTTACTCGCTGTCAGTCAACTATGTTGAGGCCTTTCATGAAGCATTAATTTAAGTCACTTGTTTTGGAAAAACTGTGCTCTCATTCTTTAGGTAAATCTGTGTGCTCCAGGAACCCATATTGGCACTTTAGTTTTGCATTTTACAATATTCATGTAACCATCCAGGAACCGTCCGTATTTGTCCCCAGACCATCAGTCCATCTACATAGGTGTCCCAGTGCCTCGGGGATATCGTCGAAAACGCAGGCGAAGACGCTCTAGTCGTGAGGCGGCTGACACGAACAGGGACAGACCCTACAGTCACCACAGACAGCAAGAGCACAACCGCTACAGAGACGCAGAGGAAGGACTCGTGGATTCGAACGAGCAGAATCTCCAAGACATCAACCGCACAGGTAAGTCAGTGCCCAGAGAGCCATAAAGTTACATGATAAGCAAGAACCGCAAATTGTTATGATGTGAGGCCTGATCAGTTTTCCCATGTATCACTCTTCCTGTTTCTATTGTGCTGGAACATTTTGATTGGCTTTGATGTGTTTCAATCACCAACCTCTATTGGCCACCAGCCTTGCGAGTCTAACCATTAATGTCGTGTCTGAATCTCAATAATCGAATCTAAAGGGACACTCAACCTATTTTACATGTCAAAGGCAGTTTACTTATCCTGGTTAGTGTTATTCAGCCTTAGATAACAGTCTTATAATGTCTACTGTGGCTCTGGAGGGGCTTTATCAAATCTGAGAAAAAATAACTGATGATCATGTCATCTCAGGTTGGGCTTTTGGATACACATTTTTATCATAAAACCTGTGGCATGTAGAGTTTGACGATGTGGTTGCGTAGAAGGCAGTAGAAGTCTAACAATTGACACTACTTGTTGCATTATAGGAATTGTAGGATTGAATGTCTTTAGGACTTGAACCATATAGGAACCAAAAGTCAGGATATCACAGCCTCTGCTTTATTGATTTTTACCATTCTTTTTTAAATCGGCCACTTACAAGTCCGACAACTTGATGGAGTGCAATCTTACACTGCTGGAGTGCCCACTCAGAACCTGACTGTAGAATAAAGGAAAATTAGTAGCCTCTAATACAACTTCTGCTAATATAGGGAAGTAGGGCTGCACTCTTGTAGAAATGAATCCAGTGAAGTCTGGTGTACATAACAAGTTTTCTGCACACCGCTGCCAAGGAGGCTTTACTTCAAACATTTAAACACCTTCCAAAGAATTGGCACAGACATTATCCAGACTTTGTCATGTATTTCAATTTTGTTGCACTTTTCTACCTCATGCCTTTGTATTTGATTTTCCTTCCTTCCAGCAGTTTTAACAGAGAACAGAAGGAATCTGAGACACAGCCTGAGACTGTGTAGCTTCTGTTTCAGGTTGGAGTAATGAGTCGCCTGGCAGAACACTGATGCTTTGGCTTTCAAAGACTCTGCCTGGGAACATTGTCAACCTTGCTAAATCAATTTGGTACAAGCAGTGGCAAGTGCAGCAGAGGTGTTATAAATTGTCTGGACTGTACACAACTATGGTCTTTTTGAATGTGGGCATGAATATCAATGATGCATATAGTGCCATTACCATGAGGAAATAGCAGGGACAGTAAAGATGTAAAAGACAAAAATGTTACCCAGTGTGTGGGACGTAAACGACTTGGAGAGCATTGGAAGGAAAATAAACTCTACATCAAATATATTGTTTGAAAGGTGTAAGTGGTCATCAATGTTGTATTTCTTAAATGTGTTTCACTTGCCATTCAGACAAAACAACATATTCATAGTTCGTTCAATATAATTGACTCACCCCGTGTACAGTTACTACCATACAGCTCAGTCCATGGGTTAGCATGTCAGCTGACAACTCATTACCCTGCAGCACCACTGATGAACATTGGGTTCAATTGAACTTCCATACAATAATGAAATGGATTTTAAGTACAGTAGGCTCACAATTGAATACCTATAATCAGATAGGAATGTGTGATCTGGATGTACACTTCAATACTGCAATCAATACTGCTAGTGCTGTAGAGCATTTACTCTACAGCACTAGCAGTATTGGAATGACATACAACAGCTGGTCGTAAACAAGGTGGAAGTAAAAATATTTATAGTTTTAAAGTCTGTGTCTATTCATTCAGATTTTAGTTCACTATTTACATTCACAAAGAAAAGATCAGTTTGGTTTGACCTCTCAGCAAAGGAAAAGGGACATCCTGTTTGTCTTGTAGAGAAACTGTCGGCTTATCTTTTTAATATTATGACTTAGGTTGCATTTAATAATCGTCAGGCCTGTAAAGCCTGTTAAAACTCTATGAATGCTGGTATAAAATGTCAAAAAAATATTCTTTCATTCCATAGTGTCTCCAGCGGCAGAGCGGCTACGCTACATCCTGAATGAAGATGATGACATGCCCACGCCGACACTCTTCACTGAGATGGACACTCTACAGCGAGAAGGAGACGAACTGGAGTGGAAGGAGTCGGCCAGGTGGATGACTATACTCACAAACACATGCACAATCACATTCATTCACACATTGTTGCTTTGCTTTTGCAAGTATAGTATATCCACTTGAAAAATGATCAGTGTCCAGCAAACTATGTTCACATTATGTCGTGACTCAATACTGAACTATCAAGAAGGCAATCCAGACACCAAAATGTAAGAACGATGAGGAGAGATATATTCAAAGGTCTTAAAAAAAGTGGCTAAACCATTAAATTACATGTTTCAACCACTGTAGGTCTTCGTTGAGGAATTACAAACAAAACAGGTGTTACTATATAGTGTAAACAGCCAATAGGAGGCAATCAAATGACCCAGATAATAAAATATCAGGTGAAACAAATTTAAATAATAAAAACACTAAATATCACGAGAAGAGATTGTGCAGAAAAAAGTTTTTATACATTATAAATGGGAGAGAACCAACCATAGATCTTCAATATAGGTTGCAATAAAAACAGAGAAGCCTACACAAAAAATCACAGAAAACATGTCAAGTTTTCATCCTTACAAGACCAGGATACTTTAACCAAGGGTTTGTTAGACAAGGCAAAATATCACAAAAGCTGATTGCAGATATACAGTGATATTATACATATAAAAAGGCAAACATAATATCTCATCCCAAATTATATTTATGAAAAAACTGCCAATGACATTTGATGTTTCAGGAGGAGCTGCCCTATTTATCAGTTTGAAAAACTGATCTAAAGGTCAACATCAACTCAGAAAATGGTTATGTTGCACAATCAACCAACAATGTAGAAAGCATTGTCAACTTTCTATTGCACAGCCTACTCAAATTGAATTTTGGACCACATAAGCCAAAATGAAAATAGTTGGCATTGTCAGACTGTGGACTGTTGCAAGACAAGACTGAGTTCAACATTTTGTTAAGGTCATAAAAGTGATTATTTGACATGAGTAGCAGCAACACTTTTCCTTCCTGAGTGAACTGAGGTCTCTGCTCTTCTCCACAAACACCCGTCTGCTTCTTATTCGTAGCTACATCAGTTGCCAGCATCATGCCTGGCAGCTGGAAGCTCAAACCACAGACATCTCTGAGTAATGGGCACCACCAGCAGAGCTGAGATGCAGAGCTCAATGAAATCTCGACAGTTGTGTATTCCTCACCCGTGTCTTCTGTCTGTGTGGTTTTTGCTGCCTTCAGGTGGGTAAAGTTTGAAGAGAAGGTGGAAGAGGGAGGAGAAAGGTGGAGTAAACCACACGTGTCCACGCTGTCCCTGCATAGTCTTTTTGAGCTCAGGACGTGTCTCCAGACAGGCACGGTGCTGCTGGACCTGGAGGGCTACTCACTACCGCAAATAATTGGTGAGACATTCAGCCACTGAGTGGTCATTTTGGGCCAGATACATTTCTGTGTATACACAATGTCAGCTTGTAGCATAATGTTAGCTAATATCTTGTTAGCAAACCAAACCGTTCCCTAGTTTAGTGGTGAGCTGCACAGAAAGTCAGCTGTTTTATAGATTGTCCCAAGGTAAATTATTTCCGTGCACCAGACACTCAGCTCCCTCCAAAAGCCCATGAGTGCATTATAGTAAGGTGTTGTCTGCTCTGGATGATCAACCTGGAAGTGACTGCATCTTGAACCCTAGGCCTCTGGCTCAGGCCCCAACTCAAAAATGGCGTGACCAAAATTAATAGAGTGTACCTCCACAACTACAAGGTCTATTTGAATCAAATTGGTGTTATTAGGCTTAAATGAAGAATTCGTGTTTTTGTCTGTTCTTAGGAAATTCCTGCTTGCTGTGAGCAATTCTTCAGCAAATCACATTTATGATAATACACAGAAGATTCTTCATTCATTCATCTGATATGCACAAACACTGTCTATTGCTCTGAACATTTCCCAATGTTAGGCCGAAAATCACCCTGCACAGTCATTCTTTAAACCAAACACCAAACAGTGCTTTAGTGCTGCTCAACCTCTTGTAATCTGACACTATCACAGGATGTTGTATATAAGCTGCGTATATATTAAAGGGCATTTGCATGCTGTTTGGATATTAAAAGTTTTCCAAAATGCACTCAGTTGTGAACTGCTCTACACTGTGTTAAATTGAGACCAATAACTTGTACTTTACACAAGACCAGCAGGACTGTATACATGTGTATACTCTCAACATAGACTGCAAAGTATGATATGGTAACAAACTACAGTAATACAATGTGTGAAAGCGTGAAATTGGGAACACTGGATCCCAATGCCAATTTCCCTCATGTGAACTTTGAATGTGTCCATTTCCAGATGACATCATTGAGAGACAGATAGAGGAAGGCATGATATCTCCTGAACTAAGAGATCAAATCAGTTTCGTCCTGCTGAGGAAACATCGACACCAGACCAAGAAGCCAATCCACCGCTCGCTAGCCGACATTGGCAAGTCCAGCTCCTCCTCCAGTGAGTGTCCAGTTCTATAGCTTTTGGAAATGATCTAACAGAAAAAAATACATTATGGGACCACCATTTCCATGATTGATAATACTACATACAATATTGAACAGCATGTATTACGACATGCCATCACATAAAATGACAGTGTCACTGATATATAGCAATTTATTTTCTTTATCAATGATTACTCCACTCTAGTCCTATGCAGAATTTTGCAGCCACTGATACATTTATTATGCATATATTGGACTCACTTAGTAAATGAATGAACGTACTCCTGCAGTCAACAAGGCTCATATCCTCCACAAGGGATGTATTAATGTTTGATGAGTTAATTACCGCTGTAGCATTTCCTCATCTCATCCGGGCAGGACACCTACTGCTAGACAAATCATAAAGCATCACCCCCCACCCCTCTGTTACTGTTTGTGTCTGTTTCTGTTTCCCTTTTCTTGCCAGATCGTAATGTAGGGCCCCGAGGTGGTCCGGGGACAGGTCCAGGGCCAATAGCTAACTTTAATCGATCCACAGAGGACCTCCGAATGAAACAGCAAGCCGCCAACTATGGTCGCCTGCGTGAGTGTGTGTCTATAAGTTCACAGTTTGTGGTTTGCATGCATTCTGTGCATTATGGTTAGATACATCTCTGTCTCTCTTACTCTGTCTGTTTTTTTTAAGGTTTTTACAATATTTGGTTAGGTTTTGATTCATGTAAACACAGGGTTAAATAAAATATATTTTTTTAAATCAGGTGAGAACCTCTGAAACAGCATATATTCATCACAGAACTCTCAAACCAATTGACACACAACAGCTTTGACACAGAGACTGTGTACTTCTACACAATGACTCTTTCACTTCACAATCATATAGTTATACTGACTGTCATCAGGAACAAACCTCCAGTCTGTCAGCAGGGGTGTGTCTAAAGGGGAGGTACAGGCTGCCCCCCCCCCCCCCCCCCCCCCCACATATGATTAAATTACATACATGGACATTGTGCTTGAGTACCAGGGGATTTTTAGGTCTAGTGCACTGTGCAACTTTTAATGTAAGATTGCATGTATTAGAGCACAGGGCACTGCACATGAGCCTGAAAATCATAGCCAATGTTTTCTAAGCCAATTTCCAACGCTATGTTTATTTCTGATAGAATTTTCTGATTTCCCATGGTGCCCCCCTGACTTGTTCTTGGTCTCTCCTGTGCTACCTCATTTTTTTTTAAATCCTGGAATTGCCCCTGCTTGTCAGAGAGGAATGGCATTAACTGCCCAAAATCAAATTGACCTACCTTTTTACTCAAAGGCCAGTGTCAGCCATATTGATCTGCAGAATTCATGAATGCTGGACTCAACCCCTTCACCCACTCAT